>NC_134531.1:31424772-31733409 GCF_050624435.1 Tenrec ecaudatus | reverse complement strand
CTTTCAACAAATGAAGTGTGTCATCTGGATAACACATGTATTGTTCGTGGGTCTTTTTCCAACCCCGATGCTGTCGTCTTCTTTATTAAGTCCGGTTGCTTGAATTATTTACTGCATGGAATGCAGATTGAATGATTCTGATGAACGCACACAATCCTGAAGCACATCTTTTCTGATTTTAAACCACACAGTATCCTGTTGATCTTTTCAAACAACTGCCTCTTGATCTATGTACAGGTTACTCATGAAGACAATTAGGGAAATTAGAGATAGTAAATGGAAATAAATCAGATTTGCTTATACATTGATTAATATTTTTTGAATACTGAGCATTTACTGTGTGCCAGACATGGTCCCAAATATTAGGAACAGAGCAGTGAAACAGACAGAGTGAAAGTTATTCTTTGACTAAAATAAAATGGAAATCTAGAAATAAATGATATATATGTATTTTTAATCATTTTATTGGGGACTCTGACCGTTCCTTTCACAATCCATCCATCCATCCATTGTGTCAAGTACACTTGTAAATATATTGCCATCATCATTCTCAAAACATGTTCTTTCTACTTGAGCCCTTGGTGTCAGCAACTCATTTTCCCCCTCCCCCACCCTCCCTTCCTCATGAACCCTTGATAATTTATATATATTTTTTCAAGCCTTATGAATTTGGTGCTGTTGCTACCTCTGTGGGTTTATGAGACTATCTTTACCGGAGTAGGAAGCCTCGTCTTTCTGCCATAGGGCAGCTGGTGGGTTCAATCTGTTGACGTTACAATTAGCAGCCCAACTCGTAATTCACTACACCACCAAGGCTCATTTGGCTCTCTCTTCCTTATCAACTTTTGTGGAATCTTTTTAGAGTACCTATATTTATTCCCTTAAACTTGACGGTCTCTTAACCTATAATTGATCCCCATTCTTTCGTTTTACTCAGCCTTCTTTGCTGCTGTAACTTTCTGTTACTTTTCTCTGGTGCTTGTTCATTCCCGAGAGGTTCATTAAACCAAGCTGAGATAAATAAACATCGTACCTGACATTTGGTAAAATGAATCCTTTCTTTCAAAGATCTGATCAACCTAGTTGTAGGATTAGACTTAAAGGCGTGATGTTAAAATTTAATGTAAAAGAACTCAGAGGACTTATCCTAGCACCTCAACACTTAGATCCCTCCCAGATCGCAAGACTTATCAGAGAACTAATACTTGAAAGAATGGCTGGATTTCCAACATAATCACCTGCCAGAGCTGCAACAGGTAGGAAGTCCACATTAGGTAGATTCCAACCTCTATATTATGGGGCCCTGGTGGTGTAGTAGTTATTCATTTGGGCTGTGATCCACATAGTCAGCAGTTCAAAACCACCAGGAGTTCCACAAGAGAAAGACTGGGCTTTCCACTCCTGTAAAGAGTTACAGTCTTGGAAACCCAAAGGGGCTCATTATGAGTCAGCCTGGACTCGGTGGCAGTGAGTTATCTTCATATGGAAAACACTTGCTTAAAGAATATCACATTCCACGGTCTTACTTTTTCCTGCCTGGATTGAAACACTTTTCTTTTTGTTACTTTCCAAATAATGTTAAAAAGTAGTAGCTGATACAGCACAGTGATGTGTCTAAAATTTTTATTAATTGGGACCATGGGTGTTTTCAAGGGAGTTATCAAGGAATAAATTCAAAATTTCCAGGTCCTGGAAAAGGTGCCGATGCTGGTGCCAGCTTTGGTAGATGGTTAATGTAACTTCTAAAGCACCTGGCACAGTGCTTGGTGATGGCATCCAGACCAATAAGAAAAGAAAAATCCCTGGCCACCATAATCTCAAGATCTAGTGGAAACCACAGACAAGTAACCAGGTGGGGTATTTTGCTTGTTTACTGGGGTGAATTTTCAAAGGACAGTATTTATAGAGCACAATTTAGGTACTTAGTTTGTCATGCCAACCTGATCGATAAACACATGTGGAATTAATTGAAGGGTGGAGGGATAAATGGCTCAGTGAGTCTCGCCTTTTCAGTACTCTGGTCTCTTCCTTTCTGATGGTCGGACCAGGGTGCAGCTGCCTTAGCCAGTTCCCTTCTGTAGCTGGCAAGGCTCACTTCCTGAAGGACATCCCTGAGGAGAAGCCACATGGACCTGCCCTGATGCAGCCCTGGGTGCTGGAGCAGCCGTGTGGAGACCCCTGCCAGCACTGAGATGCTTACACACTCACTGACTTGGCTTTCCTCCTGTGCTCGGCATCAAAGTGTGTGTTTTGTGAGATGGAGGAGGACTTTGTGAATTGGTGTCAGACATATGGGTTAATGTTGGACTTCGTAGGCTTGGGCAGCACTGGTTGGGATGTTTTCTTGAAGCACATTTAACCTTTATATAAAACTCTCTCTTATACATGAGTTTCTGTGGATTTGTCTCTCTAAAGTACCCAGACTAACATAACAATAAATGCAACAAGGAGTTCTTTAATACAGGAGAGGTAAGAATTGCCAAAGAATGTTTCATAAAAGAACCAACCACCTAAGATAAGTGTTGCTGTATATATAACAATTCAACAGAAGTGTTGCCCCATCCCTGAAAATACTAGAACCTTTCCCAAACTGAGGGCATCCCATTGGAAATGGTCCAGATGTCCCAATAGCATGCCCAGGACTAGCAAGTGGCCTCTTCCTCATATTCTGGATAGGCAAGGGCGTGTCCCTCCTCCATTTGACCTTAATTCCCTACACTACTCCAGAGATTTGTGACATGTGAGATGAAGAAAGACAGGACTGATGCCTCATCTGTAACTCATTGCGAGAGGGCCTGTTTTGACTGGCCTTCCCTGGCGCAGCGCCGCTAATGTCCCAGTGAAGGGTATTTGGCTTCAGGAGTCAAGAGTTTATTAAGATCAGTAGTAAATAAGTTTAAATTTATGTCACAGTGAAACATTGTGGAATAAAACCTGTTGGTTTTCAGAGAATTGACTCACTGAGGATTCACAAGGCTCACCAAATGCCACAGTCTCCACAACCTCTTTTACCTCCTGCCCGGGCAGCAAAGGAGGGCCAGGCTTTGAGTGCAATTAGAAAATACGGTGAGTCATTGCTACATGTCTAATTCCTTTTAAGAGGAAAATATCACATCAATGATTTAATACCTTCGTACAAAACCTGGCCTGGTTCTGAAGCGGTAAGAGCTTCCACACCCACTCTAATTGAACCCAGTACTAGGAATCACTTGTTCTTTGGTAATTGGAACTGAATGTAGAGGAGCTAGACGCAATCCACCACGTGCCCTGGCTGCCGCCTCGTTGTGCGGCTCTATGCCTGAAAGTGGCAACGTAAAGAATGTGGTAATGACAATGGGTGGGATGGTGTCCACACCTTAAGCCAGAATTACTCTGGAGACAGCACAGTGGGAAGTGAACCACATGTTTATCTTATAGGGAAAATATGGAGTCCACACTTTCTGCTTATGAAAAAGGCAAAGAGAAAGTGCTGTTGTCTAGAAAACTTCTGCGCAGGATTGCCTCGTGCTGGTGGTGGAGTGTTGTGCTGTTTGAGAAGCTGCCTGGAATCCCTTATATTGGCGGAGGCATTTAAGAAGACAGCTACCGTCATTGACACTTGACTCTGAGGGACTCTCCAGCTTTGGGTTGTCCTGATTGGGGGCTCTTCTTCCGTCTCGTTTCAGTTGCCTGTTGGGAGACCATTGTATTGCTCATTAATATCTCTTTAAGAGAGCTGGCAGGGAACAGTGGAGATAAAGCTTAACTTATTCAAGACATTTGCATGTTTTGATTCATAGGACATTTTTTGACGGGAAGAGCCCCAAACCAACCCTTCGAGGACCCTGAGGAGCTAAGTCACGGATCATGTCCTTATCCCCCAGTGACTTTGTGTGTACTTATCTGATGGCCTTCTTTGGAAGAACCTTGATTAGACGCTCCAAGAAAATTCTACAATGATTCAAACTATACCGGGGCCTGTGAAATATAAAAACTCCCTTACGTGCTGGGGACTGGCTGAGATAAATAGTTGACCATGACTGTAGCCCCTATTTGGTCTCTTCTGATATCACCCTGATAGGACACTTCCGACTTGAGGGCATTTACAGAGCAAGTTGACAAGTCCAAGAACCACACGCTGTGCAGTAAAAGTTATTGTTTCCAGTGTGATCACCTGGGTGGTTGATTTGCTTTCTGGCTGGCCTCTTCGAGAGCCTTTCTTATCTGGATTCTTGGCTGGCTTCCCATTCTCAATGACAGGCCATGTGTGGTTCTGCTTCTCCACGTTCAGCGCTTTCCTCTGTGATGACAGAGTGCAGCGACTCAACCCCTTGAGCGCAGCACTTTCTTTCCCATAAGAAGTCAGAGGAGAGGTGAACAGATGCCCTTCTGCATGCCATGCTCAGACCTGGATGGTGATCCTGCTACAGAATATACTGTGACACTCTTTGGAAATGTCCACATCTTACGCATATCAGAACAAAATTGTCCCACTATGTTGAATCCAATGTAAAATTATCTCCTGGAAAGGAGATAGGCACCTCCCGATGGACTGGGAACTAGGTAGCAAAATCTGTGACTGCAGCTGGCCTGCTACCTCCCATGTGTATCTGTGTGCATTGTGACCCACTTCAGTTCATGAGTGTATCTGTGTGCATTGTGACCCAACTTCAGTTCATGTCAGTGGGACTCTTTGGTATCTCTCATGTTGAAAAACAGGAATGGGTGATGGGAAAGGAGAGTTCTTACAGTTTTACCTAAAGCATAATTCCAACACAAGTGTTCAGCCAGTTGAAAGAGATAAGAGGTGAATCTTTCAATGTAGCACATGTACATTCATATTATCATTTAATTGTGTCAGGTATTTTACATGGAATGAAATATTTCATACTTTCTGAAACCAAATTCCCATCAATTGTTGTCAGAGTCACAGAAAAATATGAGCTCCTTATCAGTATTGTTTGGCATGTGTTGAAAGAGCCAAGTAAAATACTCACAATAAAAAATATCTTTGTTCATTTAAGATCAGAACATGAATTCAAAACCAAATCCACCGCCATTGAATCAATTCTGGCTCATAACAGCCCTATTGGACAGAGCAGAGCTGCCCCATAGGCTTTCCAAGGGACATGAAGCAGCTCGTGAGTTTGAACAATCCACCTTTGGCTTGTAGCCAAATACTTAACTATCATATGACCAGGGCTTCTCAGAGAATCAATGAGAGAGTGCAATTTCAGTTCTCTAAGAATTCATGTGAAAAAATTAACTTCTGAGTGGGGTAACTTTTTATCCATTCAGCACTTTCTAGGACCCTGATGAGATATTGACTGTGATGGTTTCAATGAGACATATCTAAAGAAGGAAACTGACAATCACATAACTGTAGTTGGATGGATTATTCCATGGGATACAGCTTTCTCTTTCCTATCTGTATCTCCCAGATTTTCTTCTATGTGCTTGTTTTATAATGAAAATTAAAATCGAATTGGCTTGAAAACATTATATGTTTATCGAAAATTTTCTTGAAAAAAATGACATCTATCATTAAAAATAAAATAGCATTGCCTCGAAAACATTATACTTATATGTATAATGCCTTGTATTGTCGTTTTCCTATTTTATATTTATATTATTGATACAGATAGAAATCATATGTTGTAATGACCTCCACAATTGATTTAAGCAATCAGGAATGTTTACTATGGAAAGGATTATGCTAGGAAAGGAAGTGATATCCAGATGGAAGGAATGGCATGAGAAAGACAAGAAGAAAGAGCATAAATAGGGAATGCTTGGAGGAACAGCATCGCGTTTCTAAAGTGACGGGAAGATACGTATTATACAGATTGACACTGGGACTATAAGAAGTAGATCGCCGATGAACTTAGTGTCATTAAGGAGGTTAGCACTGGAGATGCCACATGGGTGGTAGTGTAATGGCTTACTTCCAGCAGAGAAATAGTGGTGGGGGGAGGGCTCTAAAGCTAGGAGATAATCCATGAGAGAGTTTCTGTGGATCTTCAGGAAATGGCAGAGGGGATGGAGAAGAGAGGATGGATAAGAATAACATTATATAAATCAAGCGGACAAGTTTGGTGGTAGAGTGAACATGGTGGAGAAGGAAAAGTAGGAGGAATGAGATTCCAAAGTTTCCAGTTTGAGACATTTGTCAGAATGGCAATTCTATTATCCAACGCAGAAAAACTAGTAAAAGTAAAGGTTCTGATTTTTATAGTTGAAATTGAAGTCTTTCTATTCATCGACATGAAGATTTCCAGGTGTCGTCTCTTTGGCTGTCTTTTTGAATATCTTAGTATTCACTGTCACATGTCATTTACAGGGTGGGAACTTAGCAGAGAGCTAGAACTGAGAATGAGTCACCTTTTTCAGAGTGAGAGCAAGCAGAGCATAAGAAAGAACCAGAGATGAGTCTTTAGGGGGAAGACAGCTATGCAGTTGAAGTTGGAAGTCGAAGAGAACAACAAGCCCTGGGGAAAACAGAAATAATGCAACTAGATGGAAGAAGGTCCAAAGAGTGTGATGACACAGGAGACCTTTAAGAACAGATTACAGAAACCCTGGATGCTTGCCATGGCGTGAACACACTTGTTTTTTTGCCTGGATGAACAAACTGGTCCTAGTAACCAGGGAAACAACTTTACTCCCAGAATCAACAATAAGATGGAGCCTTGCTGTCTAGGATAAGATGGGGTTGGCTATTCACCCTAAGACACTTCCTTCCTGCTTTCTGAGCCTGTAACTTGGCCTCCCTGAAGCTTTCTTATCTTCATGTTGTGGGGCGCCTACTCCGGCAAAGAGAAAACTGCATCTCCCATCTGTATACCCCTCCTGCAGTTTCTGTTATCGCTTATCAGCTCATGACACTGTTCAAAGTTGTCGTTCCAGGCAGCAATGGCCTTGCACATTCTCTCCCCATTTCAGCAAATCCAGAGGTTATACAAACAGCCAATGGGCAAGGAGAAATTTCTTTCAAGAGAGGACACAAAACCCACTCAAAGCTAAAATAAAAACTTCTTTGACCACCCAAGAACTCAACTTTGCGGATCAATCTCACTTTAAATGCATGGCCATTAACCTTGAACAGCCAATTTAGCACACACCTCTAGTTCATTTATTTCCTGTTCTCTAAATGCATTCCTTCACATCTTTTCCTTAATCCTTAAACTACTTATACCCATCAGGTCCCCATGATTCTCAGTCAATGCCGTTTATAAAACCAATAGAATCCATCACTATCGGTGATAGATTTCGCCATCAAATCTATCGAATTATGCCAGCACTCCATGTCAAGTGTTGAAGCACAAACAGAAAGGTCTGTGGTTGGAATCCACAGTCGAAAGATGTGGCCATCTCAAAGATTAAGACCCTTGGAAACCGTAGGTTCTACGCTGCGTCAGTCTGGGTAGACTAGAGTAACCAATCCCTGGACACACACATGTGTATAAGTAAAGGATTCATATACAGAAGAATTGAACATTGAGAAAACATTCCAACCTAGTACAGTCCAAGGCCAAAAGTCTGATATTAGCCCATATGTCCGATACCAATCTATAAAGTCCTCTTTAGACTCAGGAAACACATGCAATGAAGCCAGGATGATCACAGGTCAGTGAGTAGAAAGTCTTTGGGTCCAGTGGCGTTGCAAGCATCTCAGCGCTGGCAGGGATCTCTCTATGGCTTCTCCGGCTTCAGAGGTCTGGTTGCATCCATGTGGCTTGTCATCTGCAATGTCCCCCAGGACAGTAGCAGAGAGGAGGAAGTACCAGCTTTCCCAGAATTCTCAGAAGGCCAAGCCCACACAGAAGTTTCATTGGCTATCTCCAGATTGACAGCCTAGACTCCACCCCTACATGCTTAATCCTTAAACTGACACCAGATTAGGGAGCTGCCACACACTCTGTAATCTGGCGTTTTCATGAGTAGTATGCAACTCAACAGCAGTCATTTTTCTGTATCTGCAATTTCTCTAGCAGGGTGGTACCAAAATCTGACCCCTCCAGTTTGATCCTATATCCACCAATGTCCTCAATTATTTTTGCTTCTGTTGTTATCCCCGCTGTCCTGGAGCACATCCACCCACACGAAAACATGCTCTGATGTCTCCCACCAAGTTTGGAAGGCCTCACTCCCCAGGTGAGAATAAGAGTCAAACACCAAACTTTAAAGATTAAGATGCTTGATACAATTGATATACGGATTGTTATAAGAGCTGTAAGAGCCCCCAATAAAATGATCTTTTAAAAAATTAATTTTTCTAATAACTCTGCCTTTGATTCGTCTCCTCTCTTCCTTCTTCAAAACTCTTGTTTTCTGCATTCTGCTAAATGAAATCCCAATTCTTAATTTGGTCCCTGCTTTCACTGGGTGTTCTATCATTACCTTAGGGCCCTTTCCTAAGTCTTGGTCTACTTATAGAAAAGGTCATGAAAAACGGAAAGGACAAAGAGTGCCGGTTAGAATGTGTTAAACAGCTTAGAGCATATTAACTAAAACTAGGTTTATTTTAAGATGACTGAATTGGGGGGAATTCAAAAGATTATTAAATGAGTAAGAAAGTTATGCATAAAGAACACGGCTAAAATACTAGATGTAGTCTGCTGGGAGATAAGAAAACTAAGGAAAAGCTTCATAGTAGCCTAATTTTGGTAGGAGAATTATTCAAGGACGGTGAAGAACTGATTTTTTAATCCAACAATAACAGAAAGAGAGAGTCATGAGTCATTTGGTTTTGTTCTCAGTTGCCTAGTCTTGAGAGGCATCACCAAATACGTTTTCGGCTGTTTCTTTAGAGGAGATCTATCCATAGTTCATTTGGAGGAGTTCAAGAATGGCTGTCTTGAAGTTAGAGGGAGGGAATAGATTACCACTCCAAGATCCTTTTACCTCTGGGACTTGTGCTGCCATATCACAGAGGTTTTGTTTGGTTTTTCCTTCACACAAAGGACCATTCTTTCTTCCTACGCTATAATGAAGACTCTTGGGAGCCTGGTCATGGGAAGGAAGTGGCACTATTTCATTTGCTTCATTTGCTCCCTCAATAAAGCTCCTCTTATAAAAGGAATTGTAGTCGCACGTATTGCAAGAACCTGTGCATGTTTCCTCTCTGCCCCTTTCCTTCTATGACACCATGACTGTGGTGAAGGCCATCCTTCGTGACGGTGGCGGACCCATCGCGTTTTCACCATAGGAAAATTAGGCTTCAAGACCACCGGCTGATGGATGCACAGTTGAATTCATTTAAGGTGGGCAGGCTGCTCCTGAGATCGGCAGGCAATATGGCAGGAGGTTGATGAACCAGATGCCTGATGTAGACCCAACGAGGTGACAAGCTTTTCCATAGAATCTGCTGGAAAAGGAGCAGACCACACTCTTGAGGAGAGTTTCTTCCGATTCATCAACGCTGTGACCTGATCCAGGGCACTGCATGCCGCTGTGGCTCAGAGGTGGTTACATTACCTTAGATGCCATCATACGGAGGGGCATGGTTTCACTACCAAACTACTGGGAAGCCTAGCTCAAGCAAATTGACACCAAACCTAACTACCACGGCGAGGAAGAACAGTGCCTCTGAGCCTTCGCTAGTCCATCCCCAGTTTACACATAGCTGTTTTTGTTAGGTGTCATTGAGTCCGCTCCAACTCATGGCCACCTTATATTCAAAACAAACAAACAGGATGTCACTCAATGCGCTACTGTCTTTGCAATAATTCGTGTGTGTGTGTGTGTGTGTGTGTGTGTGTGTGTGTGTGTGTTTGGAATAGCTTCCAACCTAGGTGTGTCATCGCCAAGCGCTGTATTAGACAATAGTCTCATGAGTCTTGGGGTTTTCACTGACCAATTTTTGGAAGAAGATCACCAGGTCTTTCTTCTCGGTCTCTCTTAGTCTGTACGATCCGCTGAAACGTGTTTAGCATCACAGCAACACAGAAGCCGTTCACACATGAATGCTGGCTGGATGGAATGCATTTGGTGGGTTTGGGGCCAAATTCTCTTGCTTGGAATGTGAGAATTTACCACGGAGCCGCCACAGCCTTCCTCTGCCCCTCTCCACTTGGCAATTGGAAACACCGTGTGTGGAGTTTAGAAAATCAGTAAGAAAGCCGAGCATGCCTCACTCGATGGGGATGGTAGTTTATGCATATCATCAAAATGGGCAAAAATGGGGCCTTCCCTGAGGCCCTGTTGGGGCACTAAAGGCAGAGGACTGGAAAATAAGACAGACTTGAAAGGAAAATGCGGTACATATAAGGCAGTGTCACAGAAGATGGAAAGAGGTATTTTGGGAATGGTGTATGAAGGAAATATGTTTCTTCCCGAGAAAACAATTTGCCTCTACACCTAGTGGATAAAGGTCGGACCTCTCCCGTTACCACTGACTCCCCAGGGGGGTTCTGTATCTCTGATGTGTCATTCTATCCAAACACCCAAGCCGGCATGATATTGCATCTGATAGTAGAGAACATCCCCACCGTTCTGACATTACTTGGCAGGCAGCCTTCTCTGGCAAATGTATCACAAACCCCAGTGAGTCATTGACATATCTATCGGCTACACAAGTCCCTCTTCCTCTTTATTTTGGCCAAATGTTTCTTGGCAGCTGCACCCCAGCAGCAGCATCCATTGAAGCAACAGCAGAGAATTCATAAGTGAGGTTTTTAGTTTGGGAGGTTTTTTTATAAGTGAGTTTCAGAAGTGGGTACTTGATATAACTGAAAGCCATAATAAGTCATATGTCACACCTTAGTTATGTGAACTCAAGCGATACGATCTAGCTTTTCATTAAAGCTTTAATATTCATTTCAACGGCCACACAGACCTCACAGGCAGTGTTCATGATTAAAGTGTTCATTAAGTCAGTGGTAACACAAGGGAGCAATGCTCTGGTGCAGTTGTTCATCAGGACTTATTATGAAGCTCTTCCAGGGCTGCTATTACATGCCCGTTCATTCTGCTTGTCATTCTACATATTACAGCAGGTCACTGCTGTAAGCTTCAACTCGAGGTCATTCGGCTCAAGCTCGTTGGGTCAACAAACCCAGCTCGTTAAATTAAAAGACAGAGGCACCGTATACCATGAACCAGCTTGCTCCCCAAAGCACTCAGCTTTATTTGCTCCATGGGCTGTGAGGTCCACGACTGTCTCACACTCTGGCGCCTGGATCTGCTGCTGCTCTTCTGAGGCCACGGCTGTCCACTGGATCCAGGAGATTCACTGCACAGTGATCTCCACTCCTGGGTCTCACTGGTGATGAGATCTCCTCACCTCCTTCATGGTGGGCTTATTGTCTACAAGCAGGATGGCAATCGCAATGTACCCTGTTAGCGATTACTCACAGGTAGCTCCTTCCTATGTCTTCTTCCAACTTCTTACCTAGACTTGTGCACAAAAACAGTCGTTTGGTGAGAGTAACAGAGACTGTGGCTAGAAGTGCCACATGAACTAATTCACAGCCCCTACATTAGTATGTATCACCGTGGAATTGAGACAGATGGGCCAGAAGCATTTTCAAGTGCACTTGCCTCTGAGATGTTATATTGTGGTCCTGTAGTTGCTCTTAGAAACGTTCACTTTTGCAAGCTACATTGGATGCCATCAGATCGAATTCTCGCCCTAAGGCCTAGGGACACTCTTCATCTTTTATTTTTTGCTCATGAAATTGTTTGTCCCCAGTTGTAAGTTACATTCCAACTCGTTGAGTCAAAGCAACATTTTGACACGAGCCTCAACATCACTGTTGCTGTCTGGCCACCTGTCTTTCTTAGAGAGTAAGTGCTTTTAGAGTTAGTATATAACACCTCAAAACCACACGAGCATGGGACCATAACGACTAGTGATGATTGAAAAGTTGCTTTCTGAGCTGTGAAGAATACTCAAACCAATAGAGAACCCATTTACTATTTCCCTTCACAAGAAACAGACCTAAGGGCGAAGGTTTAAGTTCAAAGAAAGTCCTGACAGTGAAGACTAATTTATGGTGCACATTGGAAATAGCTCCATAGTTGGCTATAGTGTTAAGAACTGAGCAAATGTACACAAGTCTGGGAACGATTGAGTAAAGAGAGGTTAAGGAATCTTCACATCAATTCCCAGATGTGCTAGCCAGCATAATAGTAAATCACTATGATCTGTAAGGCTTCAGTCTTTAGGTATTCAAAATAATTCAGGGAAAGCATGCACAGAGTGACAGACCAGGCCAATGGCCCTGGGTCCACTCTCATGCATGGTGGCCCCGTCTGTCTCAGAGTCGAACTGTGTATTCCACGGGGGTTTTCGATGGCAGGGACCTTTCGGGTAGGGGGGCACAAGGTCTTTCTTCTGAGGAACCTCTGAGTGGATCTCAAACTGCCAACCTGTGCCTCTTGACTCTGTGCCCCTTGGTGATTTCTGTAACAGTGTAGTCACTGGGTTGATTTTTTGTTTGGTAGTTTTCTAAGATTACTATTGTCATTCAAAATGAGGTGGAACCATTTCTGGATTGTGTAAAAACTAAAAGCAATTTAGGAATATTACCAAAAATATATGTAGCAATTTACTTCCTGTGAGATCTAAAAATGGCATCCTGTTTCACCTCATGTATTCTGCCATCTAGAGAAACCCCATTTTCACAATGCATTAAGAGTGAATTGTGCAGGACTCTAAGCTATGTGTTGAGCATACAATGGTGAGTGAAATCCTGTTTACAGTCTTCCTGAAATAGAGACATCAAGGAAGCAAACAGATACATAAGTAACAAATGGCAAAACACTGTGCTTGCTGTTAGATGCCTTGGAGTGGGCTTGGCCTCGCAGCCGCCCATGTATACCGGAAGTAAGCGCTGACCAGTCCTGCACTGTCACCACACTGTTAGGCTCCAGCCCATTGTTGCGGCCACATTAGCAACCCATCTCCTCGAGGGTCTTTTCTGTTTGGCTGACCCTCAACTTCACTACGTATGATAACCTTTGCCAAGGACGGTTCTCCATGACATGTTCGAAGTGTGGGAGACCCAGTCTCCCCATTCTTACTTCTAGGAAGCATCTGGCTGTACTTCTTCTCAGTCAGATTTGCTTGCTCCTCCAGCAGTCCACCGTGCTTTCAGTATTCTTCAGCAAGATCATAAAAATTCAAATTCATCGGTTCTTCTCCGGTCTTCCTGATTCATTGTCCAACTTCCGCATGCATACAAGGCAATTGAAAATATCGTGGCGTGGGTCAGGGAAACTTTAGCCCTCAAACTGATATTTTTTTCCCGCTAAGACTTTAAAGAGGTTTTGTGCAGCACATTTTCCAAGTGCAACGTCATTTGATTTCTGGACTATTGCTTCCATGCGCATGGATTATGGATGCAAGCAAGATAGAATCTTGGAAACTTCTATCTTTTTACTCTTTTATCAAGATGTTGTCTATTGGTCTAGTTGTGGGGATTTTTTAGTTTTTCTGATTTTTTGTTTTAGTATTTTTGCAAAATACTAAAGGAGTAATAGGATAGTATGATAGCGATCATTGAGATTTACTTGGAGTGATCAGAGCAGTCTCTTAATTCAATACTGGATAATATATAAAGGACTCAAATGATGTTTGGTTATTTCAATGTGATACTATTAAATTAAACTATATGAAATTGCTATTATTTGACAATATTAAACAAAAAAGATGGATTTTCATATGGTTCAACTTAATAAAAAGAAAATGTGAGGTTTTAGTAGGTAAAATTTTAGTCAATCTTGGAAATTAGTAGGAAATAATAAAACACATGTGTATATACAAACAATCCAAAGAAGCCAAATTTAGCGTTGATCTGTTTGTTAAAACCTGAGAACTGACAAAAGCAAGAAGGTAAGTGGGTACCCCCCCAAAAAAAATGGAAATTGTTGCCCCAAAGTTATGTATTTAATTTTTTTTACAAAACAGCCTTATTATCTTTCAAGTACTCTCCATTACGCTCAATACATTTATCAAATCTATAATTCCATTCTTGGAAACATTTTTCAAACTTATGATGGCTCCCTCATTTTTTCTTCACCTCTTCTATGTCATCAAATTGTTGTCCTTTCATGTCCCTCTTCATTTGCAGAAACAAAAATAAGTCGCACAGAGTGAGGTCAAGTGAGTAAGGCACATGGGGCAAGAGAGGCATGCTGTCTTTTGCCAAAAACTCGCACACTGAGATGGCTGCATCAGCAGGTGCATTGCAGTGGTGGTAAAACAAGTCCTCCGTCTGCCACAAATTAGACCTTTTTGTCACACACTGTTATGCAATATTTTCATAACGTCTATATAGAAAGCTTGATTAACAGTCTGACCTGTGGAATGAACTTCAAATACAATAAATATCCCCCTCACATTGAAAAAACAAATTAGCATCATCTTGATCTTTGATTTCACTTGAGCTTTGGGGGGCCTAGTTGACGATGGGATCTTTCACTGGCTTGATTGATGCCTGCTTTCAGGGTTGTGAGAATAGTACCATGCCTCGTCACCAGTAATGACCTTGGAAAAAATATCCGGTCGCTTCCTAGCTGTTCTCTGAAAGCACAGCGTGTTTCCACTCCATGGTCTTTTTCCTGGTCAATCAGAACCCAAGGCACAGATTTCTCAGTGACCCTTCTCCTTCCCAAAACATCTGTTACAATTCACTGAGTGCAGCCCCAGGTAACTTCTCTTCTCTTCCCTTCTCTTCAATGGTCTGTCCATCAGTCTTTGAGCACAGGTGCAAAGATTTTGTTCACATTGTCCGGGAAGTTGACAGGCATCCAGAAACGAGGTCTGTCATCAATCAACATTTCACCTTTTTTGAAATGAGAAAACCACTCATACAATTGAGGTCCCCCCCCCCCCCCAGTGCGGTCCTTGTAAGCTATGTTCAACATCACCATAGTTTCTAGGGCATTTTTCCCGAGCACAAAAAAAAAACTTCACAGCTGCATGCTGTTCTCTTAAATTGGCCATCACAAAAATTGTGGTTCTTGTGAAACTGTCTTTACAAAAAAATTCACTGTGATCAGAGAGAATCTTCTCAGGAGGTGCCACTGGTTACTACACTAACTCAGAGGGAGTTGCTTGATGCTCTCCTAAAGTGGAAATATGAATATTATGAAAACTCCACCTAGTGGAGCTTTATTCCCCAGTTTTTTGGGGGATGCCCTCATACAAAAAAGAGTTTGAAGCATGGCTGATTTTTTAATTTCCACATCTAAGATTAGCAGACTGTTACTCAGAGATATTAGGAACTTCTCAGAAACCATATAGTGATTCAATGATGTAGCAAGTTGTTGAAACCAGGCCTACTAGCTGCTTACCTGTTATACACCACACTGTTTACTTGACTGTGCATCAAAACAGAATTTGTTTATTATTTATCTTTGGATTTTTATATTTTACAAAAATACGGCTGCTCTGCCTATGGCTGACTTCTATGTGTTGATCAAATTCCAAATGGCCTTTGCCTCAAAGGCACACACCTAGAATCCATGCTGTGACTCTCTTGCTGTTAGTTGAGCCCATTCAACGGAGCTGTGGAAGGGAATGTAGTGGAGATCATATGAAATTTCAAGGGTTGGTTCATGTAATATTTCCATGCAATCCTTCACACACTCTCTTTCCACATGTTTCAGCGAGTGGAAGGGGGTTCCAGGTCTTGGAGGATGTTAGAGTCCGAGATGGAAGAAGACAGAATCTCAAATGACTCTATGAAGAACATCAGACCAAAAAGACTTGCCTGAATTCTTTGTGTAACTAGTACATTTTGACTCTATTTGGTCACTGATACTTCTATAGGTTGCTTCATTTTGTTTGTTGTTAGTGGTGGGTGCCATTCAGTTGGTTCCAACACATAGTGACACTATGTTCAGCAGAACAAAATACCAACCTGTGCTGCACCATCCTCACGACGGTGATAAGCATGCAATATTTGTGTGGGTGCCAAGTATCCTCGATGAGAGGCAGTATATTGATTTCTTCTTGACTAGGTAAATGAAGTCATAGCTGGAGCAGCAGGAGAACTGGACAATTATATAGACCAGACAATCCTGGCCTGCAATGTCAGAGGTGTGGGAGACAGTGGTGCCCAAGGCACCTCAGTTCCTGACTTGTGGATCTGGTCCATATCACCCAGGATCACTGCTGCCAGCTTTGAGTGGAAGGGTTTCCAAGTGTGATATTCAAGTTTTCCATCTCCCTCTGAAATCGAGACTGTCTTCTCTCCATGAACTGGTTCTCTGGGAGATAGATTCCTGAAAATTAGTGCATCTTCCTTTCCTCATCAAATGAAAACACCCTCGTGTTAATGAGATTGCACTGGCATTCTTCCTCACTTAGTTTCTCCTTTTTCTTACTTTGCAAGACCCACCAATTAGAAACCTACTACACTACCTTTGCTCTTCCTCCTCCTCCTCCTCAACTAAGACCTCGAAAGTTTCTTCACAACTGTGGTCCCACCAGTCTTCTCAACGCCTACAACTGCCATGGACAGCACCAAAGTTACCTCGGTCAAACTGAATCCGCAGCAACTCTGATGTCCCTTTTCTACCTCCTGTTGAGGCTCCTTGAGATGTTCCAGAGTTCCCCATAGAATCCTTCAGTATTGCAACTCAAGGCTTGTGGCTTCTGTGGGATTCCATATTTATCCCCCCAGATGCTCCCAAGGCAAACATAGTCCGTTTATAAATGAAAGGATTTGGTTGTCAGCCTCCAAGCTCCACCTGAGATCTGGCCGTGAAAAGCCCCACCCTTGCTCTGTCAGTCTCTTACCTCATCGCCTGGAGCAAGCGCCCCACCCTGAAAACTCCCGCTGAGTCTCTGGAGACATAGGTTGGTTTCGGCAATTTACTCTCACCTCTGTAGTATATTAAAGGAGAGGAATTCATTGAGATTTAAATCTACTCAAAAGAGGTGGTCATTTTTCTAAACTTAACTGAAATGAGATGCAACCTGAATCAAAGTAATACCTGGCTTTTCACTATTCTAAAGAGGTCTTAGGGCTGAGCATTAGGTAAATACCAGTGACAAAGCTTCCAGCAACACAGTAACACACAAGCCATCACAGGAGGGCAAACTAACAGGTAAGCAGTGGTAAGAGGGTAGGATGCAATATTAGCACACAGTAGTCTATCAGATTCCTCTATGATTATGAAGAGAGCTCTGAAAAAGACATCAAGGAAATAACACCACAGACAATCACCATAGCAAGGACTTCAAGTCCTCCTCACTTTCAGCAAGTGAGGTTGTGGCATCTGCATATCTCAGACTGGGAATAAGCCTTCCTCCCATCCTGATGCCTCATTCTTCTTTGTATAATCCAGCTGAGCTTCTCAGATCCAACTCTGTCGCACGCCTTTTCTAAACTACTTAAAAATCCCTTGTTCTGTTCATTTAACTGCCTCTTGGTCTGTATACAGTTTCTACATGAGCACCCGAAAGTGTTCTGGGATTCCCATTCTTTGTACCATTATCCATAGTTGGTGATGATCCGCGGAAGAATGCCTTTGTAAAATCAATAAAACACAAGTCAACATCTTTTTGGTATTCTCTGCTTTCAGCCGAGATCCATCTGAAGCCAGTCATGACATGGTTTCTTCAACATCCTCTTCCGAATCTGAATTTCTGACAACGTTGAAACCATTTTAAAATTATTTTTAGAAAAAAATGTACTTGCATGTGATACATTGTTAGATAATATTTACTTTCTACTGGGTCCCCAGTTTTTGGAGTAGGCACAAATGTCTCTTCTAGTCAGCTGACCAAATGGTTATCTTCCATATTTCTTGACTAAAACAAGTGAGTGTATTATATATTTGTTGAAACATTTTAATTGATATTCAGCCAATTCATGGAGCTTTGTTTTTCACCAATGTTTTCAGGGTAGCTTGGACTTCTTTCTATCAATTCTTTATCATGTGCTGTGTCTTGAAGTGCTTCGGTGCAAGTACTGTAAAACATCTGTTTGCTTGTTTGTTTGCTTGTTTGTTTGCTTGTTTGTTTGCTTATTTGTTTGCTTGTTGTTCCTTTGAGGATTTAAGTCCCTTCCTTGCTTGAAGGGCACCATGGGATTTTTTTTTTAACATCAACAAAAAACTAGTACGTGTAGTAGTAGGATGTTCAAACAAGACGTCGCCCTTCTAGGCCATAGAGCTAGCTGTGTTCTGATACACAGAGGAGGTGGACATGATTAGGATCAGTATGTAACTAATGAGAGGACGTCTCTGACTATTGAATTTTAAATTTTACCACCCACTACTCTCTTTCCTTTTACTTCAAAACACTTATAAATACCTATTTCAGCCATTTATTATGTGTCACCTATATTATGATGAGTACCTTAAGATAAAGCTTTATTTCATATGTCACTAAATGTCAAGGTCTTCTGCCATACCTGGCACATTGCAGACACTCGGGGAATCTTCCTCAAATGAAGGAATGAGGGTGCTAGGGGTTTGTGTCTGTATCTGCCTTATTTCCTTCAGTATATACGGCCTACTTCATTCAAGATTGGACATGATGGAGTTCTAGCTACAAGCACAATGAAATACCAGAAGACTTTTTAATGCCCTAACAGAAAGAGTATAACTGCTTCCTAGCTTTAAGCAAAAAAGTTACCAATTTCAACCTCTTGCTACTGCTTACTTATACTGGTTTACTTTGTAAAAAAATAATCATTTTATTGGGGGTTCTAACAGCTCTTATAACAATCCACACATGCATTGTATCAAGCACATTTGTACATATGTTGCCATCACCCTTAAAAAATATTTTCTTCCCACTTGAGCCACTGGTATCTGCTCCTTATTTTTTCCCTCCCTCATGAACCCTCGATGAACCCCTGTTCCTTCTTTCTCCCCACACCTTCCCTCTACCCTCATAGTATTGCTACTACTTTTATTGGTCCTGAGTGGTTTATCAGTCTTGGATTCCATGTGTTGAGAATCCTTATCTGTACCACTTTACATGCTCTGGTCTAGCCGGATTTGTAAGATGGAACTGGGGTCATGAGAGTGGGGGGGGGCATGGAAATGCTAGAGGAATGTTGTGTTCATTGGGGTGCTGTACTGCACCCTGCTTGGCTCCTCCCTTCCTTGTGACCCTTCTTGAGGGAAGGTCAAATTGTCTACAGATGGGTTTGGGGTTTCCACTCCAACCCCACCTCGTTCCCATCAATATGATTGATTGTTCCGAGGCTTCTGATGCCTGATACGTGATCCCATCAATACCTCATGATCACACAGACTGGTGTGCTTCTTCCATGTGGGCTTTGTTGCTTCCCAGCTAGATGGCTGTTTATTTATCTTCAAGCCTTTAAAACTCCAGACACTAAATCTTTTAATTGCACACAACCATCAGTTTTCTTCATCACATTTGCTTATGCAGCCATTTTGACTTCAGCAATTGTGTCAGGAAGGTGAGCATCACAGAATGCAAGGTTATTACAACAAAGTGTTCTTGCATTAAGGCAATGCTTGAGCAGAGGCCCATCTGCTACCTCAATACTTAACATATAAATATATGTACATAAATCTGTGTCCCTATTGTTATATATAAATACATATATATATACTTGCCTGTATTTATACCACTATAAATGTCTTTTGCTTCCTACTTCTTTCCTCTATTTCCTTTTACTTTCCTCTAGTCCCATGATCATGTTTGACCTTCATTTGGCTTTCAGTAATTCCTCCTGGCTATATTTCACTTAATTGAACCTCACCAGCATTCTGTGCCTGCTCACCATCGATTTTAGATCACTTATTGTTCCCTTGCCCCTGGGTTTGTTGGCTTCCCTCTTCCTTTCCCCACCTCCCCCTCTCCCATGTCACCCCAGAACCATCATTCCCATTGTGTTCTAGGGAGAAAACAATGCATATCGTACATAGATTGATATTGGTGGGGGGGGGAGGCTGTAAATAGTTTCAGGTCTGTCTGTTGACCTTTATGAATGTTCTTTATCTTACTTCTTACTATGTTTTTTGGGCTTTTGGAGAGAGGCTCATTCTTTGAGAGGGGGTTGCTCGGTTGCGTGCTTGATCAATTTCAGTCTGAAGAATTTGATAGAATTCTTCAATTGCTTCATCACTAGCTTTAATGATACTTTCTGTTTTCTGGATATCTGATAAATATTTTCACTTTTTCCTACTCTTCTCTTTGCCTCAATCAATGGCTCAAACTCATGTCTGTGTCTTGGCTTCCCTTTATTCAACTAGCTGTGGCAGACACCTAACTTAAACACCAAGTCATGGTCTCCTTTCTTGCATATATCCAGGTTCCTGCTATGAGACTGCTGCCAAGCGAAAAGAGCAGGAGGAAAGGGATGACACGGGGGTGGGGAAGCACTAAGATAAACATGTTCCGCCTTGTTATCTTGTCTAGGGTTGGAAATCCAGTTAATACAGCTGTTAGTCAAGTCCATACACCAACCATTAAGAAAATAAAAAAATGAGGAAAACTTCCAAATGCTTCAGTCTAAAATTGATCAAACAGGAATTCAAGGTGTATTGATAATTCTTGGTGGTTGAGATGCAAAAATTAGAATCAGAGGGCAGAATGTTAGGTGGAAAATATAAACTTCATGATCAAAGTGAAGCTAAAGATTGCATGATAGAACTTCACAAGATGAAAGACTTCTTCACGGGACATATCCTTTCCAACAATCTAAAGGGTGACTGTGTACAAGGACTTAGCTAGATGACATATCCAGGAATCAAACTGATGACATCTGTGGGAAGGGATGATGGAGAAGTTCCATATCAGTCAAACAAGGCCAGGGGGTGACTGTGAACCATCCATTGCTCATCTGTAATGTCAGAGTGAAATTCAAGAAAATTAAAACAAGCCCATGAGAGACAAAAGAGGACTTTGAATATATCACACCTGAATTTCAAGAACATCTCAAGAAAAGACTTGACTCATTGAACACTGATGACAGAAGACAGGACAAGCAGTGGAATGACATCAAGAACATCATATGTGAAGAAACAAATGGGCTATTGAAAAGGCAGATAAGGTCAAAGTGAACATCAGAAGAAACTCAGACTTGCTTTGCATCAAGCTGCTATTGTTGTTAGGTCCCAAATAGTCAGTTTCCACTCATAGCCCCCATGTAAAAGAGAATGAAATGTAGCCCATGGTCCTGCACCTTCCTCACAATTGGTCTTGGCAGCCACTGTGCTAAGGGCTGTGTTAGTCTGGGTAGACTAGAGAAACAAATTCATAGACATTCATATGTGTATGAGAGAGTTTTATATGAATGATACTTGTACATTAAGAAAGCATTCCAACCCAGTCCAGTCCAAGCCCAAAGGTCTGATATTAGCCCATATGTCGCATACCAATCTATAAATTCCTCTTCACACTCACAAAACACATGCAATGATGCCGAATGCAGGATGATCACAGGCCAGTGGGTAGAAAGTCTTTGGATCCAGTGGCGGTGTAAGCATCTCAGCACTAGCAGGGGTCTCTGTGTGGCTTCTCCAGCACCCAGGAGAAGGTAGGTCCATGTGGCTTCTCCTCGGGGATGTCTCACAGGAAGCCAGCCTTGCCAGCAGAAAGTGAGCAGAGAACATCTCTCCCACTCCCAAGGAGGAAAATGCTGGAGTTGCCAGAATTTTCAGGAGATGGTCCTGCCCACTCAGAAGTTTCATTGGTTATATCTTGATTGACAGGCCATGCTCCACCCCTTCACTCGTAATCCTCTCAGATTGACACCCATATTTTGTAACTACCACAAGGGCTCTTCCCTTCCTTGTTTCTCCACCCACATTTTGTATGGTTTCTAATTTTCCAATTATTGGCCCTCAATGAGATGGAATGATGCAGTGGCTGCATTAATGAGGTCAAACATAAGAGCAATTTTGAGGATGGCATGGGATCCGTTTTTACATAGTCACTGTTAAACATAGAGTCATTATGAATTGGAAGCAACTCAATGACTCCTAACAACATCATCAAGTGGCTTAAATACAACAATTGACAGATGGCACAGGATCGGGCAGTATTTGATGCTATTTTACACAGGGTCACAGTGAATAAGAAATGACTCAATGGCACCTAAAATTAACAAAGCAGTGGACTTCACCAGGAGAATCTTGATTTCCAGTTTGCTTGAGCTGATGGCTTACTATATAAGGAAGACTTAATGTATGACCTTGCGAAAATCTCGGACACTGTGGCTAGCAACAGTGCAGGTGTTGTGTAAAGCAGGGAGGCTCGGTGCTCATGCTGAGCTTTACATTCCAAGAGGAGCCTTGAATCCTAGCCCAATAAAGAACAGTCAAAATGAGCTCTCCCATTGCAGATAGGAGCTGGAGGCACAGGGAATCCAGGGTAGATGATGCCTTCAGGACCAGGGGTGTGAGGGGCGATACTGGGAAAGTAGAGGGAGAGTAGATTGGAAGAGGGGAACCGATTACAAGGATCTGCATGTGACCTCCTTCCTGGGGGACGGACAGCAGAGGAGGCGGGGTGGGGGGTGGGGGGTGAAGGGAGATGCCGGATAGGGCGAGATATAACAAAATAATAATTTATAAATTATCGGGGGCTCATGAGGGAGGGGGAGTGGAGAGGGAGGGGAAAAAAGAGGACTTGATGCAAAGGGCTTAAGTGGAGAGCGGATGCTTCGAGCATGATTAGGGGAGGGAATGTACAGATGTGCTTTATACAATTGATGTATGTATATGTACGGCTTGTGATAAGAGTTGTATGAGCCCCTAATAAAAAGTTAAAGAAAAAGAAAGTTGCAATTAAAAAAATGAGCTCTCCAAATTCCTTGTTGTTGTAGGCTTTCCAGGACCCTAGGGATCTAGAGGTTACATATTGGGTTTCTAACTGCAAGGTCAGCAGTTCAAAACCACCAGCTGTCCCCTGAGGAAAAGACGTTGCTTTCGACTCTAGTACAGTTCAGTCTTCGGAGCCCATAAGTGCAGTTCTACTAGGCCCCCTAGGGTTAATGAGAGTTGGAATTGACTCGAGTTTGATTGTTCTCTCCCTCGTTTTGTAGGCTTTGGTGAGATGCTCATGCTGCTGAACTGAGCTAAATTAACTCAAGGTTTAAATAGGACAGGATTTTGTCTCACGTTTAAGAAAGCAGTTTACCAACTCCAACCCCACCCCTTTTCAGGCTTTATCATTTAATTTTAAAATATAAGGTTTATTAGGTGATTTATTAAACTAGTTCAAGCTTTACAATCTGTGAAATCCAGGAATAAATAAAACCATTGCCAAATGTATAGTTTTTGCTAAAATGACAAAATAAAATGTAGTTTTGACTATGACGTGAGTGAAAGGAATATACTGGACTCTGAGTGTTTTTGTTTTTAATACCTTTCCGTTTTCTTAGCTTCCATTTAGTTCTCTGTAAAATTAAAGGCTTGGCCAAGATAATCTTTAAGCTCCCTTCTTTTTCTTATTCCTATGCCTATATGCTTGGATTTGCGATCAATGTTCATAGAAGCAGCAATCAGGGGATCCAGATATGCGCTGCATTAGGTAAATGGCTGCACAAGATCCCTTTAGAGTATTGGAGAGCAAGGATGTGACTTTGCGGGCTAAGGTGCAACTGACCCAAGCCGTGTATTCTCCATTGCTACAGATGCATGTGGAAATTGGGCATTGAATAAAGACAACCGAAGAAGAGTCGATACATTTGAATTATGGTGCTGGAGGAGAATATTGGCAGGACGATGGGCTGCTGAAGGACAAACTGATCTGTCTTGGAAGATGTACAGCCTGAGTGCTTCTTAGAGGCAATCATGGTGAGACTTCATCCTACATTCCTTGGACATGATGTCAGGGGAGACCAGGCTTTGGAGAAGGAATTCATGTTTGGTGAAGTAGAGAGGCAGCCAAGGAAGACCATCAACAAGATGCACTGACACAGTGGCTGCAGCACTGGGCTCAAGCACAGGGCCAATTGTGAGGCTGGAGCAGGATCTAACAGTGTTTCATCCTATTGCGCATAGAGTCACTATGGGTCGGAACTGAATCAATGGCACCTAATAACAGCACCATGTTTATGTGACTATAGACTGTCCATTTTCCCCTCATAACAACCACTTTGGAGCACTTGAAATTTGATTGAGGGAATATATTAAATCCTCTTCACCTCAAGAAGAGCTTTTATGCCAAGTAAATGTCAAGATATCAATAACTTAGTATTTTACTATGCAGAACGATGCTAAATGATTGATAGATAGATAGATAGATAGATAGATAGATAGATAGATAGATAGATAGATATAGACAAATATTGTGTTAGTCTGGGTAGACTATAGAAACAAATTCATGGAGATACTCACATATATAAGGGAGAGGTTTATATACAAGAGCAGTTGAACATTGAGAAAACATCCCAACACAGTCCAGTCCAAGATCATAAGTCTGATATTAGCCCATATGTCTGATACCGATCTATAAAGTCTTCTTCAGACTCAGGAAGCACAGGCAATGAAGCCAAATGCAGAATGATCACAAGTCAGTGGGTAGAAAGTCGTTGGCTCCAGTGGCATTGTAAGCATCTCAGCTGTGGCAGGGGTCTCTCTGTGGCTTCTCCAGCTTCAGAAGTCTGGTTGCATCCATGTGGCTTGTCCGGCTCAGTGCACTAGGGTAATTCCATGTGTCTTGTCAGCTGCAATGTCTCCCAAGGAAGTCATCAGAGAGGAGGTGTCTCCCACCTCCAAGGAAGAAGTACCATATTTTCCAGAATTCTCAGGAGAAGGCCATGCCCACACAGAAGCCTCATAGGCTGTGATCTGATTGACAAGCTAGACTCCACCCCTACACTCTTAATCCTCAAATTGACAAATGATTATATAGCTACCACAATCAGAGAGAGAGAGAGAGAGATTTATCATTCAGAAACCTCGTTTCAGAAAAGGGAGGAGGAGGAGCTTACTTGCATAGGTGACTATGTGACTGCCACTTTTAAACCCTAAGCAAGATGAACTGATGCCAGGGGTCCCCGTGGATACAAACCTCACCGTTGTTTAACTTTTCAAATTTTCCACATTACACCCAATACCCAAGACTTGATATGCTAGAGCCAATATCTCAAGAATTAACTCAAGAGCTTTTTCCCCTCCTTAAGCTGTTACTAGTATCCCCACAAGGTTCTCTGTTTTAATTAACATTGAGAAGGACACATGCCCTTATTACTTTAAAATATTAATTTAAATAAATAAAATGTCATAAGTAGTTAAAACTTATTATTTGGTTTTCTCATGTTTTCCTAAAGAATAATGGTCCTTTGAGAGGCATAAATGGGGACAAGGGGTTCCAATTTCCCAGAGAAAGCACGTGAATTCTGTCTACCTTCTAGAGAAAGACTGCCGCGAGAATTAAAAGGGAAGTGTAAGTCAAGGAATGCAGCACAATAACTGGCAAATGAATGTGTCGGTCAATATTTTTCTCCTTCTCACCTTCCACAAATGGATTCCTAGACAACTTTCAAGATTCTGAATCCTGAAAGTTGTAAATTCTTCCACTCCATAATTCACTTTCCCTTCTCTTCTAATAAAGCCTAATAAATATGTCTGTGCTCCCCAAGCCCGTGGGCTATGCGTTTTCACTCTGCCAGTGTTTACGTAGATGAAAGCCAAAGGGCATGCAGAGTCAGGATTCAGCATGCTGTGAGGATTCTGGTCTGCAGGGATCTATTTTTAAGTTGGGAGGTCTTAGCACACACTGTAGATGGAAAACTAGGACTGTGTGTTCAATCTTGATAAGTTTGAGACTTATTCCATCTCCTCCTAAAACAGTGAAGTTCCAAAGATGTGGGTGGAGTTCAGCATTCCCTCTGTGGCACACTTACAATATAGGCTGTTGGGCCGTCAACATTTAGGGGATGCAAACCCCACATTTAACAGGCATTTAAGGGCTTCTTTATCTCACCTATCCCGTAAGTTACAGGTCCCACTGCCATCAGGCCATTTTTTAACTCATAGGGAACATGTATATGGTTTCCCAGACTGTAAACAGTTACGGGAACAGACAGTCTCCTCTTGCTCCCTCAGTGTGGCTTATGGTAATGAGCCAGTAATTATCAATACATTTGATTGCTTGTTGGATCAATTTCAGACTGGAAAACTGAGTATCATTCTTCAGCCTCTTCATCTCCAACCTTTGTGTTTTCAGTGCATCAGGTGGAATAATCTTGTATTAACTGAAAATAGCGTATAGCTATTTTCCTATCACAGACAGCATTGCATGCCAAGATAGATTTTGAAATGTTCGTTTTAACAATGCATGTGAAACCATTTCTCTTGAATTTGTCCTTTCCAGTGTAGTAAATTACATGATTGTCCAATTTAAAATGCCAATACCAGTCCATTTAAGTTCACTAATGCCTAGGATTTTGATATTGATGCATTACATTTCATTTTTTGTGATTTCCAATTTCCCTAGATTCATACATCATACACTCAAATTCCTGTTATGAGTGGATAGTTGCAGCCGATTCTCCCCACATGAACGTTCTGGATGCTTTGCTCTAGCTGTCAACTCCACTTGGAGAAGGTTGCTCTTCTCCAGTCACGTTGTGAGTGCCTCCCACTCTAAGGCTCTGTGGAGGAGAGATGGGCTTTCTACTCCTACAAGCAGGCACAGTCTTGGAAACCCTCAAGGGGTGGTGTGAGTCAGCATTGACTTGATGACAGTGAGTTTGGTTTTTTGCTCTAGTCCAAGGGCTCCTTCATCTTGCAATGTTCATAAGGTTTTCAGTGGTTAACACATTGGGTATGGAAAACCTTGCCCCTTCTTCCTTGACTGTTTTCAGTCTGGAAGCTCTGCTGAACCCTGTTCACTGTGGGTAACCCAACTGATATTTGAAATACTGGTGGCATAGCTTCCAGCATGACCGTAACACACACATCACCACAATACGACAAACTGACAGATGGGTAAGTTGTGGATATTATATCTAGTACATGTTATGTCAAAGTAACCCCCACAAGCATCTCTGGCTCTTCCTTATCACCCAGAGCCTTTGGTTTTGCTAACTAGAACCTGAAATTGATCCTCTCTGAGCAGCCCTGAGAACCTGGTTAGAATCTGAAGTCCCCAGGGACAGAGTAGAGTGAGCCCAGTCTACTGTTTCTCCACAGTTATCGGAATGCTGGTCGTGGTGCAAGACATATTCCAGTGGCTGCTGCAGAAGCCATAGCAGCTGCATGAGGGGACTACAAGTTATGCTATGACAAGTGGTCCACAGTCAAGTGGAGGCAGCTGTTGAAGTTGAATTGGGACTGCTGTGGTTCTACAAACACAGAGCTGGTCAGTCTCCTGGATGCCTCCCAAGCCAGTCCTTCCTCCACCCCCCACCCCCCACAGATATATAGACAGTCAGACATTGCTGAAACGGATATTATGTAGTATATAACTATATTCAGTTTCAGGCTCTCCATCACTGATTTGTGACTTTATGGTAAACAAACTTTCCAAAAATGTAGTTTATCATTCATTAGGGTCAGCAGACAGACCTGGAATTATTTATAGGCTTTCTTTCTTTCTCTCTCTCTTTATATATCTATCTATCTATCTGAGGAGAAAACAATGAGGTAGACAACTCTTGGGGGGATATGGAAGAAGAGGTGGGGGAAAGGTTGTAGGGATCCAACAAACCCGGGGACAAGGGAACAACAAGAGAGCTAAAATCAATGGTGAGGAGGGCATTGAGTGCCTGGTGGGGTTTGATCAAGTGCAATGTACCCAAGAGGAATTACTAAGAGCCGAATGAAGGTCAAATATGAGGATCAGGAGGCAAGTACAAAAAAATAGAGGAAATAACTATGAGGCAAAAGACATTTATAGTGGTATAAATATAGACATGTACACATGTAAATACATTAATATGCAACAATAGGGATATAGGCCTATGTATATATATTTAAATGTTAAGTAGTAAGGGAGAAGATGAACATTGGGTCTCTACTCAAGTACTCCCTCAACGCAAGAACACTTTGTTCTGATAACCTAACTATGCTCACCTTCCTGACAAGATCGCTAAGTCAAAATGGGTGCATAAGCAAATGTGGTGAAGAAAGCTGATGGTGCCTGGCTATTCCAAGATAATAGCATCTGAGATCTTAACGACTTGAAATTAAATAAGCAGCCATCTAGCAGGGAAGCAACAAGGCCCTCATGGAAGAAGGACACCAGCCTGTGTGATCACGAGGTGTAGAAAGGATTAGGTATCAGTCATCAGAAGACCCAAAACAAACAATCATATTGATGTAAACAAGATGGGTTAACAGTAGAGCCCCAAAACCCATCTGTAGACAATTAGACATTACCTCACCGAAGAAGGGTCACATGGGAGGAACAAGTCAGCCAGGGTGCAGCATAGCACCAACAAAACACACATTATTCCAGTTCTTTAATGCTTCCTCATCCCACCCCCCACTATCATGACCACAGTTCTACCTCACAAATCCAGGAGACCAGACACATGGAATCCAGGACAGATAAACCGGTCAGGAAGAGTGATGGAAGCAGCAATACCATGAGGTTAGGGGGAAGGCAGGGGAAGAAGGAGGAGAAAGAGAGAACCAATCACAATGATCGCTGTATTAAACCCCTGCCCCACGCCCCCAAGTGGGATGAACAACAGAAACATGAGTGAAGGGAGGACAGTGGATGGTATAAGATGTGAAAATAATAATAACAATATATAATTTATCAGGGGTTCACGAGGGTGGGAGAGTGGGGGAGGGTGGAGGTGAAAGATGAACTGATACCAAGGGTTCAGTAGAAAAAATTGTTTTCAAAATAATAATGGCAGCATATACTGTTGTGTTTGACACAATTGAGGTATGGATTGTTTTAAGAGCTGTAAGAGCCCCTAATAACATGATTTATTAAAAAATAGTGATGATGGTAATAAATAGAATAGTAAAAAAGTAGTTTATTTATTTTATATATAATATACTCTAGTAGAAGTCGGCCCAAATATAAGCCGAGACACCTAATTTTACCACAAAAACTGGGAAGACTTATTGACTTGAGTATAAGCCTAGGGTGGGAAACGCAGCAACTACTGGTAAATTTCAAAATAAAAATTGATACCAATAAAATTACATTAATTGAGGCATCAGTAGGTTAAATATTTTAAAATATTTATTTCAAAGAAAAATAGTAAACTAGCTCTGTAAGTGGAAAAGAGGATCAACAAAAACAATATGGTATCAACAATAACTTTAAAAGTACAAAACCCTTAGCTCAAACAGCAACCAAGCTTAAACAAAAGAGCAACCAAGCTAAAACAACCAGATTCCTCCTCACCATCTGTATGTCCAAACAGAGCTTCGGCTTGAGCTGATGTGAGGTTATCAGAATAGACATTGTCATCCTCTCTGAGTTCGCAGTCATCACCATCACTGCTGTTGTTCTCATACAAAGCACTGTCTTCACTGCCATCCACAGTGTTACTAAAGCCATACTTCTTGAAGGCGCGTTGCACCATGTCTTCTGGACTTTCTTCCTGTGCATCACGAACCCACTTTTCTATCATTTCTGTGTCGGGCTTCATCAGATTTCCAACTTTTGTCAGTCGGGCTTGACAAGATGACATCTATTCATGCCACATCTTTTGTACACGGTCTTTGAAAGGTTTATATAAACCTACATCTAGGTGCTGCCATATAGATTAAGCCTACCTGGAATAACAGCCAAAGTGATTTGAAAAGACTTTGCCAATTTTTGTTATGTCATCAGATGTGTGGACTCTGAACATATCCCAAACTAGCAATGATGTTTTTATCTTTAAGGCTGCTCCTGGACGTCCGTTCCAAATTTCTTCCAGCCATTTTTTTTGTTCTGTCTTCATCCATCCAGCCTTTAATATGTGCACACACTGTAATTCGTGGTGGGAATTTGACCTTTTTAGGCAAGGTCTTTCTTTTAAAAACAATGAGAGGCTGCAGCTAAGTTCCATTAGCCAAACATGACAGAACGACTGTGAAGTGTAGTTTTTTTTCATTCCCTGTGGTTCTGAGTAAAATAGATTTGTCTCCCAAACTTGACACAGTTCTGTTGCTTGGAAGATCATAGGTGTTTCATCCATATTCCCAATATCTCCCAGGTCATAGTTATGGATTCTTCTTTGTTTTATGATGAATGAATGGAACGACATTCCTTTTTCATCAAGGAATTTGGCAACTTTTGTGAAATCATTGTTCTTTGCCGCAAACATAGGCCAAACCTATTCATGAAGCAGGTACACCCTCCTGCTGAAGCAATGCAACTTTCAATGCCTGGTGCTTTCAATTTGTCGTAAGGGCACCTAAGTGAATTCCCATGTGTGTTATACAGTTACCATTTTGACGACACTCCATAACCCATTCATGCAATTCAGTCTCTAGAGCCCATATGAAGTTGTTAAACCATGTCGAGCTTTTTTTGCCTTTAGAATCTTTTCCAAGTCAGCTTTCCTTTTCTGCAACTCCCTCACTTGTTTTCAGTCAGCACAAAAATTCCCTACTTGCAATACTGTTATTGCTTTCTTCTGCTCTTGACACAACCTTAAATTTGAAATCAGCTTCGTATTACCTGCGTTTTTGTTTTGGCCCAGGATTAGACCTATTGGGATCCATTTATAAGAGGACTAAAAAAAAAAAAAGACTTTGAATTCTCAACGCACTGTGTTACTGCATGTGCTGCGTTACTTCATGCACAGCGTTACCACATATGTATGTGAAGTGCTAATGCAACACATGCAGTAACGCAGTGGTTGCACAATGCAGTGTGTATATTATGAGCCCTAACACAGACTGCTCTATGCAAACATAGTCAACACTAGGTCCAGATAGGGTTTAATAAGAAAATTAAAATAAAATATAACAAACTAAGTACTGTAAATAAATGTACTATATATCCAAGACCAGAGATATACCAGTAATTGGATTCAGCAATGCTTGGGCAGAGAAAGGGGCGTGAATAAGCACGTGTAAGACTAAAGGCTACATCATTAGTCACAGCCATGGAGAAGAGCAGGAGACAAAAAGCTACCACATCTGACATTCATCTGACAAGGATGCGGTGCACCCCATGTACCAGCACACAGAAGCGGGTAGGTTCTTGCTCAGTACAGCGCAGACAACACAGAGTTTCCCAGGGTGCAGGAGAAAAGAAGAGCAGTGATCTCAGCAGTCATGGACCACCCACAGAGGCTGACGCCTCCCACAGATGAGTAGGGAGGGACAGGAGAACACCCGCACTGTACTGGAGAACAGGTAAATGGGGACCCTCACTGGAGTATAACCCAAGGGGGGCTTTTTCAGCATTAAAAAATGTGCTGTAAAACTCAGTTTATACACGAGTTATATGGTATATTGATCTGTAATCATCATATATTATATATTTAGCTTGTTTATTAATACCCAGCCTTTTATCATATGGTGGAAGATAACTTTAACAAAATTTGTAATGTAGAAGATAGAGCCCAAGAACCAAAAAAATTTAGAAATAGAGAATGCAAATTTGTCACCATAAAGTCAATGTAGTTGATATGATTAGGCCTTGCTGTTTTTATTTTTTAAATGGTTTTATTGGCACATAATCCACATATCATACAATTCAATAGTTCATTCATATCAATAAGAGTTGTATAATCATAACCACAATCGATTTAGAACATTTTCTTCTTTCTTGTACTCATTGTTATTTCTTCCCCATTTCCCCTCAACCTCCCCTGCCATAATCTCAAGAAATCATTAATCCAGTTACTGTCTCTATGGATTTACCCACAGCCTCGCTTGTACTTATGATCTGCAGCAGACAGACTGGGACATATTCTCATCAGAAAAGAAGAAGTATAATCAATGACCAGGAAAAAAACATAAATTCTATTTTACACTGAATTGTAAATAGAAAAATATAAGGGTGATTACAAAAGAGACACAGACATGTTCTCAACATATGTAGAGGAAATTAATAAGTAGGTTTTAGAGAGCTACTGTTGATGGTAACAGTATATTTTGAAACTCAACTTGAAGAATGTATGATTTACCAAATGGTTGTCTTTAGTTATTTAGTTCTGCTATCACAGAAATTCCACAAATGGGTGGCTTCAACAAACAATATATTTTCTTATCGTTTAGAAGACTATTGTGTTGTTGTTGTTTAGGAGGCTAGGATTCCACATACAGACCTAGATGGAAGCCTTTCTTGACATTGAATTTCCTCTGAGTCTAGAGTAGTGAGGTCCCTCTGGTCTCTGATCACTTCACCTTCTCTCTCTCTCTCTCTCTCTCTCTCTCTCTCTCTCTCTCTCTCTCTTTTAAAAAATTATTTTATTGGGGATTCTTATAGCTCTTATGACACTCCAAACTCAATTGCATCAAACATATATTTGTACATATGTTACCATCATCATTTCCAAAACATTTTCTACTTGAGCCCTTGGCATAAGCTCCTCTTTTACATGGGTATCCAGGAAACAGGGATTAACCCACCCAAGGGGAGGGTATTGTATATATCTCCACAGGGAAAGAGGGACCAGACTTCAACCCAGTGCTCCAAGACCTGAATGCAACATACCAGAGTGAAGCAAAGAACCCATAGGGTGGTCTGAGGGGTCGGCCCCAATGCCAACTATGTGGACAGCCTCCACACCCCACAGAAGAATTCACTTCAAAGGACAGCACTGAAGCTACAGCTCAGGGAGAGGGACATGTCTGATCAGAGCACACAGAAGCAAATGGAGGGTGAGGAAGAGAGAGTAGAAAACATCCTGGCCCAACAAACCTCGAGGATGATATTCCCACTCAGAGCAGCCAAAGCACAGAGAGGACCATAGGGATGACCTCACTACCAGACACGACATGCCTCACTGACCCATAGATAACCCTATTGAGGACAACACTGGAGACACAGTGCAGGAATTGCACCGGATCTGACCCCACCACGCTGAGGCGAAACACAAAAGGTGTGCAAAGGAACATCCAGGGGAACAGAGCAAGGAAGTCCCCAGGGAATACCAAAATTAGACTTTGGAACCAAGGTGTGACACCCCATCAGACTCAACAGGAAAACACTCCTGAAAGTCAGCAAACAGACCTTGAAGTAGTTGCAGGCTCTTATTTATTTATTTAGGTCATTGGTTTGTTGTTGTTTTGTTTTGCTGTGTCTTGTTTTATGCATATTATTATCTCTGCAAGTCTATATAGAGAAGATAGGTGGGATAAACAAGCTGGAGGAGGAAACAACTGGACTAACAGTATGGGGGGACATGGGAGAGGCGGTGGCAAGGGAAAGGAAATGGGTGTTAACAAACCCAGGGACAAGGGAACAACAAGTGATCTCATATCGATAGTGAGAAGAGCATAGCATCCCTGGTATGGCTTGATCAAGGGCAATGTAACCAAGAGGAATTACTGAAACCCAAATGAAGGCTAAGTATGATAGTGGGACAAGAGTTAAGTAAAGCAAAATAGAGGAAAGAACTAGGAGGCAAGGGGCATTTTTAGAGGTCTAAATACAGGCATGTACATGTGTAAATATATTGATATATGATGATGGGGAAATAGATCTATGTGCATATATTTATAGGCTTAGTATTAAGGTAGCAGATGGCGATTGGGCTTCTTCTACTCAAGTACTCTGTCAATGCAAGAACACTTTGTTAACTGGGCATTTCATGATGCTCACCTTCCCTGACACAATAGCTGAAGACAAAGTGGGCGCACAAGCAAATGTGGTGAAGAAAGCTGATGGTGCCCAGTTATCAAAAAATATAGCATCTGGTGTCTTGAAGGCCTGAAGATAAACAAGCAGCCATCTAGCTGAGAAGCAACAAAGCCCGCATGGAAGAAGCACACCAGTCTGTGTGACCACGAGGTGTCAATAGGATTAAGTATCAGGCATCAAAGAACAAAAAATAATATCATTGTGAATGAGGGGGGAGTGTGAAGTAGAGACCAAAAGCCCATATGTAGGCAATTGGACATCCCATTACAGAAGGAGGAGACAAGGCAGCCATGGGGCAATATAGCACTGATGAAACATACAACTTTCCTCTAGTTCTTTAATGCTTTCTCCTCCCCCCGCCCTATCATGATCCCAATTCCACCTTACAAATACAGCTAGACCAAAGGATGTACACTGGTACAAATAAGAGCTGGAAACACAGGGAATCCAGGATAGATACCCCTCCGGAGCAATAAGGAGAGTAGCGATAGCTGGAGGGTAAAGGTAAGATTGGGTAGAAACGGGGAACCGATTACAAGGCTCTACATATAATCTCCTCCCTGGGGGACAGACAACAGAAAAGTGGGTAGAGGGAGACATCAAACCATGTATGACATGAAAAATAATAAGTATTTATAAATTATCAGTGGTTCATAAGGGAGGGAGGGTGGGGAGGGAAGGGGAAAGTGAGGAGCTAAAACCAAGGGCTCAAGTAGAAAGAAAATGTTTTGGCAACAAATGTACAAATTATGGCAACTAATGTATAAATGTGGTTGACACAATGGATGGATGGATGATTGTGATAGGAGTTGAAGAAGCCCCCAATAAAATGATTTAAAAAAGAAAAAAAAGCTCCTCTTTTTTCCCCTCCCTCCCACACCCTTCCACCATCCCATATCCTTGATCAATTAATTATATATTGTTCCTATTATTTCGTATCTTACACTGTCAATTTTCTCCCTTCACCCCATTTCTCTTATTCATCCCCTTTGGATTGTCAGGGCTAGGCTATATACCCAATTATGTGATGGATTCCCCCTTTTTCACCCTTCCCACTCCCTGACCATCCCTCTACCCTCGTGATATCGATATTCCCATCATTGTTCCTGAAAGCCATGTGTCAAGAGCTTGTATCTGTACCAATTTGTGATCTCAGGTCTAGCCAGATTTGTAAGTTATAACTCCGTCTTAATATTGGTGGGGGGGTGGGAGGAAAGGGGGGGCATGGAGAGGAAGTGTTCAGGAACTAGAGGAATGATGTGTGATTTATCAGTGCTATAACACACCTTGGTTGAATCATCCCTTCCTTAAACTAGAAGTGAATTCAACTGGGCAGCAAGGGGAGCAAAGTAGCCAAGTCCCCAAGGAATCCTGAAAAGAGACTCCTTTTTTCTCTTATAAGATAAAATATGTGATACAAGTAAGGGTGTGTTTGAGTCCCACCCTCTGGTAAGTCTGTGATTTAGGACACATCCCTCACTGATCCTGCCTCATTAGCAGGTACAAGTTAGTATCTCAAAAGCTTCACAAAATGGAGAACAACCACACAGTATTGGGAATTGTGGCCTAGCCAAGTTGACACATAATGGAGGTTGAGTGGGAAATAAGATACAATTCAATCTATGCCATTGATTGAAACCGATCTCGACAGTGTATAGTTGATCCAAGGGTGGAATGCCGGTTGTTTAGAGAAGTGAGTACATCTCTGAGACCTCTGTTTGTCACAACTGAGCAAGTAGTTGAAAGAAAGTTATAAAGAGATTGTACTATCAAACCAAGCATTGTAGTATGGACCTTACATTGGGACTTATCTTGATGCCTTGAAAATCAGATGAACAAGTACCAAGAAGTTTGGGAGCCTAACTCATGCCACAGTCTGAATTGAAGGCCACTCACCTTCATTTTAAAACCCTTTAGATGTTAGTGGAAAGGTTGGTCATTCCAACTCCCCTAGCAACTTGGTAAAAGAAAGACCAGAAAATCCTGTGAGGCAATTCTAACCTGTCACATAAGGTTGCTATGAATCAAAATTGACACAATGGCATATAACACGTCCATACAAAATTTGGCCATATACTGGGAGGCTGGCCCCAGCACCATAAATTAAGTGGATTCCTGCCCCTCCCCCGAAAAGAATTTTTTCCAAAGGACGACATTGACTCTGCAGCTCTGGGAGATGGACATATTTGATCAGAGCACACGGGAGCAGATGAAGGGGCAGGAGGAGAGAGTGGAGCACAGCCTGGCCCACCAGGCCGTGATGATGATGTTCCTGAGTAGAGCAGCCAGTCCACAGAGAGAACAACATGGCTGGCCCCACTATGAGACATGATGCCCCTCAGTGACTAAGGGCGATACAGGGGACAGCACCGGAGACACAGTGTGGGAATTGCACCTGACCTGATCCCACCACACCGAGGCAAATCACTGGGGGAGTGCAGCGGAACAGCAAGGGAATGGAGTGGCAAGGTCCCCAGGGAATGCTGAAAGTGGACTTCAGAGCCAGGGCGTGGTGCCCCAACAGACTGGACTGGAAAACGCTCCTAAGGGCCAGCAAACGATCCCTGAACTAACTACAAGCTTTTCTCTTGTGAACTGTTTTATTCTGTTCTTTGTCAGTGGTTTGTTTTTGTTGTTTTGTTGTCTGGTTGTATACTGTTGCTTTGTTTTCCTCTGTCTAGTTTTCGTGCATGTTAGTGACTCCACAGGTCTGTCTGAATAGGACAGGCTGGATGAACTATCTGGAGGAAAAACAACGGGACCGACAGTTTTGGGGGGACTTGGGGTGGGGGGGTAGGGGGGTAAGGAAGTGGTGTTAACAAACCCAGGGACAAGGGAAAAACATGGGACCCCAAATGGTAGAGAAGTGGGAGTGGCAGGCCTGGTGGGAAATGATCAAGGGTAAGGTTGCTTAGAGAAGAGGTATACTCTAGCCCAGGTGGCGATGAAGCATGGTAGTAGGGCAGGAGGAAAGTCAAGGGAGATGGAGGAAAGAGCTAGGAGTCAAAGGGCATTCATGGAGGTCTAGACAAAGACATGTGCATGCAAATATATATAGGAGGATGGGGAAATAGATCTATGTGTCTATATTTATAGGTCAAGTATTAAGGTGGTGGAAGGACCTTGGGCCTCTACTCAAACACTCCCTCAATGCACGAATACCTTCTTTTATTAAATTGGAACTCTATGATGCTCACTCTCCCGACACAACGGCTGGAGCCAAAGTGTGTGAACAAGTAAATGTGGTGAAGAAAGCTGATGGTGCCCGGCTATCAAAAGAGATAGTGACTGGGGTCTTAAAGGCTTGAAGATAAACAAGCGGCCATCTAGCTCAGAAGCAACAAAGTCCACATGGAAGAACACACCAGCCTGAGTGAACGAGTGGTCCCAAAGGGATCAGTTACCAGGCATCAAAGAACAAAAATCATATCATTGACTGCACACCTCCATGATAGGATCGCTGAAGACAAATGGGTGCATAAGCAAATGTGGTGAAGAAAGCTGATGGTGCCCGGCTATCAAAAGAGATAGTGTCTGGGGTCTTAAAGGCTTGAAGGTGAACAAGCGGCCATCTAGCTCAGAAGCAAAAAAGGCCACATGGAAGAAGCACACCGGCCAGTGTGATCACGAGGTGCCCAAGGGACCAGGTATAAGGCATCATGCAAAAAAAAAAAAAAAAGATGTAAGTGTGTGTATGTATGTGTATATATGTGTATATGTATATATGTATGTATATATATATGTATATATATCATATTAAATGAAGGGGGAAGTGCCGAGTGGAGACCCAAGGCCCAAGTGTCGACCAATGGAGATCCCCTCATAGAGGGGTTTAGGAGAGGAGATGGGTTAATTAGGGTGTGAGGTAGTATCGATGAAGAACACAGCTTTCCCCCGGATCCTGGATGCTTCCTCCCCACAACTACCATGATCCGAATTCTACCTTGCAGGGCTGGATAGGACAGAGGCTGTACACTGGTGCATATGAGGGTTGGAGGTACAGGGAATCCAGGGTGGATGATACCTTCAGGACCAAGGGTGTGAGGGACGATGCTGGGAGAGTGGAGGGTGAGTGGGTTGGAAAGGGGGAACTGATTACAAGGATCCACATGTGACCTCTTCCCTGGGAGAGGGACAGCAGAGAAGGGGGGAAGGGAGACTCCGGATAGGGCAAGATATGACAAAACAACGATGTATAAATTACCAAGGGCATATGAGGGAGGGGGGAATGGGGAGGGAGGAGGGGAAAAAAAAGAGGACCTGATGCAAGGGGCTTAAGTGGAGAGCAAATGCCTTGAGAATGATTGGGGCAGGGAATGTATGGATGTGCTTTATACAGTTGATGTATGTATATGTATGGATTGTGGTAAGAGTTGTATGAGTCCCTAATAAAATGTAAAAGAAGAAAAGAGAAAAAAATGATTAGGGCAAAGACTGTACAGATGTGCTTTATACAATTGATGTATGTATATATATGAACTGTGAAAAGAATTGTTTGAGCCCCAATAAATTGTTAAAATTTAAAAAAAAAAATTACGTTCAGCAAAAAAAAAAAATTGGCCATATATTTATATGAGAGTTAAATATATGAGAGTTAAACATTACAACAAGCAGACTAGAGTGTGCTGAGGTCTAAAATCATATTATTATTCTTAGTGTTTCAGATATCACCCCACATAAAGCCATGTGTCACTTCAGCACAGAGAATGTTCAGGTGAGTCCCTATCTAATGCCCGTCCCCCAGCAGCTTCCTATTCATTGTGCTGTAGTTATAATTAGTCGTTGGATGTTTTCCTCCCCTACAGGCGAGAAAAGAAGAGTGATAACTATCTTTTTCAGTATTATCCCCGCATCCAGAACAGTACCTGATTTATTATACATCCTCAAAACTAATTTGTCAAATGACTTGAGTAAGTAGATGATGTTGTTTTTCAATGTTGTTTCATGACTATTTGGTAAATCAGGAGTGAGCTCCTAATTTGTATGCAGTATAGGACGTATAGGTATGACATAAAACCACCTTATTCAAAGAACAAAAAATCATATCACTGTGAATGAGGGGAAGTGCAGAGTGGGGACCCAAAGCCCATCTGTAGGCAACTGGACATCCCCTTACGGAAGGGTCATTGGGAGGGGACGAGCCAGTCAGAGTGCAGAGTATCAACAATTAAACAACTTTCCTGTAGTTCCTAAATGCTTCCCCCACCCCCTCTCTCATGATCCCAATTCTACCTTAGAAATCTGACTAGACCAGAGGATGTGCACTGGTACAGATAGCGACTGGAAACACAGGGAATCCAGGACAGATGATCCCTTCAGGACCAGTGTTGAGAGTGGTGATACTGGGAGGGTGGGGTAGAAAGTGGCAAGCGATTATGGAGATCTACATAGAACCTCCTCCCTGGGGGACAGACAACAGAAAAGTGGGTGCAGAGAGACATCGGACGGTGTAAGATATGAAAAAATAATAATTTATACATTATCAAGGGTTCATTAGGAAGTAGGGAGCGGGGAGGGAGGGGGGGAAATGAGGAGCTGATGCCAGGGGCTTACATGGAGAGCAAATGTTTTGAGAATGATGAGGGTAACGAATGTACAAATGTGCTTTACACAACTGATATGTGTATGGGTTGCAATAAAAATTGTATGAGCCCCTAATAAAATTATTTTTTAAACCCACATTATTAGAGAAATGGGATTTTCTCGATGTGGTTGTCTTACTGACTTTTATTAGTAGAAATTCATTTCTTCAATCTGACCATTATTTTATACATTTTGCTACTGTGGGAATTTAGAGCCTGTATATCTTGATCCAGGCCAGGAAAGAGGAAAACTACCATGTCAATTGTTCAGGCAAAACCTACTGTCTGAACTAATTAACTACAGCCAAGATGTCACTTTGAGGGCTAAGGTAGAGATAACTACTTTCAATCACCTCGTCAGCACGTGAAATGTGGGCAGTGAATGACCACAGAAGACTGGTACCTTCGATGGCATTGACGAAGGTATATTGACTGTGCTAAGGACAGCCAAAAGAAGGAGCAGATCTGTCTGACAAGAAGTCTGGACAGAATGTTCCTTAGGAGTGAGGGCGACAAAACCTCACCTCACATACTTTGGATACGTTGTCAGGTGAGACCAATCCTTGGATCAAAGACTTAACAGTTGGGAAAGTAGAGGGTCGGTGCAAAAGGGGGAAGCCTCCATCAGATGGACAGATATAGTGGCCACAACAGTGGACTCAAACATTGTAACAATTGTGAGGACGGTGCGGGACCAGTGTTTTGTTCTACTGAGCAGAGAGCCGCTACACATCGGAACCAACTCAACGGCCCACCAGTGAATGACACTTGCTAATCCGAGCAACATCTCTTTAGGACTGAAAGCCACGAGGGAAGACGCCAACACCATATGTCTCTATTGTTAGAGGGTCATTAGCTTAGCCTTCAAACCAGTCCTGAGAGAAAATGTGCACTCTTACTAATTGCAACAGGAAAATAGGCATCCAGGATTGTGTCCAGCAAACTGGAATCGAGATGCATTGACCATGGACCACAGGAGGAATGAGCACATCTGTCCAGGAAGGAGTACAGCTGTAATGTTTCTTAGGAGCATGCATCAGAATGCCTTGTGCATTTTGGACATGTGATCAACAGGAAGCAGTCCCCCGAGAGGCATGGCACGCTGGGGAAAACAGAGGGTCAGGGAAAAGAGGAAGATTCTCAGGAGATGCACGGACACAGGGGCTGTACAGTGGGCTCAGACCCAACAGGTTTGTGACACTAGACGAGACCAGGCAGTATGTTGCTCGCTCATGCATTTTGAGTAAGAACTTCTCCATGACACCCACCAACAATGACAACAACCATCTGTTTTGTTTTGCCTTAGCATTGTGCTAGTTGTAATTCTGGGCTGTGGTGACTGCTATTGGTCAGCACCACTCAGCATGGGATACAGGCAATATTCATTTGTAAGCATGCTGGGAATTACACAAGCTTATTACTATCCCCTTCAATGTGTCATTTTAGGAAACTGTACACCTATTCCAAAGATGTTGCAATTGTGCAACATCTTTTTGCGGTTCCATTTGGCATGGCCTTCTGTACCAGTAATGGTCCCTTTCAAACGTCTACCTCAACTCATCTTCTTAATCTTTTTATTCCACTTAATCAGCTCCTTGCATGTAGAGACATCCAGTAAATATTTTCTGAATTCAATCAAATGGATTTAGATTCTAAGGCTTAAGATTACTGTACATACTCAAGTATAAGTCAACCCAAGTATCAGCCGAGGCACCTAATTTCACCACAAAAACTGCATAAAAATGTGCTGAAAACTGAGCTTATTCACAAGTATATACGGTAATCTCAGAGGGAAAAGGATTTATAATCATTGATTCTAATCAATAGGCTACAAGTAAGGTGGGTCGGGGGGAGCCAGAAATATATAGTACATATAAATGTTACCCATGCCAATCCCTAGATTTTAGGATTATACACAAAAATACAGGAAACACTAAAGAATAAGTCCCAAATCCACATTTTAATATGAATACCTTAAACATGACTGTTTACAACTTTTACAAATATAACTTTCTATGAATAAAGCTTTTAAAATTAAGAAAATTACCACTTAGATTTGTTTTTTCACATATTATGTCTCAGTCAGCTCCAAAGTTCTCAAATATATTACCTAATGCTGCCCCTTTTGGAATGCATCTACAGCATTCAAAAGTGATGACTTTGAAAAGGGTGAGCGCGTGCTGTTATGTTTGCTTCTTTTGGGAAAAAAAAGCATTCACTACTTTATAGTCATGTTCCTATTTTAGATATTTGTGTGAATATAAGTCATGACATGGATCCTATGAGGAACAAACACCCAAGAAATAAGCAGGTGACACTTAGGGTCAGGGCATGAGGCCAGCTACTTAGGACGCAGGCGCAACAGTGTCACTCTCTAGTCCTATGAAATGTGACTCTCTGGGACTTTCGGGTTCATCTAGCACTTCTGCCTAATGATAAGCATTATGACAATTTGCCCAGTCAGGTATTTAAGAACCCAGAACAAGCACAGCCTTCCAATTTTATGATGTAAAATCAAAGCCCGAAAGCCTTTGCCTCGATCAGTAGAGCAAGGCGGGACTGCCCTGCAACTTCCAGCCCAGACCATTGAGAGGGCACACACACAGGAGCCACATCAATACACATATATTTCTGTCAGCTGCATGACCAACGAAAACAGCCACACCCTCAACCCAAACTGCCCCCTAAACCAAGAGCTAATTAAACACAAACAGAGTTGCTATCACTCACCACTGGATGGAGTATGTATGGTAAGGGTGTTCTGAGAGAGAGCGTCCAGGTCAATAATGAGGCTTTCTATGAAGAGTACTTTCTGAAACTTGTTGATGGGAGCATGTGGAAGAGGAGGGGCTGGGGTAACGGTAGTGGCTGCTGAGAACTCAGGGCCATCCAAAGGCAGTGGGGATTTATGTTGAAGGAGGCCATTCTCCCAGCTCCGTTGACACCCAGGTCACTGGAAGAAGGCCATGCCAAGAGCAGATGTCGCTGGGTGGCTGCTGCTTGCTCTGTAGGGGGTGGGGGACACAGGACCCGGCTGAGAAGGCGGTGGGGACACTGGGAAACCGACACTGGGTCCCCACTCCCTGTGGAAAGTAGAAGGGCGCAGCCCATTGTAAAAAGAAAACATTATAAAGTGCCTGTTTATGTGCTGAAGTAATTTCTAATTACTGGAGGCAGGGAGCGTGGTCTGCTGTGGTCGGAGGAGGAACTGAGAGCCAGGACAGTGGCCATTCTGTTCTCCCTTCTGCCCTCAGCCGCCGCAGTCTCCTCCTCCTCCTCCTCTTCCTCCTCCTTCTCCTCCTCCTCCTCCTTCTCCTCCTCCTCCTTTGATGGCCTGCAAGTCTCCGAACTCCCTCCCAGGCTATATACATTTGGGTAAAACTTCCCATTCATTCAGTACTTAGCCTCTGGCATTCTTGGGCACTTAAAATTTTTTCGACAAATTAATAGCATCCCTTTGAGGCTGGAAATTATTATGATGAAGATGATGATGTCTTTATTTGATGGGGCTCCTCCGAAGCATACAGAGCGTAAATGATTTCCCTTGGGGGTGGGGGGGGCTGGAGGCCCTAAGTGTGGGTCAAAGCTAATCTTGGGCTATCACCACTCAACCCACACCCTCCCAGACCACACCAGGGAACTCACAGGGTGCTTTGAGGATACATAAATGTTTATTCAGCCTTCAGAGAAACTCAGATTAGGCGTTAGAGAAAGACAAAGCATTTCTAATACACATGGGTAGGGGGGTGGGGGGAAGGCTTTCTGTCCTGAAAGTCACACTGCCATTCCTGGACCCTCGGCTCACTGAGCAAAGATCCTCCTTGTCAGGTTGTCTCCACTGGAGAATATCACAAGCCTGAACTATGCTTCCCCAGGCTGTATGTTAATATTTTTTTTTCTTTGTTAAAAAAAGGACAACATACTTTCTGAAAAATTCCATTTAAATTGTGGAGAAGTATACAGAGAAAAGAATGGCAGTGATCCGAGCACAACACCCCCCCACCACCACCCACCCCACCTTCAGCACGGTCCTTACCCTCGCCCACCGGCCCCCAACGTCACTAGTGCTCCGGAACATCCGGAAAGTTCTAGAGTAGAGTGTGAATCCTAAGTGGGCAAGTGGAACTTGCAGGTTAAAGTGAACTAAGCAGAAAAGTCTGGTGATAACTCTTAGGGAGCACCCAGTGGATCACAAAGTTCCAATCTGCAATTGATCGTGGGGAAGGTGCAGAACTAGGGAGTTGCACACCGTGTGGCCGTGAGTCAGGCTGATGTAAAGGCAGCTAACAAGAACGATCTTGGCTGAGTACCTTAACCTCTCTGTGCTATAGACGCCCCCAGGTACCAAACCCTAAACCAAATTCACTGCCATCAAGTTGACACTGGCCTAGGTCACAGCTACCAAAGTGCTGTTCCACCCCCCACTCCCACAGAGCTGATAGTGGTTTCAAACTGCTGACTTTGCAGTTAGCAGCCTAAGGTGGAGCTGCTAGGTCACTCAGGCCTTCTACACCATGTTAGCTATTGTTTTTTAGGAATATATACACATCCTCATTTTATAAGTTAGGACTATTCCTAGCATGAGTTTTTTTGGGTGTTTTTTAATCAATCGTGGGTATAAAGCACAGGTGATTTTTAAAAATTTTAACCAACTTGTGTCATGATCTAAAGATAAGGTAAAACTTGTGACGTGGCCCAGAGGGGGGCAATCAGAGCAACTGTGAGGCAACAACTGGCTGAGAGGCAATCCCAGTCTGTTTCCTTACATAGCACTGAAATCTCAAGAAGCATAAAAGGAAGAAGACTATGACAATAAAACACAGCTATGACAATAAAAAGGGAAACCAATTACCCATAGAAGAATAAATTAATTAAAATGAATTTTTTTAAAGAAAGAAAAAACTGTAAATAGATCAAGATCTGATTTTTGATCTCTAGGCATGTTCTTCAGTCAGGTCCAATGGGGTACCATGCTTTAGCCCCAGAGTCTGCCCTCCGTACTCCCTTGTGGGCCCCCTGCTCTGCTCCCATGGTTGCTGTGTCGCAAGATTTTAGTGGTTTGCCTCAGTGTCACAGGGTCCGTCTGGGCCAGTTCCTATACTGAGTCTCCTGGGTTGTCCCCCTTAGGGCCCTGGGCCATCAAGGGAGGTGTGTCTCATAGTGGGATCAGCCATATTGTCCACTCTGTCCATTGGCTGTTCAGAGTGGGGATATCATCCTCCAGGCCTGATGCGCCAGAATGTGCTCCGCTCTCTCTTCCTCCCCCTTTTTGCTCCCATTTGCTCTGATCAAACATGCCCCTCTCCAGTATTATTATCTCTACAGATCTATCTAGATAAGATAGACTGCATGAACCAATGGTTCCAGGGGGACACGGGGGTGGGGGGAGAGGAGAAGGGGGCAAGGAGATGGTGCTGACCAACCCTGGGACACGGGAGCAAAAAGTGATCCAAAATCAGTAGCAAGGAGGGTTTGAGTGGCCTGGTAGGGATTCAGCAAGGGCAAGGTAACCAAGAGAAATTACTGAAACCCAAATGAAGGCTGAACATGATAGTGGAACAAGAGGAAAGTAGATGGAAATAGAGGAAAGAACTAGGTAACAAAGGGTATTTATAGAGATCCAGCAACTGGAATATACATATGTAAAAATATTTTATGAGTGTAGGGAAACGGAAACAGATTTATGTGCATATATTTAAAGGTTTAGTACTAAAGCAGCAGATGGCACTTACTTAATAGAACAGTTTGTTCTATTAAATTGGAATTCCAGGATGCACACCTTCCCAACACGATTGCTGAAGAAAAACGTGTGCATAAACAAATGTGGTGAAGAAAGCTGATGGTGCCCAGCTATCAAAAGATATAGCGTCTGGGGTCTTAAAGGCTCAAAGATAAACAAGTGGGCATATAGGTCAGAAGCAACAAAGCCCACATGGAAGAAACATACCAGCCTGTGTGACCACGAGCTGTCAAAGGGATCAGGTATCAAGCATCCAGGAACAAAAAAATTATATAATTGAAAATGTGGGTGAGTGCAGAGTGGAGACTCAAAGCCCAATGGTAGCCAACTGGACATCCCTTACTGAAGGGTTGTGGGGAGGAGATGAACCAGGCAGGGTGCAGGGTAGCCACAATGAAACATATAACTTTCCTCTAGTTCTTAAATACCTCCTCCCCACCCACATCAGGATCTCAATTCTACCTTACAAATCTGGATAGACCAGAGGATGTACATAGGCACAGATGGCAACAGGAAACACAGGGAATCCAGGACAGATGACTCCTTCAGGACCAGTGGTGAGTGGTGATGCCTGGAGGGTGGAGAGAATGTGGGGTAGAAAGGGGGAACCGATTACAAGAATCTGCGTGTAGCCTCCTCCCTGGGGGAGGGACAGCAGAGAAGAAGGCGGGGGGAGATGTCAGACAGTGTAATATATGACAAAATAATAATACTTTATGAATGATGAAGGGTTTATGAGGTAGAAGGAAGTGAGGAGGGAGGGGGAAAATGAGCAGCAGATATTTAGGGCTCAAGTAGAAAGCAAATGTTTTGAGAATGATGATGGCAACAAATGTACATATGTTCTTGACATAATGGATGTATGTATGGATTTTGATAAGAATTGTACAAGCCTCCAATAAAATTCATTTTTAAAGGAAGAAGACTAACCAGCACACCTATGAAAATTAAATTTAAAAGACTCCCTTACTTTACTCTGCAATTCCAGTAAACAAATGAGACTTAAAGAAGTGGGATTCTCTGTTCTTCCTGGGGCTGGGGAATAATTTCCCCCCTCACCCCCATAACTGATTGCCACATATCTTCCTCCATTGACCTCAGGGAGAATCATGCCACCAGCAGACACCACATGGTTATCAGGCCATATGATAGTATTCTGAGTGGGAAATTAGCAAATATTTTCGGAAAAATCCTGCCCTGGTTGCAGGGTCACATTTCCTTTCCCTCTATCCTCTGACACCCCAGGCTTTCTGCTGCAGGGATTATTTTAATTAACTTTAGTAGGCCCTCTAATTCCACGGGCTGGGTAGTTTTGTCCCTCGGTATTTTAGCTCAATAGCATTATTCTCAGGTAAAGTAAGTCAGATGAGCTTTTCAATTCTATTTTTGTAAAATTTTACACTAGCCACTTTACTAGTCTGCTATTTTTTTTAAAAGTCTACTTGTACCTGATTTTAAAAGAACTATACTCTTGATGTAAACAAACATCATTCCAAAAATAACCACTATCATATTTAACATATTTAACGAGAGTTTTTTGTCTTTTGTTGTGTGTCACAGTTAAAATCATTCTGGAGATTCCATTTTTGTTCACCTTTTTTAACATTAAAATGATTTCCCAATCCTATTAGCAACATTTTCTCATCTGATAATTGCTTAACTAATTATTCCACCTGTGTCTTTTCATTGGTCAAATAACTCTACCAACTTTCAATTGATAAATCTTCTCCTGGTCTAGCAATTAATAAGTCAACAAATGATATCTGTCAAGAGCAACCCTGGACATCCCATGTTAATCGTGTCCAAACTGGAGGACAGTGAGCACCGTGAGGGCAAGAACAGTACCTCCTGCATCGTCCATCATCGCTAACCCCCACCAGGAGTTAGATAATCACTTACAGATTGATGAATGACTTCACGATGTCTCTTGGATAATACGTCCAGGCATCAAAACTTCCCAGGGAGGAAAGTGTCAATAACAAATGGACAAACTTTGTGTGATCCAACTTACACTAAACATGTAGAATAAGTAAATGTATAGACACCAAAGTTTAAATCATTGAGTTAGATTCTACCCCATGACAGTGGGCTTGGTTTGGTTTGGGTTTGGGTTGATCAGAGACGGGGAGTTGAGAAGTCATTGCTCAAAGGCACAGAGAATCTTTAAGGATGGACATCTTTGGAAACAGATTTTTAAAAAGGCCTCGAAACTCACTGCCATTGAGTCAATTCTGCCTCCCAGCAACCCCACAGCACCGGTAGAACTACCCTTGTGCTCTTTGTTGTCATTGTTTTTAGACGCCCTCCAATTGTTCCCAAGGCACAGCAACACCATTTAGAACAGAATGAGCCACCACCTGGTCCTGCGCCATCCTCACAATTATTTCTATGTGCGAGCCCATTGTTCCAGCCACTGTACCGATCCATCTCCTGTTGCGGGTCTTCCTCTTTTTCACAGCCTCTCCACTTGGCCAAGCATCGTGTCCTTCTCCAGGGGCTGGTCTCTCCTGACAACATGCCTACAGCACATGAGACAAAGTCTCACTATCTTCACAGCTAAGGAAGATTCTGATGGTACTTCTTCCAAGACAGATTCGTCGGTTCTTCTGGAAGCCAGTGGTACTTTCGATAATCTTTGCCAGCACCACCATTCAAATGCATCAGTTTTTCTTTGGTCTTCCTTATTCGATGTTCAACTTTCACACGCATATGGGATGAGAACTGTACTCTTTAGGGAACTAGAAAGTTTCATCTCTCTCCCTCTGAGCAGCTGGCGATTTTGAACTGCTGATCTTGGAGCTAGCAGATCAATGTGTAACCCACTATGCCACTACCATGCATGGTAGGGAAAATGTTACCACTTCTCTGTGAGTCTCTTGTGCTGTGGTGCGAAAAGCGATGCCACCGGTGCTTCAGATAGCAGCGCAGTCTTCCACGGTGCAGAGCGTTCAGACTAAGAAAAGACCCTCAAGAAGATGATTGACACCCTGGCTGCGACCATGGGCTCAAACACAGGCACAACTGTGCGCACGGTGCAGACTGGGCGGCGCTCTGTTCTATTGTGCACAAGGTTGCTTTGGGTTGGAACCGACTTGATCACACCTAACAACAGCAGTAAACTTAGGGATTCTTTGGATTTTCAGGATGCTCGGGGAATAGATTAAAGGCCACAAGTTGTGGGAACAGCCTCGAGTTGCGGCATTGAAGGATTCTATGGCCAAAATATTAAAGATATAGGAATTGTCAAAAGATGATAGAGAGAATATGCAGAATCACTGTACCCAAAGAACTGCCTGACATTCACTCATTTCAAGAGGTAGCCTATGGTCAAGAACTGATAGACTGATGGAAGAATTTCAAGCTGCTCTGAAGGCACAAAAAGCAAGCCTCCAAGAATGCACAGAGGACCGAGCTAAATGTTTCAACAAGCTGATGAAAGATTGAAAGCACCCACCAGTCTAGGCCAAGAATACCTGCTTAATTGACAGCCTGAGATCCATATGTGTGCCCATTGCAAAAGATGGTGACTCAATCGAGTGGGAAAATTATCAGACAATATCATTAATATCGCATGAGTAAAATTATTCTGAGGATCATTCATCAACACTTGCAGCAGTGCAATGACAGGGAGAACTTGTACATGTCCAGCAATGTAAGCTGCATTCAGAAGAGCATGTGGCACAGGGCAAATGATGGCGGATGTCACATGCATCTACCTCCTGAACTAAGAACCCAAGAAGTTTGACGATCAGTGTGTGGCTGTGATGCAGCCGGAATGTTCCTTAGAGGCAGGGAGGGTGAGATTTCATTATCAGGAGAGGCCAGTCCCTGGGGAAGGAAGCAACAAAGAGGACGGTCCTCAGCAAGATGGAGTGACACAATGGCTGCAACCATGGCTCGAGCAAAGAACAATTGTGGGGATGGGCAGTGTTTCATTATGTTTAGATAGCGTCACTGAGAAGGAAAACTGATGTGATAGCTCCTAACAACAAGAATTACTGCATATATACTATTCTTACCATCGTTTTTAAAAAATACACATTATTGGTGTGAACTGAAAGAATTGACTTAGTCATTGGTAACCTTTCTGTTACTTGTTTTATCTCATATGTGTTACGTCATTTGGGGTCACCCTCTTGAATTTGTGTTATGTGTTTTTCCCTATTTCAGTATATAAAACCCAGGATTGATGAACCTATAGGGACAGCAAGTGGAATAAGGAATTTTGGGTGGGTACAGTGGTGGGTGGGGCAGGGGGAGGGGAGCCAATGTCAGAGTCCAGAAAGGAAAAGAATGTCCTGCTTCGTGTGATTGGACTATGAAATGATATATGTATTAACTCCCAAATAATTTTGTTTTAATTGCCATCAATTGAAAAAAAAATGGTCTGACACAATGAAGAATATTTCACTGATATTTTATTTTTGTCATACTTTGCATCCTTTGAAATCAATTTAAATTTTAATTTGCATGAATTAATACACAAAGCTAATACTAAATGGATCGATAAGGTTATAAGGTCCATAGAGAGAAAGTGTTGAAGGCTCTCATTTTTCCTACCGGCATTCTGGAAATATGTAGATGGCAGTGGGAATGTGGTCCCCAGGGGTATTGTCTGGTGAGCATCAGACTAGTAACAAACAGAAAGGTCAGGGGTCAAACCAGCCCACATTCTGAGGGAGAGCAAGAGACTCTCTGCTTCTGTGACAATTTATAGCTGAGAAGCATAGGGTCTGTATGAATTGGAATTATGGCACAGGTCTCTGTGAGTTGGAATGGACTCCATAGAGATGGGTTTAATTTTGATTTGGTACTGAGGACACAGAAGCAAAAATCGATCATTTTTAGGCTAGTTCTCTCCTACCTGGATTTTTAATACAAGATCAACATCTACATTGATCTGCAAAACTTGGTTAATAATTTTGGACATTCTAGCTTTAATTTTCTTATTTTTGTTTATTGTTTATACCCCAGAATATAATTTTGAATTGCATAATTAATCAAGCTCTTTTATATTACAGTGATTATTACTTAAATATCACAGAGGCCCATTATAATACAGCCTCCAGATATTCTAGAAAATTCTTATTAATAGAATTATTGAATTCTAAAAAAGTTAGAGGAAGAGATAGCCTAAGTAATCTCCTACTTCATGTGCCTTTCATACAGAAAACAAAACAACTGCCGTTGAGTTGATTCTGACTCATAGCCACCCTGAAAAACAGAGCAGAGCTGCCTGCTTTGAATTTCCAAGACTGCAAGTCAATAAAGGACTCAAAAGGCTAACTTTTCTCCTGAAGAGCTTCTGATTGGTTTGAACTGCTGATTTTGCAATTCGCAGCCCAACAAAAAATCCAGTCTGCCACCAGGGCTCCTTTTTAAAGAAGATGTAAAATGAATAGATGCCAAGGTCATTCAGCAACCTTCTAAGGAACATTCTCACCACACCACTCCCTTCTTTACTGTTCTATTGACATGTAATGTGTGTAAAATAAATTTCAATGGTTTAAACCTATTCAAGAGCAGTCAACACCACAATCAATTTTAGATCATTTTCTCCATTTTTATACCCATTACTTTTAGCTTCACATTTCCCCCAACTTCCCCTGCCATACCTGTAAGGTGCTATTATTCTAGTTACTATCTCTACAGATTTACCTTTTTGATATCAAGATAATTCTACCAAAATCCCTATTGGAAACAAAAAATAAAACAGAAAATTTTCAATCCAAAAAGAGCAGAAAACAATAAAAACTAAAACAAGTTAAGAATGAGTCAGATGGGAAAACAAATAGTGAGCTGTTAACTTTTAAGCTAACTATATCTGCAATAATCTACTCTGTCTGAGGACAAGACTATTCACATCTGATCAATGGCCTGAGGAAATTCAATGGATACTTAATCCATGTGTGGACTCTATCAATGGATTTGGGGGTGTTATTGTCATCCATTATCTTCTGTAGACTGGGTGCTCAGAATTGAAGCTCAAATACAATTCACTCCTGTGGTCTTGGATTTTAGCTTTTGCAATCCTTTTGTCACACAGTTGGTGTTCCAAAAGGACTCCTTCTAAGATAGATTGTTTGTTAGTGACATCCATGGTACTTGCGCTATATTTTGCTAACACCATCATTCAGGTGAATCCATTTTTCTTCAACCTTCCATATCCATTCTTCAACTTTCACGTGCATATGAGGTGACTGAAAATACCATGGCTGGATTCAGGGACACTTCAGTCCTCAAAATGACATCCTTACTCGTGAATATTTTTGCAGCAGATGTGCCCCATGCAATATCTCATCTGGTTTCTTGATTGCTGCCTCTGTGAGCATTGATTGTAGACTCAAGTAAAATAAAATTGAAATATTTAATGTATTTGCTGGGTTCTCTAGTGAAGCAAAAAGTGATTATATATATATATTTCATATATATATGAAATGCTATATCAAGAAAGTGGCTCACACAGCTGTTAAATCAAAGCTGTGGGTCAAATATTAAGCTGAACTGGGTTGGGATGCTTGTTCGATATATAATTATGTCTTGATATAAATCTCTCTCTTATATGATTTTTCTCTGGATTTGTTTCTCTAGTCAATCCAGATTAACAATAACACTTGTTCCATGTCTTCTTCTGAACTTCTGGAAGCTCTCTGTCAATAGACTGTTGCAACTCTCATTCGGTGATGTTCAGAAAAATGTTACTTACATATGATAGCAGTGATATTGGTCTATAGTGTGAGCATTCTGCTATGTCATCTTTCTTTGGACTGTTGACCAAGTCGTTGTCTTTTCCAGTCAGTTGACCAAGTAGTTGTCTTCTAAATTTCCTGGCATAGACAAGTGAGGGCTTCCAGTGTTTCTTCAGCTTGTTCAAGCATTTCAATTGCTAGTCCATCAATTCCTGGAACCTTGTTTTCAGCTAATCCTTTCAGTGCAGTTTGAACTTGTTCCTTCAGTATCATTGCTTGCTCATATGCTACCTCCTGAAATGGTAGAATGTCAACTATCTCTTTTTGGTAAATGACTTTATTTATTTTTCCTTCTCCTCTTGATGCTTCCTGCATCATTCAATATTTTGCTCATACAGTCTTTCAAGATTGCAACTTTGAGGCTTCAATTTTTTCTTGACTTCTCTCAGTTTCCAATGTGCCGAGTGTGTTCTTCCATTTTGGTTTTCTAACTTTAGGTCTTTGCACATTTTAATGTTTGACGTTATCTTCTTGAGTTGTCCTCTGAAATTTTCTACTCAGCTCTTTGACTTCATCATTTCTTCATCAGATGAGTGATGGGAAAAAGTCATCGATCTTGCAAAATTCTTCCAAGTGGTCTAAGCTTTTGTTTCTATCACAAGGCCACATGTTCTAGCTACTGATCCTTTGTTTCCAACTTTTGCATTCCAATCGTCAATAACTATCAATGAATCTTGATTTCCTGTTTGGTCAGTTAAATGACGAAGTTGATTAGAATTCTTCAATTTCTTTATGACTAACTTCAGCTGACACCAAGGTGGCACAATTCCTTTTGAATTTGCCAATACCAGCATAGCAAACGAGGTGATTATTTGATGCGAACTAACTAATACCAGTACATTTCAGATCACTGATGCCTAGGATATCAATTTTATGTGTTCAATTTCATTTTTTGAAGACTTCCAATTTTCCTCAATTCTTACTTCATAGGTTCAACATCAGGATTATTAATGGATGCTTCTTCTCATTTTGAGTCATACTCCAACATGTAGGGCCCAGAAGTTCTACTCCATCCATGTCCTTAAAGTCAACTCTCCTTGGAGGAGGTAGCTCTTCTTCAGTTGTATTTTGAGTGCCTTCTTGCCTGAGAAGCTCATCCTCTGGCACTATATCTGACAATGATCCACTGCTGTTCATAAAGTGGTTAATGATCAGAAACAGACAGCCTATTCCTCATTTGGAATCTGTTCTTAGCTTGGGAATTCTGCTAAAACCTATTCACCTTGGGTGACCCTGCTGGTATTTGAAATACTGGTGTCATAGCTTCAAGCATCACAGCAACAATCTAACACAGTCTGACAAACTAATGGTGGGACCCAGTGGTAGGGATCCTAAAATTGCTTTGCTCTCCTTCTGCCACAGTTTGTGGTCCTTAATCAAACAGCGTAAACTCTGTAGGGTCTATGGAATCCCTAAGTGGATTATTGAAATCGAATATTCTGCACCAGAATTGCTTATCTAAACTAATAAAATAAAAACGAACCTCAATTGAGAAAGCCAAGTTACTTTCTTCCTCCTTATTTCCAAATTGTGACCAAGAATAATGCTTGACATAGTTGGGGATCTGAATGACTTCTGTAATTACCTGTAGAACCTACAAGTTTGGGAAACTAAATATCTATGGGAAAGTCTCAAAAGAGGTCACAACTTTAATTCTCTATGCCTATATGTTGCTCAAAGAAACACCTGTAATCAATTACTTTAAACACGTGGCTGGCATAGCCAGTAGAAATACATCACATAAAATAGAACTTTGCATCATGGTGCTCCTATAGCGCTCCCATGTTACCAGATAGACCCAGGCTTTACTGGAGAATCTCTTTTTCTTCATAGAGTGAAAAGATTGCTAGCATAGGCCTTGGTTACAGAGTTAATATTCTGTTAGAATTTAGCCTGGGGCACCGAGAAGACCTTCGACAAGATGGTTTTCCTGTATATTCAGAAGAACATATAAGTCTGCAGGTAGACATTGCTCATGTCCCAACATAAAGTGGGCCCTCGCCATTCCTAAACCAGGGGTAACAGGCAAAATGAGAGGGAATGAATGCATATATACAGGAAATGTGGACGGTTTGAAGGAAAATAGGATGACAGAAAACTCACAAGATGAAAAGGGAAGGGCAATGAGTCCATTGAGATGGCTCGCCCTTGGACATGCAGCGATATTGCCTGATTGGACGGTGCCTCGTTCTCCCTGTAGCCAGGTGGTGGCACTGGTGTTCTTTCTGCCTTACCCTGTGGGTGGCATTCAGCTGGACTCCCTAAAATAAGGGGACGCCAAGAGGGAAAAGAAGAGATGAGGATTCAACTACCTGGTATTGGGTCTGTCGGGGTGGGGTGGGAGGAAGCTTCCTGAAGAACCAATCCTTTAGGATGCTTTGCTTTAGCAAGGATGTGCTGTTCTGTGAGCATAGGAAGGAAAGGGGGAAGTGTATCCTATGGATGGAACATTCAGAAATTGAGCATGAAGAGTTAGTCCAATTTTTGACAGTATTAAAGAGAGCTGAATTAGGCCATTTACATTCCACATTATACGTAGGGTGGGTTTAGATACCTTCCAAACACCAGATGATAAAGACATGGATGCATGCTTTCTGTTACACTCTCAGTTGGAATTTTTTCCTAGTGGAGCTAGGAGATTCCTTAAATATATTGTAGGTGCATTGGAGTACAGCCCTGGCAGTTAAGAATTTTTATAGGTATCCTAAAAACACAATACTAAAAAATAGGGATTTTATCTGAATTGAAGATTTACCATCTTAAGTGGTCCTGGACGAAGTCTCACTATTCTGGTTTAAATGAGTGTAACTGTATCGTGGCTGTCAAAGAAAAGTAACACTTTCCATACTGCTATTTTAAGTCCCTCTGAAAAGTTACAGAGCAAGGATTTCTGTTGAACACCGTGGCATAATATGATAAAGCTACTGGTTCCAGAGGCACATGGGTTGACAGATCTACCCCAGTCTCTACTACACTGTGATTTAAAGTAAACCACTTAATTTTGTGGCACTCCAAATTCCTCCTGTATTAAAAAAATTCAATTCAACTGGGTTCACCTATACATCTCATTCATCTCCATTCAATGTCTATGATTCTGCTGAAGCTCTCTTTGTAAGCAAGGGTTTCTCAACCATAAATTGCTTCTAGCCAGAATTTTGTCTGCTCCAAATAAAAATCTATATGAGGGGGGGAAAATCAGCCCTGTAGGTGGCCTATAAGGACTTGATCACCTCTGACTTTCTCTGTGGCTTTACTAAAGTCAATGGTTCAAGTCCAGCCAGAAGCATCTCAGGAGAAAAGCCTAAGACTCTACTTCTGAAAAGTCAGCCCTTGAAAATCCCATGGAGTGCAACCCTACTCAGACATACATGAATGGGCCAATAGCAGTCATTGGTCAACTGGTTTGGGTTTGTGTCTTTGTTTCACTGGTTTGGTTGGGTTTCGGGACTTAGCCTTGTGTGTTCTTCTGTGTATATTCTGTTTAATAGTCTTATTGGTGGAGATAATCCATGTATCATACAATTTAATAGTTCACTCATATAAGTGGAGTTGTGCAATCTTCACAATAAATTTCAGAACATTTTCTGCTCTCTCTTATTTGTTATTAGCTCCCTATTTGTCCCATTACCTCTTTGCTATGCCCCAAGGAAATGTTACACTCTCTATAAATTTATCTAGCCTGTATTTCACATGCAGAAAATTATACAAAACAGGAAACAAATGAAAACCGGCAACATGGATTTAAAAAAAAAGAAAGAAAAACCTCAATCAAAAAGGAAGTAGAAAATATTAAAAACGGAAACTTTAAATGATTTACAAAGGAAATCAAATGAAAAGGCATTGCATTTTAACCTATCTAGGTGCGTCATAATTGGCTCTGCAGTGTTCTCGGTCTAAGAGCAAAGTTATTCGCTTCCCTGTAATCCAATCAGAGGGGATAACTGGAGTCAGAATCCACGTAGAGGGCATGCAAATACATTTGGGTCTTTCACTGTTATTCACAGCCTTCTGAGAACCAGGTGTTCAGAATCTAAGCTCTGATAACATTCCCTTCTCATTAGAACTTTATTGTCATCCTTTGATCATACAGTTTGGTGTACTTCTTCCATGTGGACTTAGTTGATGCTTCACTTAGATGGCTGCTTATTTGAAAACAAGATATTAAGATCCTAGATGCTATGCTTTCTGAGAGCAGAGTATCGTCTGGTTTTCTCAACATACTTTACTACAGCCCCATGTCTTTAGTGATCGCTTCATGAGGGCTATTATCAAGTAGGGCCATATCATAGGAACTAATTTCTCGGAGGTCAGAGTGATGATTAAGTGAGGGCCCCAAACCATTCAAATATATGTAGTTTATGTGTGTCTATGGTTCACTTTAGAGACATTGTTATCATTTTATGATGGAGAACAATGTAAATCATCCCCCTAATGCATAATGTAATTCTGTTGATTGTATCATTAATTTGGTCAGTGGTATAGAATTTAAAACACTGTTGAGATAAGTAAATTATACATGTATAGGACAGCTTTTCAGATCACAATACATGAACTATTGACTTGTACTGATTCAGTGGAAACTATTTACATGGAAAATGACAATTGAGGAAATGTCAAAACTTTCAAAAACACTCATTCACAAAGATGGAGCAATGCCTGCCAACATAATATTTCATCATAAACACAAAGAGAGCATTAAAATACTAAGTATATCATAGTCCTGGGCCACCACTCATTGGGCCCAAAGAAAGAGATCGAATCAAAGTCCAATGACCTTCAATTCCATAACCTAAGATTATACTTCTTCTCACACTAGGGTTTCCTACCTTAATTCCAAGAGAGTGTGTGAGTTCCTTAGGTCTACTGCAGGTGAGGTTAAGATAAAGCTCAGCTTCCTTGGTGGGATTTCCACACCGAGTCTTTCTAATGCCGCCTGTGAGAGATGTTGAGTCCCAGTAGTCTAAAACACATGGCCCGGATAGAAACGAAGTGTCCAATTAAGAAGATAAAACTGGGTGTATTCTCCCTTTGGGTTTTCTGGATGTATTGTTATGTGTTTTTCCCATAGGCAAGTTAACCCATCAGGTTTACCCATCAACAGAACTGTAATCCTCTGATCCTAGACAGACATGTCCACCCCTCTTCGCTCCCTCCCACGCTCCCCATCTTGACTTGACTTTCCTATAAGGTTCACTAATCACTTTTGAAGGACTGTCCATTGGTCTGGGGTGACCTCAGAACAATGTTGTATGGCAGCAACTAACTGAATGGTCTTTTCCCTCGGTCCCCATCTTGAAAACCTGACCCCAGCAGAGTGTGGTCTCCACGGCCGTAGTGGTTCTGAAGATGTACAAATAAAGGGGGTGATACGTGGCTCAAGGATTTCACAGGAGCAGGCAATGTTTCCTTCTATTATACATAGGGCCTCTATGAGTCAGAACAGATTTGATGGCACCGAACAACATATGACTCATAGGCCCTAGGCAGGTTGTCTGCCTCCTTGCTTCGGAGACTGGATTCGAAGATTACTTGTCCTGAAAGCAGAAGCCTGTCTTCATCTTGGTGTTTATCCTTATAGTAGTGAACTCATACAATATTTGTGTGTTTTTTTTGTTTTGTTTTGTTTTAAATGTTTTATTAGGGGCTCACACAACTTTTATCACAGTCCACACATATACATACATCAATTGTATAAAGCACATCTGCACATTCTTTGCCCTAATCATTTTCTTTTCTTTCTTTCTTTTCCCTTTTCTTTTTTTACATTTTATTAGGGACTCATACAACTCTTATCACAATCCTATATTTGTGTGTTTATGACTAACTACCTTCACATAGCACAATGGTTTCCAAGACCGTTCATATCATGAGAGGTTTTACAGCTTTAGCACTGTTTTTCAATGATGTATAGTATAACAGTCTGTACGTGTATCAGAGTTTCTCTATATATTCTTCTACTGATATGCATTTGGTCTATTTCTAGCTTTTTGCTATTTTGAACTGTGCTGCAAAGATCATGGAAGAGCTTTCATCGGTGTCTGTTCTGTCTCTTACATCTGTGGAGTGTGTGCCTAGCAGAGGTGTTTCTGGGTCATATTGTATTCCTGTTCTCCGTTGATTTGCTGTGTTGTTGTTGGGTACCATCTAGTTGGTTCCAACTCACAGTGCCCATGGGTACAGCGCAAAGAAACAGTGCCGAGCCGTGTCCCCTTCTGACAGTTGCCCCCATGTTTGAGCCCATTCGTAGAACCATTCTGTTCATCTTTCTTTTTGAGGGGTGGCGTGTATCACACCTGAATTTCAAGAAAATCTCAAAAACACATTTCAAGAACATCACTCATGAAGAAAGTAAAAGGCCATTAAAAAGACAAGAAAGAAAGAAAAAAAATCCAAGTGGGTGGCAAAAGAGACTCTGAAACTTACCCTTCATCATAGAGCAGCTAAGGCAGGTAGAACACGCTGAAGTCAAAGAGCTGAATAGAACATTTCAAAGGGCAGCTCGAGATGATAAAGTAAAATGCAATAAAATGTGCAACGACCTAGAGTTAGAAAAAGAAAGAGAACACTGCATATTGTAACTTGAAAGAGCTCAAGAAAAACTGCATGCTATTTGTGGCAATACTGAAAGATTCTACAGCAAAATACTGAATATTCAAGAAGCATCGAAAGGAAATGGAAAGAATACACAGAGCCAATGTACCAAAAAGAACTACTTGCCATTCCAGCATTTCAGAGAGTAGCATCTGAGGAAGAACTACTGGTACTAAAGGAAAAAGTTCAAGCTGCACTGAAAGCATTAGCCAAAACCAGGGCTCCACGTAGTGATGGAATACCTGACATGTCTCAACAAGCTGAAGAGACGCTGGACATGCTCTCTCGTCTATGACAGCAAATTAGGAAGATAACTCCTTGGTCAACTGACTGGAACAGATCCACATTTGTACCCATTTGAAAGGGGGATGTCCCAACAGAATATTCAAGTATCATTAATATCACATGAAAGTAAAACTTTTCTAAAGACCACCTAACCACTGTTGTAGCAGTATATTGTCAGGGAGCTTCCAGAGGTTCCGGCCAGATTCGGAAGAAGACATGGTAGAAGGGATATCATTGCTGATGTGAGATGGATCGTGGCTGAAAACAGAAAATAGTAGAAAGATGTTTACTTGTGTTTTATTGACTATCCCAAGGTACTCCGCTGTGTGGATCATAACAAATTATGAATAGTCTTTAGAAGAATGGGAACTCCAGAACATTTCATTATGTTCAGGTGGGTTAAGAGGTAATTGTGTTTCATAATGCTCACCGATTAAGAGGTAATTGTGCAAGCCGAACAAGAGATTGCTGTGTGTTTAAAATCAGGAAAGGCGTGCATCAATGCTCTATCCTCTGACCATACTTACTGAATCTATATGCTTAGAAAATAATTATAAAAGATGAATTATATGAAGACAAATATGGCATCAGGATTGGAGGAAGGCTACAATATGCAGATGACACAACCTTTCTTGCTAAAAGTGAGGAGGACTTGAAGCATTTGCTGATAAAGATCAAGGATTGCAGCCGTCAGTACGGATCACAGCTCTATGTAAAGAGGCCTAAAACCTTCGCATCTGGACTAATAGATAACATCAAGATACATGGAGACAATACTGAGTAGTCAAAAATTTCATCTTGCTTGGATGCACACTCAATGCTCATGGAAGCAGCGATCGATAGGCCAAAGGACCCATTGCCGAGAGTAAATCTGCCGCACAGACTTCTTGAAAGCACTGCAAATCAAGGATGTTACTGTCAGGACTGTGGTGCCTCTGACCCAAGACATAGTATTCTCAGGTGCCTCAGATGCCTGCAAACGTTAGACATTGTACAAGGACAACTGGGTACGGTCCACGCATATGAATGATGCTGCTGGAGAAGAACATTAAAGGAACCACAGACTGCCATACGAACACCCAAATCTTGAGCCCTTGTTATCAGCTCCACATTTGTTCCCCTCCCTTCCTTCCTTATAAATAGTAACTTATAAATTACTATTACTTTTTCATGTCTTACACTGACTGATGTCTCCCTTCACCCACTTTTCTGTTGTCCATCCCCCAGGGAGGGAGTTATATGTAGATCATTGTGATCGGTTCCCCTTATCTCCCCACACCTGTCCCTTAATCTCCCTGGTATCGCTATTCTCATTATTGGTCCTGAGGGGTTTATCTCTCCTGAATTCCCTGTTCCCAGCTCTTATCTGTACCAGTGTACATCTTCTGATCTAGCCGGATTTTTAAGGTAGGATTGGGATCATGATAGTGGTGGGGGTGGGGGGGAGCATTAAAGAACTAGAGGAATTTGTATGTTTCATTAGTGCTAGAGTGCACCCTGACTGGCTCCTCTCCTCCCAGCGACCCTTCTGTAAGGGGATGTCCAGTTGCCTACACATGGGCTTAGGGTCTCCATTCAACACCTCATCCACAATGATATAATTTTTTTATCTGGATCTTTCATGCCTGATAACCTAATCCTATCAATACCTCATTATCACACAGGCTGGTGTGCTTCTTCCATGTGGGCTTTGTTGCTTCTGAGATAAATGGCTGCTAGTTTATCTTCAAGGCTTTAAGACCCCAGACACTATATCTTTTGACAGCCAGGCACCATCAGCTTTCTTCACCACATTTGCTTATGCACCTGCTTTGTCTTCAGGTGAGCATGATGGAATGCCAGTTTAATAGAACAAAGTGTTCTTGCATCGAGGGAGTACTTGAGTGGAAGCCCAATGTTCATCTGCTACCTTAATACTAAACCTATAAATATATACACATAGATCTATTTACCCATTGTCATATAAAAATATATTTTCACATGTACATACCTATATTTATACCTCTATAAATGCCCTTTGCCTCCTAGTTCTTTCCTCTATTTCCTTTTACTTTCCTCTTGTCCCACTATCATATTCAGCCTTCATTTGGGCTTCAGTAATTCCTCTTGGTTACATTGCCCTTGATAAAGCCCTACCCAGCATCTTATACCCTCCTCGCCATCGATTTTGGATCACTTGTTGTTCCCCTGTCCCTATTTTTTTTTTAACACCCACTTCCTCCCCCCACCCCATGTCCTCCTGAAACTGTCTTTCCAGTTGTTTTCTACTCCAGATCGTTTATCCCACCTAACTTATCTAGATATACCTACAGAGATAATATTATGCATAAAAAACAAGACAGCAAAACAAAGCAACAAAAGAAAACAACAACAACAAACCAACAACAAAATAAGGAAAAGCCTATAAATAGTTCCAGGTCCGTTTGTTGGCCTTTAGGAGTGTCTTCCAATCAACTCTGATGGAGTGCCAAACCCTGGCCCCAAAGTCTATATTTGGTATTCCCTGGGGAACTTCATTGCTCTGTTCCCCTTGATGTTCTGTTGCACACTCTTAGTGTTTCGCCTCCATGTGGTGGGGTCAGATCGTGCACAATTCCTGCACTGTGTCCTAGCGTTGTCCCCCATAGGGCTGTGTGTCAGTGAAGGATGTGTGTCTCAGAGCGGGGTCAGACCTATGGTCTTCTCTGTGCATTAGCTGCTGTGAGTAGGGTATCATCCTCAGGCCTTGGTGGGCCAGGATGTGCTCCTCTCTCTCTTCCTCTCCCTTCACTTGCTCCTGTGTGCTCTGATCAGACATGTCCCTCTCCCTGAGCTGTAGCTTCAGTGCTGTGCTCTGAAGTAAATTCTTCTGCAGGGAGTGGGGGCCGACCACATAGCTGGGATTTGGGGCAGCACCTCAGACCTCTCTATTGGTTTCCTGCTTCATTCCGGTATGTTGCACTCAGGTCTTGGAACACTGGGTTGAAGCCTGGTCCCTCTTATATACAATACCCTCCTCTTGAGTGAGTTAGTGCCCTGTTCTGCACCCAAAAACCCCCACCCCGCCTGCTACCCGTGTCTTTTTTCCCTATTTTAGTTGGCTACCATATATATCCCTGGATTTGTTCTGGCCCCTGCCATAGTACCTGACCCTCACCCCAGGAATATTTGTATGCAGTAGCTTTTTCCCTATGCCCCTTTTGCATTTTTAAGCTTGCCTTAGCTGATTCATGTTGTACTTGTCCTTTTGTGCTTAGAATACTTCCCTTAGTGTAATTTCCTCCGGTTCTTCCCATGTGGTGATGTGCTTCATGCACTGCTTTTTACAGATGCATAATACTCCATCATATGTATGTACCACAGTTTTTTAATCCATTCATCTGTTGATGGAAATTTGGGTCGTTCCCAACTCCTTGCAATTGTGAATTGTGCCACGATAAACATTGGAGCACAGATGTCTGGCTGTGGTTTGTTTCCTGCCTTTTCTGGGTATATGCACAGGAGGGGGATTTCTGAGTCATATGGCAGCTCAATTTCCATCTGTTTTAGATATCACCACATTGATTTTCATAGGATCTGTACAGACCTACAGGTCCACCAGCAGTGGATGAGAGTTCTTATCTCACAACAGCATATCCAACAATTGTTATTTTCTGATTATTTTAATTAGGCTATCTTTGAGGGTATGGGTGGTATCTCTCAAAATTATTTTAATTTGCATTTCTCTTATGGCTAATGATCGGGAACATTTTTACATATGTTAATTGACCATTCAGATTTCTGCCCTAGTGAACTTCTGTTCAGGTCCTTTGCCCACCTCCTCAGTGGGCAATTAGGTTTTTATTCTTATTATAAACTAGCAGAGTATAGTAGATTTTAGTAATAAGGCTTTTGTCTGATGTGTCATTGCTAAAGATGTTTTTCCCAGTCTGTGGGCTCTCTTATTACTCTCTTGGTGAATTCTTTCAGTGTACACAAGTGTGCTATCTTCAGTATTTCCCACTTGTCCATTTGTGGCTCATCTGCGTTTGTGCCCTTCCTTATTTCTGATAGCCTATGTTTTCCCTGTGGCATTATTCTCAGCTTTGTCCTGATTCCCTCACTGATGGCCCTAATAGTTTGGAAGTTTGCCTCAAGGTCTGTGATCCACCTTGAGTTTATTCTTGTGCATGGAGTGAGATCAGGGTCTTGCTTCATTTTTCTGCAGGTAGATATCCATTTTTCCAAGCACCACTTGTTGAAGAGGGCATCCTCTTCCCATTTGATATTTTTTGGGCCCTTATCAAGGGCCAGTTGTCTGTATGCTGATGATTTTATTTCTGGGTTTTCAATTCTTTTCCATTGGTCGGAGTATCTGTCCTTATACCAGGACCACATTGTTTGACCACTGTGGCTGTACAATAAGTGCTAAAATCAGCTAAAAGCAGGTAAAGCAAGCCCTCCCAGTCTGTGGGAGGAGTTCTCTACTAATTCTGGGCTTCTTCCCTCTCCATTTGAAGTTGATAATCAGGTTTTCCAATTCCTTGAAGAAAGATGATGATATTTGTTTCAGGATAGGATTAAACTTACATCATGTCTTGGACAGAACGGACACTTTTACTATATTGAGTCTTCTGATCCATGAGCACTTGGCCTTGTTTTGACTGCTAATATTGAGTGTATTTACGATCTCTTCTCCCAGAGGTAGTCAACTTGATTCCTGTGTATTCCATCTGGAAAAGTCTGTGTGTGTAGTGGGTGTTTATGCAGTGAGAAGCGTATGTGGTATGAAGTCTTGCAAAACTCTGTCTTATGATCTCCACGAGTGTGGGATATTCTTCCACTTTTGAGGTCACTCTTATTTTTCTTGTAATAGTGTTCTGTAGTTTTCCTCATACAACTCTTTTGATTTCTTAGTCAGGTATATCCCTAGATATTTCAATTTGTGCATGGCTATTTGATATCCTCCTCTGTGGGCTTGTCTGATATGTATAGCAGTTCAATAAACTTCTGTTTCTTGATCTTGTATCCTGCCACTCTTCCATGTTCCACCATGGCTTCCAGTACTCCCCTTGTGGAGCTTTTGGAATTTTCCATATATAAAATTAAATCATCTGCAAATAACGATAGTTTCACCTCTTCCTTCCTGAGGCAAATACCTGGGATATCTTTTCTTTGCCTTATGGTATTAGCTAAGACCTCCAGTACAGTGTTAAATAAGAGTGGGGACAACGGGCATCCTTATCTGGTCCCCCTTTTCAGTGGGATTGTTTTGTTGTGTATCCACTGACTACCACGTTGGCTGTTGGTTTTTCATATATAGCTTGTATTATCTTGAGGAATTTTCCTTCCATTCTTATCTTCTTGAGTGTCTTAAAGAGGAATTGGTGTTGGATGTTGTCGAATGCTTTTGCAGCATCTTTCGATATTCTCATGTAGTTCTTATAATTTTTCGTGTCAATGTGGCAAATGATACTAATGGTCTTTTGTATGTTGAACTATCCCTGAATCCCTGGTATGAATCCCACTTGGTCACGGTGACTTATTTGTTTTATATATTTTTGTATTCTATTTGCCAGTATTTTGTTAAGGATTTTTGTATCGATGTTCATTAGGGATATTGGTCTGTAGTTCTCGATTCCTGTGGGATCCGTGCCCGGTTTTGGTTTCAGAATCATACTAGCTTCAGAAAAGAGTTCTGGAGTTTGCTTTCTTTCACTATATTCTGGAACAGTTTGTGTAAGATTGGTGTCAGTTCTTCCCTGAATGCTTGGTAGAATTCTGTGAAGCCATCTGGCCCAGGAGATTTTTTTCTTGGTAAGCCCTTGATAACCTTGCTATGGTTCTGTTGAGATTCTGATGTCCGCTGGCGATAATCTAGGGAGAGATTGTTTGTCCATGTCTTCCAAGTTGTTGAATTCATTGGAGTACAGTCCTTCATAGTACTATGTAATTACCCTTTTGATTTCATTAGGGTCTGCTGTAATGTCCCCTGTTTCATCCCTCACCCTTGCTATTGAAATTTGTTCCTTCCTTTCTTTGGTTAGGTTTGCTAGTGGTCTGTCAATTTTGTTTATCCTTTCAAAGAACCATCTTTAGCAGCATTAATTTTTCCATAGTTCTCTTATTTTCCCTCTCCTGAATAGTTGCCTGGTTTTCATTCATTAAGCTGGGGGAGTTTTCTTCCATGAATTCTATCACTATTTTTGCAGATGACTTATTTGTTGTGTCTTCCTCCCATAATTCAATTATTCTGATGTTGTTCCTCTTCATAGCATCAGGCATAGCTCTTAGGTTTTCTTCAGCTTCTCTGATGATCTTATTATATTTTTGTTCACATTTGTTAAAGTCTGCTGAGCTGTCCTCTAGGTCCTGTGGGAGGGCACGGGGCTGGGAGAGCATAAAAGGGAGCTAATGTCAAGGAGTTCAAGAAAGAAAAGAGTGTTTTTGAAACTGATTGTGATAGCAATTGTACAATGCTGCTTGATGTAATTGAACTATGAAATGGTATGTTATTTTTATTAACACCCAATAAAATGGTTTAGAAAAAAATATTTTAAAAAATAATTTTAAAAATATGAGGCAGGGCAAAGGGTTGCTTTGTTGTGTTGTAAGATCTAGGGCCTCTATGAGTTTGAATCAACTTAATGGCATCTAACAACAATACTTAAGCTCATATATTGTCTCTCATAGACTTGTCTTAATCTTCCTCAGTTTCAACCTGAACTTACATATAAGCAATTGGTGATCCATTCTACAGTCACTGGCCTAGTTTTAGCTGCTGGCATTTAGCTTCTCCATCCTCCCTTCCCCCAAATGTAGTCAATTTGATTTCTGTGTATTCTACCTGGAGAAGTCCATGTGTGTAGTCACTCTTTGTGTTGTTGACAAAAGGTGTTTTCTGTGAACAAGTCATTGGTCTTGGCAAAATCCTATTGTGCAATCTCCAACTTCATTTCTATCACTACTGTTCCTGTCTCTTTGTTTCCATCTTTTGCATTCTAAACATCAATAATTATCAATACATCTTTATTGCCTATTTGATCAATTTCAGACTGAAGATGCTGGTATAATTTTTTAATTCTTCATCACTAATTTTGGTATTAGTACATAAATTTGAAAAATAGCTATATTGATTGGATTTCCTTAAAGGAGGACAGCATTGTACTTCAAGATAGATCTTGAAATGTCTTTTTTGATGATGAATACAAAACTATTCCTCTTTATTGTTTCATTCTCAGTATCGTCAATCATATGATTTTCTGATTCAAAATGGCTAATACCAGGGCATTTTAGCTCATGAATTCCTAGGGCAATGATCTTTATGCATTCCATTTTTTAATGACTTCCAAATTTTCATAGATTCATACTTCACACATTCCAATCTTCAATTATTAGTAGACATTTGTAGTGGTTTCTCCTCATTTTGAGTCATGCCCCATCAGCATCTTATGTACCCCACACTTCTAACTCTTTCTGAGCAAAGCACGTATATGTATTTAGCTGACTGATCAAAGGAAAGGAAGAAGGGAAAATGGTGCTGTTTTCACTAAACCAAAGCCAAATCTAATCTACTGATTCCAACTCATCGCTATTCTATTCAGAGTTTCTGAGTCTTTCATTTTTACTAGAACAAGGAACCTAATCGTTGCTCAGCAGAGAGGCTCCTGGGTCTGCACCACCAACACTTAGTCCATAGTGCGACCAGGGTTGTTTGCGCTAGGGGTACCTGAAAGGAACCTGAAGCACACCTTTGTGGGACATGACTTATTATTGTCTGCTGACATCTACCAAAAGACCATGTGGGTCTTAAAGGGAAAACAATCAAAGAAACACATAGAAATAATGATTCTTGATGAAAGCCAGTGGTTTAGGCTGGGTAGAGAAGAGAAACAGGTCCAGGGAGACTCGTGTATGTAAAACAGAGTTTTATATCAAAGAGTAATTGTATATTGAGAAACCATCCCAGCCCCGTTCAGATCAAGTCCATAAGTCCGATAGTAGCCCATATGTCTGATACCAATCTATAAAATCCTCTTCAGACTCATGCAGCACATGCAATCATGCTGAATGCAGAAAGATCACAGGCCAATGAGTGGAAAATCTTGTGGATCCAGTGGCAGTGGAGGCATCTCAGTGCTAGCAGGGGTCTCCACATGGGTGCTCCAGCTCCAGGGCTCTAGCATAGCTCCATGTGTCTGGGGTCAACAGGAGTGTCTTGCAGGGAGCGAGAGAGTGTCCTGCCTCTAGTAAGCTATTTATCACCTTAGTGCCTCCAAATAAGGTAATCAAGCTGTGACCTGATTGACAGGCTAGACTCTACTTCTCCATAAGTTGACACCAGATTATGTAACTAACACAGCCAGTAAAGAACACCTGTCTCACAGAAAAATGTCATAGAAGTATCCTTTTCCCAAAAAGGTAAGTTTAGGAAGACAATTTTGGAAATTGGGAGACAAAGAATGTATTAATAAGCTAAATCTCCATGTTCACATTCATAACCAAGTAATTAGTATATGCTCTACATCCATGCTTATTTACTTGGCAAGTCCAGGCTCCAAAAGTAGTTAAAGAGCTATGAGAACATTTTTTAAATTGTTTATTCCAAGTTCCTATTTATATACCTGAAGACAGGCTTCATTATTTTTAAATAAGAACCTTAACTCTGGATTACTAATTCATTTTAAGATCTTACTTACCAAGAATTCTGGGTCGTTCCTTTCCTGTCTCAGCCTAGAGAAATTCCAAACCCCTCTCTTTTGAGTTTAATTTCATACAACCAAATATGAGTAACTTCTCTAACTAATGTATATTAAATTGAAGTTCTGCCCTCAACAGTTAATTATCTGGCAGGGACATTATAAACCACAGCTATTTAGACGCAGGACCTAGAAGGAGAATTTGGGGCCCAAACGCTATTTAGAAGAGAGATCTCCCTTAATGACTCATCCGTAGCTTCTGATGTTTTTCAAATGCTTCACTCACTTTAATGGTGGTGTCCCATGGAAGCATAAACATCTGGAGTAGCCTGTCCAAACAGATTTTTGTCACTTCTCCCTCTTTTCTAATCTCTTCACTCTCCTTTCATTGCCTAGAAAATGAGGCCTATGCTTTTTAGCCTAGCAGTTAAAGCTTGCATTCTAGACTTACTCCCATTAATCCCCAGCACAAACTCCCTGTTCCAAGTAGATTCGTGCTCAGAGCTCTCTTCACAATTCAAGCTCATTCTAACCCCTGGCCCTGAATTGCTCTTTTCTCTCCTCATCCACCCAAATTCTGTTACTATCAATCCATCGCCCAAGCAGAATCTTCCTTGTCCATGAAACTTTTCCATGCATAAGGAATGCTCCCTCCTCTGTAACCTCACAGTGCTCCTTTACTCAGTGTAGTCATGGATTAGCATCACCAGGGAACTCACTAGAAATGCCCAAGTGAAAACTATTCAGACGACCTATTGGAAGCTACATGTTGACAAGATCTCTGGGGGAACTTTGAGTTTGACAAGACCTGCCACCTTGCTTTCATAAGTCTCACTTGTCTCTCCTATACTGCCGTAATGGCGGCTCTTACTCTGTTACCTTGAACTATTCAATCTCTAAATGTGACATTATGCTTTATGTAACTATATTAATAGTTACTCAACCTCTTTTGAAGTAAGTTGTGATTCAATTAACATATGTGATTGAATGTCTAAGCACTGAGATGTTGTTGTCAGGTAGCATCGAGTCAATTCTGACCCATAGCAACCCTGTGCACCACTGAAGGAAACACTTCCCAGTCTGGTGCCCTCCTCATAACTGTTTCTATGCTGTAGCAATCCATCTCATTGGGGGCCTTCCTATGTTTCACTGCCCTCCACTTTTCCAAGCATGATGTCCTCCAGTAACTGGTCTTCCCTGACAATATGTCCAAAGTATGTGGGATGAAGTCACTGAGATACTAAGGTCTGAAAAATCTCACACAAATTGCCTTGATGCTAAAAACCATACGAGAAGTGAGATCAAATGACCTTTAAACCCTCCCACTTAAAGAGAGGAGCAAGAATAGGTTTAGAAGAAGAAGAGACACTCCCACCTTCCAGATCATTATTTGAGACACCTGGTTTAGGCTGGGAGGTACCATAGAAGCATCCCAAGAGCTTGGCTCTAATGAGCATCATGGGCTAATTCCTCAGAGAAGCTTTGACAAACAGAACATTCAGCATCTCTGGTTTGTGGTCTCAGAAGGGTGTCCTCTCTCCTCCAGATGTGTAATCTGTGAAGTCATAGGAACAGGGAGTAATCAGGGACGGCCCATGCTCTTGAATGCTTCAGAAGAAGCATGAGGGACTTGTTCATTTGGCAGATGCCAAAGACATTCTTTAAGTAGTTGAGTATGGGGGAGGAATGATGGCGGAAGAATATGATTTAGCAGCAGCGTTCAAGGTTAATTTCTCTCTCTTTCTGTGTGTGTGAGTGTGTGTACATTTTTTGATCTGGGACGTGGAAATAACTTCAAACAGTCAAGAAAGTGAGAATGCCACCTATTTAAATCTATTGCCCTATTTGCTTTATAAAATGTGTGTTCCTCTTTCTGTCTCTTTTTCTTTCCCCCTATGTCTCTTTCTATCTCTGCAAATAATCTTGTAAGCATTTGAGAGGCGATGCCACATAGCACGTCCTTTATCTCTAAATAAAGTTGTGTGTATTTCTATAGCTAGGGACATTCTCTTATATAACTATCATTTTAAACTTCCTAATTTCCAGTTTTCTCATTCTGATGACTGCATCTTTCTTGGCATTGCTTTGCCATTAGGACAACTGCTTTCTATTTGATTAATAATATTGGAGTTGATCTCACATTCTGACTCTTAAGCATCTTTCATTGTGATTTACCACCGTAAGTAGAAAGTCTCTGATATTACACCAGGCACTTCCTACAAGGTCTTGGCTCTGCTGTGTTTCCCAATTATTCCCTTTAACAAACTAGCTCAAATAACTGGGCTTCAGTAATAGTCAGGGGAGCGCACTGAAAGCATTTACTCCATGGGACTAGTTGAAGTTCTTGGTCTGGGAATTCCCCATTAACCTTTGAGAATAATAAGATAATATGTTTGAGGAAAATGTTAAACCATTTTCATTATAAGCTCTGTCAGGCTTTTGGCTGTACTTTTGAATTATTGTCCCTTAACAACTGCAAGAAATGAAGCAGAGAAGCAATGAAACAAGGTCACTCTCTGAAATATACAAGAAGACAACTTTTTAGATGATTAAAATAGCATGTCTCACCTAGATGTTGTATTTTAAAATATAATCAAGAAGAACCATAATATGCCCTTCCAAAATAGAAAGTGTATAAAACTCAGAAGAATCAAAGTGTACTTGAACTTAGTAGAGAATCTCTTAACAAATTTGGCTGACATCTGTTTGGTCCTATAAAATCTGTGTCATTTTTCCCCCCAGAAACTCCAATGTCATCTACCCACGAATTGGTCAAACTTTGGATTTTCACCATTGAAAAGTTAGCATTAAATTCTAATTGTGCCCTCATGCATGGATGACGACCTGGAATCAGGGAAGGATGGGTTCATACCCTGGTTAGAATAAGCAAAACCCAAACTCACTACCATGGAGTCAGTTCTGACTCATAGCAACCTTTCTGAGGGATTCACGGATCCTAACCTTTCTCCCATCATGGTTCTGAGCTTCTGATCTTGTGGGTTAAAATCCAAAGTTTAACCCACAACTGTATCAGAGCGCCCACTGATTAGAATAAAACTGGCATGTATGCCCAAGTTAATATAATTTATAAATTTGAATGTATGTTAATAAGTAATAGGGATTCTTCCCACCACTACTCCCCCATTAGACTGCCAATAGATGACTTTTACTAAATCAAATGAGCCATTATATTGATTTAAACAAAGTTATGAACAAAAGTTTCACAAAGGCTCAATCTTATAAATAATTGTTTGTTGTTGAATTATCTTGCTTGTCTGGAACCACTTCATTTCATTTTAATTTGAAGAATATCTTCACTGGGCATAGAATGCCAGCATTTTCAGCACTTAAAGGATACTGTTTCATTAACCTCTGGCTCCATTTTTACATTGATAAATCAACCGTCATCCTTATATTTGTTTCTCTGAAGATAATTTATATTCTTTTAAAAAATCTATATGATTGAGGTATAAATTCCATAAAATAAAATTAATGTTATGACTTGTTTACATGCCTAGAACTTTTTGTCTATATGCAAGGTGTTATTAATATTCTGGATAATGTTCACTTCCGTATTCTAAATTGGGATCACCTTGATCTTGTCAAAGATTGGGTTGGGCTTGGTTAGGATAAATAAATGTTAATGTTTTCCCTAGTACTTGGCTATGATTTAATTTTGGAGGCATAGCTCTTGTTTCTAGTTCATGATTAGTTGGGGATCTCATCACAGAGAACTCAAAAAGTCTACTCGCTCAGCCAGATCTGCAGTATCTCCCAATCACTGTATGATTTTTGAAATATTTGCTAAATCTCACTTCAGAAGCTGTTTTCTGTAGGTCTCATGGGATCTTTTTCTGTATGAGGGGGTACCATAAAAACCGGAATTGTTTGGTCAAAACTATGTATTTAATTTTTTTTAACAAAACAACCTTATCACCTTCAAAGAACTCTCCATTACATGTAATACATTTATGAAATCTGTGATTCTGTTCTTAGAAACATTTCTCAAACTCATCTGTTTGGATGGTTCACAGCAGCACCTCCCTCGTTTGTTTTTTTTCCCCTTCATCTCTTCAATGTTGTCAAATCTGTCCTTTCATGTCCCTCTTCATTCACAGGAGCAAAAGGAAGTCTGACGGAGTGAGGTCAAGTGAGTAAGGTGTGTGGTGCGAGAGAGGCATGCTGTTTTTGCGAAAAACTGGCGCACTGAGATTGCTGAGTGAGCAGTTGGATTGTCATGGTGGCAAAACCAAACCCTCATTTGCCACAAATCAGGCCTTTTTTGTTGCACATTCTGACACAATCTTTTCAGAACCTCTAAATAGAAAGCTTGATTAGCAGTCTGACAGGTGGCATTAACTCCAAATGCATGATGAGTCATTGTCATCCATTCAGGAAGTTGGACACCAGAACGAGGTTTGTCATCAATCAACATTTCACCTTTTTTGAAATGAGAAAACCACTCATACACGAGTGCTTCACATACTACTCTCCTTGTAAGCTGTGCTCAGCATGACAACAGTTTTGGTGGCATTTTTACCAAATAGAAAAAATTTTTTTCACAGCCTCATGCTTAGCTCTTAAATCAGCCCTCACAAAAACAAGGTTTGAGCGAAACTGCTTTTACAAAAAAAATTATCTGTGACCAGAGAGAACCTTCCCAGGTGATGCCAGTGGGTGCACTAACTCAGAGCAAGTTACTCAATGCTCACCTACTGTGAAAAATGCATGCTAACAAGGCACCACTCTATGCAGCACAATTCTGTTTTTAGGGGGTACCCTAGTATATACATAACTCAAGATTTATCCCAAAATTACAATTGATAATAATAAGGAGGATGGAGAAACGCCTTCAGAAAGACCTTCATTTGCTGAGAGGACACAACTTAAAATTACAAGAAACATATGCAAATATCTAGTAATAATCAGAACTTGGAATATACAAAGTATCAACCTAGAAAAACTGGAAGTCATCAAAAATGAAATGGAATGCATAAAGATTAATATCCTAGGCATATGTGAGCTAAAATGCACTGGTATTGGCCATTTTGAATGAGAATATCTTATGGTTTGACATGCTGGAAATCAAGCAATCAAGAGAAATTGCTTTGCATTCAGCATCAAAAAGGATATTTAAAGAACTACCTTAAAATGCAATGCTGTCTGTGATAGAATAATATTTACTCACATATTAGGAAATCCAGTCAATATAACTATTTTTCAAATTTATGCGCCAAGCACTATAGCTAGTGATGTAGAAATTGAACAATTCTATCAATATCTTCATTCCGAACTCGCTCTAGCATGTGGTCAAGATGGAATTGGACTGTCAAAGTTGGAAACAAGGAGGAAGGAACAATAATTGGAAAATATGTGCTTGGTGATAAAAATGAACCCGGTGATTATACATTTTGCAGTACTCCTCCATCACAAATGTCTTTTTCTTTTTTCCCCCCAAAACCATGCAATTGGCAATTAATGCAAACACCACGTCATGCCATGGTTCAAACGCATCAAGCAGTATGGTACAATTGCTACCACAATCAGTTTAAAAACATTCGTTTCCTTCTTGAGCTCCTTGACATCAGCTCCTCTTAATGCACCACCACAACTGTCCCTCTCAGAAACCTTTATTCTACTCATTGTCCTGCAGATCCATCAATCCTGGGCTCATATATTGCAACGCATAAAAGCATATGGGAAGGGCGTGTAGAAAGGGAGAACCGATCTCGGAGATCTATGTGTAATCTCCTCTCTGGGAGATGGGCAATGGGAAGGCGGGTGAGGGGAGACACCGGGGAGTGTAAGATAAGATATAATAATTATTTATAAACTATCAAGGGACCAGGGGGGGAGCGGGGAGGGAGGAGGAGGGGCGAAAAAAGGAAAACCGAGCTGATTCCAGGAACCCAAGTGGAAGGTGAATTATGAGAGTGATGAGTGCAACGAATGTATAAGGGTGCTTTGCTCAATTGATGTATGTACAGATTGTGATAAGAGCTTTATTAGCCCTAATAAAGAGATTTATTAATTTAAAAAAAAGAAAAGAAAAATATGCTAAAGGAAGCTAGACTCAGAAGAACACACTTACATAACAGCTTCAGAGTGGGCCCATCGATAGAGATGGTTCTTACCTAGGGCTGTGGATTTGGAAATATAGAGACTAACTGATAATGCATGGCTGCATTTTGGATTGATGAAAATGTTTTAAAATGTGATTGTCATGGTAGTTGTGCTTTGAAAACACTAAAAACTGAATCTTATGATTTAAAATGGTGAATTTGTTATATCTGAATTTTATCTCAACAAAGCTATTAAGAAATAAATGACAATAAACAATTAAAGAAAATTCTAGAGAGCCACCCCCAATGACATCATGCATCTGTGATAAACCCCAATATGTACAAACAAACAAAAATACAGAATATGTTGAAAACCAGATCAGGCCTCTGTGCCTCAGAAATGGAATGAACTCACAAGGTTTTAACCATTCAAGCCAGGTTTATCATTTTATTTTTCTATAGTACTCTGTTTGGTAACCATTTTCTTCCCATCCCTCTATTCTGGATAGAAGGAAATCACTAGAGGGCTATTTCCTATGCAGATCCCACAAATGTATCTTGGGCTCTCACTGTCATCCATAGCCTTCTGCAAACCAGATTCTCACAGTTTAAGCTCTGATAATCTTCCCTCTTTCTGCTTTGGATCATATGATTTACCATCACTGATGTTGGTGTGCTTCTTCCATGTGGACTTAGTTGACATCTCACTTAGATTGTTGCTTATTTGGAAACAAGCCTCAAAGACCCCAGACACTATTTTATCTGATAACGAGGCACCATCTAATTTCTTCACCACACTTTTCTATAGCACCCATATCTTCTGTATTTTCTTCCTGAAGATGACACAAATGCCTTTTTTAACAAGACCAAAGGTGACTACATACATAGACATCTCCAGATAGAATACACAGAAATCAAAACCAACTAGATCTGTGAAAAGAGTAGTTGAAGAAGCTCAATATTAGTAGCTAAAACTAGGCCACCCATTGCTCAGATGTAAGTTCATGTTAAAGTTGAAGAAAATGACAGGAAGTCCAAGGGAAGGGAAAATAGAAGTACTCGGTGGATATGCCACCTGAACTTCCAGAATACCTCAAGAAGAGATTTGATGCATTGAACACTAATGACAGAAGAACTGATGAGTTGTGGGATGACACCAATACCATCATCCATGAAGACAGAAAAATATCATTAAAACAAAACAGAGAGCAAAAAGGAAAGATGAAAGTGATGTCAGAATAGACTCTGAGACATGCTCTTCATCATAAAGTAGCTAAGGCCAATGGTAGAAGTGATGAATTCAAACTGCTAAACAGAGCAATTTCAAACGGCAGCTCAAGAAAACACAGTAGGTGTTAAAATAAAATGTACAAAGACCTAGTTAGAAAACTGAAAAAGAAAATAGCATATCTTATACTGAAAAAGAAGAAAATAACATATCTTAAACTGAAAAAATGAAAGAAAAAATTTCTAAACCAAAAAACAGTATCTGGAGGGTTTAATAGGGTATTGTTGTTGATTTCATTTTTAGAGATAGGCTTGCTAAATATATATAATATTTCTTTTAAAATTTTCCTGGTTTCCTTATCTTCAAAGCTAAATAGTGGTTTGTGAGGCTTTTCAAAAAAGAGGAGGAAAGGTAAAGTGAAAAAGTCTTTAGTGACAAAACGTTCATCTCTAATAAACAAACAAAAAAAGCAGAGAAAAATTTCAGGCATCTAATTGCAACATTAAAAGATTCTATCGGAAAATAATGAATGATGCAGGAAATATCAAAAGATTATTTTCTCCTTTTTATTATGTATATTTTATTTTCTTCGTTCAATATGTTTGGTTTCTTTTATAATCAGAAAAACAAAATTATAAACTTTATTTAAAATAAAGGACTAATGAAAAGAACATTTTTAATGTATCAAAGACTTTTAACAGTAAAAATTTGATAGCACTTAGCTTAAAATATTCAACTTAGCATTAAGCGATTTTAAAATAAAAACATATAAGTCTTATTAAAAATGACAAGACAGACTCTTGTAATACAACTGGATAGTAATGACTTATTGATTGTTCACTAGCATATGTATTTCTTGATACCTTATTTGAAGCTTCACCTGTAGTTCAGGAGCAAAGAATCGGATTAACTTCATTCTGGTCCTTCTGGCATCCACACGTTTATAATGAATAAAAGCTTTCTTCAATAAAAATGATCACATTCTGAAAAAGAAAAAGGAATTCACAGAGTCACTGTGGCAAAAGAACTAGTAAATATTCAGCCATTTCAAGGGGTAGTAAATGATCAAGAACCAATAATGTTGAAGGAAGAAATCCAAATTGCACCAAGAGCATTAGCCATAACCAAGGCTCCAGGAATTGATGGAACACCGACGGAAATGTTTCAAGCAGCTGATGAAGCCCTGGAGGTACTCACTTGTCCATGTCAAGTAATATGGAAGACTGCCACTTTGTTGATTGACTGGAAGAGATCCATACTTATACCCCTTCCAAAGAAAGGTGACACAACAGAATGCTAAATTTCAGAACAGTATCATTGCTATCACATGCAAGTTAAAGTTTGCTGAAGATCATCTAACAAAGGTTGCTGCAGTGCATTGACAGGGAGCCGCCAGAAGTGCAGGCCAGATTCAAAAGAGGATGTGAAACAAGGGATATCATTGCTGATATCAGATGGAGGTTGCTCAAAGAAGAAAATACCATAAAGATGTTTGCTTATATTTTATTGATTATGCAATAGCCTTCCACTCTGTGAACCATAATAAACTATGGATGGCCTAAATGGGGAATTCAAGAATACTCACTTGTGCTCATGCAGACCCTGCACATGGGTCAAGAGGCAGTTGTGTGAACAGAGCAACGGAATGTTGAATGGCTCATAATCAGGAAACGTGGGCATCAGGCTGTGTCCGCTCACCATGCTTTTCCATCTGTATGTGGAGCAAATAATCATAGACGCTATGAAGAAGAATGCAAAATTGGGACTAGAGAAAGCATATTAACAACCTGTAACATGCAGCTGACACAACCTTGCTTGCTAAAAATGAGGAAGAATTAAAACATCGGTTGATCAAGAGCAAGGATTACAGCCTTTAAGTATGGATTACAACTCACTGCAATGGAAACAAAAATCCTCTCAACGAGAAGAGTAGGTGACAGTGTGATAAATGGGGAAAACATAAAGTTGTCAAGGATGCCATCTTGGTTGGATCCACACTCCATGCTCATGGAAGCAGCAGTTCAGAGATTGAAAGACTCATTGCAGTTGGTAAATCTTCTGCACAAGACCTCTTTAAAGTGTTAAAAGGCGAGACTGTTGCTTTGAGGACTAAGGTATGCCTGACTCAAGACGTAGTATTTTCAATTGCCTCCTATGCATATGAAATTTGGACATTTCAAAAAGAAGACAGAAGAAGAATCGATGCATTGGAATTATGGTTCTGGTGAAGAATATTGAAAGGGCCTTTGGAAAAAGTACAGTCAACATCCTCCTTAGAAGCAAAGATTATGAGATTTCATCTCTGGTACTTTGGCTATGTTATCAGAAGAGACCAGTTCCTGCAAAGGTATATCATGCTTGGTGAAGTAGACAGACAGAGAAAAAGGGAAGACCCTTTACGAGATGGATTGACACATTGGCTGCTACAGTGAACCCAAGCATAACAACCATCGTGGGGCTGTTCTGTTGTACAGAGGGTCTCTATGAGTTTGGTTTTGCATGTATTTGTACCATTTATAAGGGCTTGCTATAAAGTTACCGCTCAATCAATATTTTATCATCATTTCACTAAATATGAGATACTTTTTATACATTCTTCATGCTCTTTCTCTCCGTCTTACTCCAACCAGTTTCTGACCACCTGGTCCACACTGATGTCTACTAGCTTGCCTTTGCTTTAATATAACTATGAGCCTTCCACATCTTGCACTGGGGCTCTCTTATGCCTGAGTGTAGACATAAGTTGTTGTTGTTAGTAGCCATTGAGTTGTCTCTATGTCTTGAGCCACAGAGACCTGATGCACAACAGAACAAAACACCACCCAGTCCTGCACCATCCTCACATTTGTTCTCACACCGGATCACATTGTTGAAGCCATGGTGCCAAGTCTTCTCCTGGAGTGCCTTCCTCCCTTGCTGGTCCTCTATTTTACCAACATGATGCCCTTCTCCAGGGACTGGTCTCTCCTGTCATCCTTGTCTCTAAAGAGTATTCTGGTTGTACTTCTTCCAAGACAGATCAGTTTGTCCTTTTAGCATGAGTATATGAGGGTAACTCAAAAGGATCAGACATTTAACAGTCACATGGGAGGAAGGCTGATAGATTAATCATTTGTCCTTTCATCCTTTTGACCAGAGATGGCAAACTTCACTGTAAAAGGCTGTATAGTAAATGGCAGAGCCTTTGTGGATCTTATATCCTCTTGTCATTACTCACTTCTGAGATTTTTCCCTGAAAACAGCCATAGACAATACATAACTTAGTACACATGGCTGTGTGTCAATAAAACTTTATTTACAAAACTAGGTGGCTGATCATAATTGCCACATTTGTTAATTTTTTGATCCCTGTGACAGCCTGAAATTGAATTTAAAAGATTGGTTTTACAATACTCCTCAGAAGTTCCCAACAGGATCAAGCACCAATTTCCTACAATGCACTTGAAATTATTGATGCATCTTTGCATTAGCTGTCCCTCTTCTCTGTTCAATTCACCTTCCCTCCCCAAATAACTTCCTAAATCGACCATCCTGATCGCAGACTCTGTTCTCTGGGAGACCCAGGCTCTACCACCATCCTCACAAACATACTGCATTCATATTGTAAGTCAATACTTTCTGATTACTGATTGTGAGTTCTTGGTCTCATAATAGGCTACTTTACCTGAAAATAAACAAAAGTGAAATTATGTTAACCAATTCTGACTTACTAATGAACTCAAATGCTACCTTTTCTGTTTTCAAGGGCTATATGTCCATTTTCCCATAGAATTTACTTTAAGTGAAAATCTACTCCGGGCCAAAGCAGAATTTATATATACAAAACATAATTTTAAATGTACATTTGTAAAGCATAAATTTTATTTAATATAATAACTCAAAAGTCACAATGTGCAAATTTCTTCCCTTTTTTTGTTTTTGTTTTACTCTTGTTTTAATCTTTTCCGACATATAAGAACATCTTCTTATGTGAGGAAATTCTAGCATACACCCATGAGGAAATGGTTGAAAACCTGATAAGGGAATGCTCGGCTTCCTACTTTTATTTACTTATTCACTTATTTTTGGTTTCAGTGGCAACATAGGCTTGGAGAACCAGTTGTTGGAGTTTGCTCCATTCAGTCCCGTTGAAAAAATCCCTCAAAGTTCACTCTTCACCTGACATAACTTTGATAAGTGGTTACGTCTGGCAAATGACCCTCAATGAGACACTCACTCCTTTGGATCAGTGTACGTTGGATACAGTCACAAAGAGCCCCAGTGGGGTAGACTACAGTTCCAAGCAAAGTTCTAATCACTCACAGCTGTAGCCCGCACATGTTTCATCAGACCCCTGTTCCAAGGGATTGATGGCTTCCAAGGAGAAAGAAGGTACCAGTGGTCTAACAAGTCCTGCTGATGGTGGATCTCTATTAGGCATAAATCCACTCAGTTTGGTATATAGGAATGTCAGGGTCAAATTCTTGTTCTTAGCCCTGCGATCTTAGAGAGTTTTGAATTGGAAAATTGAGAATACTAATAAAAATACCAACCTCAGAGGATTAAATACTATGAAAGGAGCTTCTCTTTATTTCTCAGCCTCCATGAGTGCAGTTGCCTTCCCGCTTCACACTGTCTTCTCATAAGACGTTCAAGGTCCAAGGTCAACAGGCCAAGAAACAGAATCACCCCAGTCCCCCAATGCATGCGAATAAAAATTAGTAGTAAGGTCAGGTACAGCTGAAAGAGAAGACATTGAAGAGAACCAAGGTGGGTCTGTAGGGAGCCATCCATGCATCAGTACACAAGCAGCATTTACCTAGGTTTACAAGCATCCGCCACATTGAGTTTAAGACTTTGCCGTCATCTAATCAATTAACCTTGTCTGGGCAGACATCTGGTTTCTTCTTTCATTTTATGCTTCCACATTGAGAGGTTACCAATGAATAAATATATGAGGATTGGGGTGTTTGGTAATGATAATAATACTATATGGAAAAGAACCAACACAGCAGCTGGCACACAGCAAACACATAGAAGATGTTGGCCACCATGACCATCATCACCATTTGTTCAAAAGACCATTTAAACTTATTGTATCTTCTCTGAATCATCGCCTCCACCCCCCCGCCTGCCCAACCCCACCCCAGGACACACACACAAACGCACTGAGGTTTCCGTAAAGAGCAGTGTTTTTAACTCCTCTAGCCTTATTTTTATGAGCTGAAAACATCATACAAGACACCTCAATTTTTTTTCTTTTTTAATCCTTTTATTGGGGGTCCATACAACTCTTATCACAATCCGTACATACATCCGTTGTATCAAGCATTTTCATACATTTGTTGCCATCATCACTTTCAAAACACCCTCTTTCTGTGAACCCTTAGTATCAGCTCCTAATTTTTCCCTTCCTCGCCCACCCTCTATCCCCTACAAACTCTTGATAATTTATAAATTATTATTATTATTTCATGTCGTACACTGACTGATATCTCCCTTCACCCACTTTTCTGTTGTTGGTCACCCAGGGATGGGATTATATGTAATCCATTGTGATTGGCTTCCCCTTTCTCCTCCCACCCTTCCCTTACCTTCCTGGTATCACTACTCTCATTATTGGTCCCGAGTCTGTCCAGGATTCCCTGTGTTTCCAGCTCTTCTCTGTACTGTGTACATGATCTTCTCTAGCCAGATTTGTAAAGTAGAATTGGAGTCATGACAGTGAGGGGCAGGAAGGAAGCATTAAAGAACTAGAGGAAAGTTGTCTCATCGGTGCTATACTACACCCTGACTGGCTCATATCTTCCTTGTGACATTTATGTAAGTAGATTTCCAATTTCTACAGATGGGCTTTGGGTCTGCACTCTGCACTCCCCATTATTCACATTAATAATGATTTTTTGTTTTGGACCTTAATGACTGATACATGATCCCATTGATACCTCATAGTCACACAAACTGGTGTACTTCTCCCATGTGGGCTTCGTAGCTTCTCAGTTAGATGGCTGCTTGTTTATCTTCTCAGTTAGATGGCTGCTAGACACTATATTTTTTGATAGCCAGGCACCATCAGTTTTCTTCACCACATTTGCTTATGCACCCATTTTTGTCTTCAGCGATCATGTCGGGAAAGTGAGCATCAAGGAATGCCAGGTTATTAAAATGAAGTGTTCTTGCATTGAGGAAGTATTTGAGTAAAGGCCTACTGTCCATCTGCTACCTTGATACTTAACAGATAAATATATGTACATAGATCTATTTCCCTATTGTTATCTATAAATATATTTACACATGTACATGCCCGTATTTAGACCTCTATAAATGCCTTTTGCCTCCTAGTTCTTTCCTCTAGTTCTTTTTACTTTCTTCTTGTCCAACTATTATGTTCAGCCTTCATTCGGGTTTCAGTAATTCCTCTCATTTACATTGCCGTTGATTAAGCCCTACCAGGCATCCTACACCCTCCTTGTCATCAATTTTAAATCACGTGTTGATTCCTTGACCCTGGGTTTGTTAACATGCACTTCTTTTCCCCCACCTTCTCCTTTCTCCCCTCCCCACCCCCAGTCCCACTCCCAAACATCAGTCTGTTGTTTTCTCCTCCAGATTGTTTATCCTGCCTGTCTTATCTAGATAGACATGCAGAGACACTAATAAGCACTAAAACAAGCAGAGCCAAGCAAAACAACAACAACAATAACTACTACTACAAAAAAAAGAAAAAAGAAAGAAAAGCCTATAAATAGTTGCAGGTCTGTTTTTGACCTTCAGGAGTACTTCTGGTCCAGTCTGATTGGGTGCCACGCCTTGTCCCCAAAGTCTACTTTTGGTTTCCCCTGGCAACTTCATCACTCTTTTAAGAGTACACAATAGATTAAACTAATTCACACTGAAAGGAATAAAGCCTTGCTCAACATGCTACCTCACTCTGCTTTTCAGCTCCATATCTGGCATTCTTTTCTCTCAGAGTGACAATAAAGTGTGAAGAAGTCAAGAAATGTCAGTGTCCTCCCAGGAGATGCACACTAAGTTCCTGAGCTAGTTATCCCAAAGGGCTACATTCCCAAAGTTTACATTTCAGTGTGACTTGACTCACATATATGCAAGCTTGGAGTGAGAGGAAATAAAGAAGTTAGACTGTATGGGAACAATGGCCCCTAAGTAGTTCTTCGGGAAGTAGGAATTTTTGCATATTAAGTTGTCTCAAAGTAGCATCTATCTATGGAGCAAAAATGTCAAACTTTATGCAGATATTGCCAAGGTGTATTAATGGTCTCTTGCAATTATATAAGTATCCTTTTATAGTAGATCACTTGTGTAAGGGAGAGACATAACTTAAAATGAGAAGCTCAAGTCTGGACAGATTATGACGTTTCAAGGTGGATTCTTATGCTGTTGGCATCTTTGAGAAATAAAGCCTCATCCAAGATGATTTGAGAAGATGAATCAGAGGTTAGAGAACTCTGCACGAACACTTCTGCTGTCTAAACCTAAATTGCTTTTGGGCATTCCTCCATCTTTAAAGAGGCAGGAGACAAGATTAATGTTTGTTTGACATTCTAGCCATTAGGTATAAAGTTTAGTCTTCAGTGAGGAAAGTGAATTACTTGTAGTTTAAAAAATGGGGGACAAAAAACCTTCAGCTAAGGAAGGAAACATTTAGACTGGATTTTAGGGGGAAACGCGTTTTCTTATGAACAAGAGCCCCAGCGTGTAGGAGTGGGTTTCCAAGAGAAGTCGAAGGAGCTGCTTGGCCAAAAACAAAAGGGAAGAAAGAGAAGCAAAGTGGTTTCATTAAGCTCTTATAGGAATATAAGGAAAACCTGAAAAACGCAAGTCAATGCAAAGTCCAGTTCCATGGCCTACGAGGTCTGAAGGCTGAAGCACTCTCTCGAAAGTCATGTGTTTGAGAACAGATCCAAAGTACTTGAGGTAAAATCTCACCATCTTAACTTCTATAGAGAAAGACAAGTTCTGGGATAATTGAGTAGTTAGTTTATTGTGCCAAGCTGGCCCATAAACACATGTGGGGTTAATTGAAGGGTGACTGGATAAATGGCTCAGTGAGCCTCGCCTTCCGAGTTCTTGGGTCTCTTGCTTTGTGATGGTCTCACTAGGGTGCAGCTGCCTTGGCCAGTTCCCTGCTTCAGCTGGCAAGACACACTTCCTGCAAGACATCCCTGAGGAGAAGCCACATGGATCTACACCGATGCAGCCTGGGGTGCTGGAGCAGCCATGTGGAGACCCCTGCCAGCGCTGAGATGCTTACATGTTCACTGGCTCGGCCTTCCTCCTACAGTCAGCATCATTGCGTCTGATTTGTGAGATGGAGGAGGATTTTGTGGCTTGGTGTCATATTGGGTTAATGTTGGTCTTGGGGCTTGGGTAGCACTGGATTGGGATGTTTTCTTGATGTGCATTTACCCTCTATATAAAACTCTCTTATTCATGAGTTTCTGTGGATTTGTTTCTCTAAAGTACCCAGACTAATACAGATCATAAGACTTGGCTAATAAAAACTATGGAGACTGAATACTTTCAAGTTGACACCTAAAAAGTCCCTCAGATATCCACGAAGACAAGCATATCAGGTTGGAGAGGAGAGAGTCAAAGGTTCTCCTGGAAGATCAGAACGACAGAGGATCTCCAGCAGGTGAACATACACACTTTCAAGTCTGGGAGCAGAACAATATTTTACGAATTGACAGAGTACTCTATAGGAAGGCAAAAAGGCAGGCATTTGGCTTGTAGATACCTAATAGGCCAGATGTTCAGTGATAGGAAAATCTTCATAGAAAACCTCTACAGTTCCACAGTGCCATCCAATAGTGACACACTGTGTTCCTATCTCCAGGCCCATAGCCGCATGTTCCATTAAAGTCATCAAAAGTAAGTCCACTCTCCACCTCAGAAACCCAAGCCAAGCTACACAGCCGTGACCCTCTCCTCGGATCGCAAACACAAAATCTCACGTTTGAGCTTTCCAAATTGAGTCGAAGAACTTTGTATATGTTAGCCAAATGATCAGTTCTGAAATGAAAATCTTTTTTAAAAACAATTTATTAGGGGCTCATACAACTCTTATCACAGTCCATACATATACATACATCAATTGTATAAAGCACATCTGTACATTCTTTGCCCTAATCATTTTCTCTTTTTTTCTCCTCTTTTCTTTTTTTTACATTTTATTAGGGACTCATACAACTCTTATCACAATCCATACATATACATACATCAATTGTATAAAGCACATCCATACATTCCCTGCCCCCTGAAATGAAAATCTTGTTCAACCAGCCACTTACACGGACAAAGCTCTTAGCACCTGATCTGGCATTTTTTAAATAGAACTGTGATTATATTCACTGAGGGCGGCAGTGACTATTCAAGGCCAGTACAAAAGTGAGGGCAGATGATGAGCAATCAAAAACACCTGCCACTAGTAGTGAGCAGAGGGGATTTTCTTCATTTGACTGGTGAACCTCAGGACACTCCCACCCTTCATCTCTCCAGAGTTTCCTCCCTATCTTCGTTGAAGAAGATGAACTTCGTGAGAATGGAAAATCCTTCAAAAATTTGAGGAAAATTGTTCTCCTTACTATGTTGGTGTAGCAAACCACCCTGAAATATCATGTTTTCCAACCCTAAGAATCATATCTTTTTTTTTCTCACAGTGTCTGTGAATTTGGGAGTTTAGAAGCTGCTCGGTTGAGCTATTTTGCCTCACAGGTGTGTTCTGAGGGCGCAGACATCTGAAGACGGACGAGGGCTGGGAAACCAACTTTACAGATAGCTTATGCACTCCGCTTACAAGGCCATGCTAGCTTTGGCTGGGCCTCTGCGTCCCGCTCTGCAGTCCTGCCTGGGTGCCCTCCCAGCATTGGTGCCAGCCTGCTCCAGCTCCAGAGGGAGTGAACCAAAGAGCAAAGCAAAGCTACCAGGCTTCTGATGACCTGGCCTTGGAAATCACACGCCATCACTTCCACTGGACTCTAAAGCCACCTCAGGCTAACTGGAATCAGTGTGAGAGAGGGCTGCATGATTGCCTGAATACCAGCATGCTAAAGTCATTGAGGCAGATCTTGGAAGTTGGCTACCACGCTTAAAGTGTAATGTGTACACTGGTAAGACTTTAGTGAGTACATAAATTATTCAATGGATCGGAAGTTTGCATCATTTGTTCCTGGAACTTTGGCCTTTACCATTGTTTTACAGTCAACCTGGTTAGATCTTTCTTCTCCAAGCTTTTGGGGACAACTTAACTTCTCTTCCTTGGTTCCAGCTACAACTTCACAGATTGAAAATCCTATTTTTATAGTTACTAGAACACCATTTGGTAATTCTATCATCCATAGGGTTATGATTATCCCATTTTTATTTATTTATTCATCGAGCAAACATTTATTAAATGCCTACTATGTGCTGGGTACATAAGGCACCTACTATGTCCTGCAGGTACAATATTAAACAAGACAAACAAGGTTCTTGGTCTCACGGAGCTTATATTCTGGAGGAAGAAGATAAACAATGAGAAAAGGAAGAAAGATTTCAGTTTTAAAAAATAGTGAAGTGGAAATACACAAAGATTAGTCCATGGATTAATCTCCAGTGAATCCCCTTTGAACACAGACTAGGGATGTGGACAGCCTTGCTATCATGCAGAGTGCATTGGAAAGTGGATTGTGACAGAAGTAGTTAGGTTAAAATTTAACACCTTAATGTTTGATATCCTTTTTGACCCATTTGAAAGTTGTTCTAATTTTTAATATTTTCTGCTCCCCCCCCACCACCATCATTTTTATTGGAGGCTCTTATGGCTCTTATTCCATTCCATTGATCAATTGTATCAAGCATATTTGTACATATGCTGCCATCATTTCCAAGACATTTTCTGCTCCAGCCCTTCGTATAAGTGCCTCTTTTTTCCCCTCCCTCCCCCACCTTCCTACCTTCCTGAATCCTTGATCAATTTTATATTATTATTGTTATTTCATATCGTACACTGTCCTTTGTCTCCCTTCACCCACATTTCCATATTCATCCCCTCATGGGCAGGGGGTGAGAGGGGCTATTATATAATACTGTGATGGGTTCCCTTTTCTCACCTTTCTCCCTATTTATAGGGATGTAGCTATAAGCATGTCTATATGTAAATATATTAATTTATAATGAAAGGGATTTACATGATAGGTATGAAGATAGCAGACAGACTTTGTGCCTAAAGGCCCCTAACACAAGAACACTTGGTTCTGATAACCTGGCACTCTTTGATACTCACCTTCCCGACAGGATCACTGAAGACAAAATGGGTGCATAAGCAAATGTGATGAAGAGAGTGGATGGTGGCTGGCTATCAAAAGAAAAAAATACAGCATATGGGGTCTTAAAGGCTTGAAGTCAAACAAATGGCTATCTAGCAGAGAACCAAATAAGCCCACATGGAAGAAGCACATCAGCCTGTGTGATATGAGGTGTTGATGGGATCAAACAACAGGTATCAAAAGATCCAAAACAAACAACTACATCAATGTAAAATGGCAGATTGGACTGGAGACCCAAAGCCCATCTGTAGATAATTGGATCTCCCCACCCCGCCCCCCCGAAGTGGCATAAGGAAGGGATGATTCAACCAAGGTGTAATACAGCACCGACAAATCACACATCATTCCTCTAGTTCCTGAATACTTCCTCCTCCTCACTGCCATGACCCAATTCTAACTTATATATATGGCTAGACCAGAGAACACACATTGGTACAGACACTCACTCTTGACACAGGGAATTCAGGGAAGATAAATCCCTCAGGGACAGTAATGGGAATGGCGATATCTGAGGGTAGGGGGATGGTCAAGGAGGGAGAAGGGTGAAAGGGGGAACCCATCTGCTTTTTTTATCGAGGGTTTTTCTATTTCATATTGTTGATTAGGTTTTCTATTATTGTTTCTTTGTTTTTGTATGCTTTGGAATATATGAAATCCAGATGGGTGGATCTCAGCGAGAGTGAATGGTTCCTGGAAGTTATGACAGGGAAGTTGTGGGGACACAGGGAGCTAACAGCAATGCATACAGGACAGAATAAACAGTTCTAAATTGATTGATAATGATTGTACAAGTCTTGGTGTGACTGAGTTATTGAATTATATGATATGTGCACTATGTTCCGATAAAAACTGTTAGAAAAATAAAAAATAAAAAGTCAAATAGTGATAAATGCTAGAATAAAGAGAAATAGCTGGAAAGACAGATGGGAGTGATGTGGGTAGATGGCTAATTGAGGTAGGTAATCAAGATAGAGTTCTCTGAGAAGTGGCAACTGAGTCAGTCATGTGTGACAGCTTTTCAAAACATTAGAGACTACCACCCCAGGACAAAATGAACAGCCAATGCGACATCCCTGAGATAAGAACAAGCGTGATGTAATTGGGCAGCAGGACTGGAGGATGGGGAGTAGTAAGGGGTGGGGGGCTGCAGGAAGAAAGTTCCAAGGCTAGAACAGACATCTATTAGCAGCCATGACATCCCTTGTTCCACTTCCTCTTCTGAATCCAGCCTGAATTTCAGGCTGCTCACTGCTTCAACCATTGTTGCATGATCTTCAGCAAACTTTTCCTTCCATGTTTAATTAACAATATTGTTTTATAACTTGAACGATCGGTTGGGTCAACTTTCTTTAAAATGGGTACAAATGTGGATCTCTTCTAGTTGTGATAGATATAGCTGTCTTACTTTTTTTTTTCATTTTTTTTTGGCATAAGTGAATGAGTGCTTCTATTGCTTCAGCTGACTGTTGAACCATTACATGTGGCATTCCATCAATTCCTGAGCCTTGTTTTTGACTAATGTCTTCAGTAGAGCATGGACTTCTTCCTTCAGCACCATCAGTCCTTGATCATATGTTACCTCTGGAAATGTTATGTCAACTAGTTCTTTTTGGTATAATGACATTGTGTATTCCTTTTATGTCTCGAGAATGCTTCTTGCATCATTCAATATCTTGCCTATAGAATCTCTTAATATTGCCACTCCAGGCTTAATTTTCCTTTTCACTTCTTTCAGCATCATATATGCCGAGAATATTCTTCCTTCTTGGTTTGCTAACTCTAGATACTTGCATATTTCATTATAATGCTTTACTCTTTCTTCTTAAGCAGCCTTTTGAAAATTTCTGGTCAGCTCTTTCACTTCATTATTTTGTCCATTTACCTTAGCTACTCCATGATTACCAGTAAGTTTCATGATCTCTTCTGATAGCCAGTTTGGTCTTTCCTTTCTCTCCTGTCTCTATAATGCCATTTTTAAAGTCATTTTATTGGGGGCTCGTACAACTCCTATCACAATCCATGCATTCATCCATTGTGTCAAGCACATTTGTACATTTGTTGTCATCATCATTCTCAAAACATTTGCTTTCTACTTGAGCCCTTGGTATCAGCTCCTCATTTCCCACCCCCTCCATGCCCCCTCCTTCCCTCATGAACCTTGATAATTTATAAATTATTATTATTTTGTCAACACCTCCCTTCACCCACTTTTCTGTTGTCCATCCCCCAGAGAGGAGGTTATGTGTAGATCCTTGTAATCCGTCCCCCCTTTCTATCCTGCCTTCCCTCTACCCTCCCAGTATTGCAACTCTCACAACTCATCCCGAAGTGATTGCCTGTCCTAGATTTCCTGTGGTTCCAGTTCCTATCTGTACCAGTGTACATCCTCTGGTCTAGCCGGATTTGTAAGGTAGAATTGGGATCATGATAGTGGGGGAAGGAAGTATTTAAGAACTAGAGGAAAGTTGTATGTTTCATTGTTGCTACTCTGCACCCTGACTAGCTCATCTTCTCCCTGTGACCCTTCAGTAAAGGGATGTCCAGTTGCCTACAGATGGGCTTTGGGTCTCCACTCTGCACTCACCCTCATTCGCAATGATATAATTTTTTGTTCTTTGATGCCTGATACCTTTGACACCTTGTGGTCATACAGGCTGATGTGCTTCTTCCATGTGGACTTTGTTGCTTCTCAGCTAGATGGCTGCTTGTTTATATTCAAGCCTTTAAGACCCCAGACAGTATACCTTTTGGTAGTTGGGCACCATGAGCTTTCTTCACCACATTTGCTTATGCACACATTCATCTTCACGAATCATGTCGGGAAGGTGTGAATCATGGCATGCTAATTTAATAGAACAAAGTGCTCTTGCATTGAGGAAGTACTTGATTTGAGTGGACCTCCAAATGTCCCTCTGCTGCCTTAATACTAAACCTATAAATATATGCACGTAGATCTATTTCCCTACCATTCTATATAAATATATTTACATATGTACATGCCTGTATTTAGACCTCTATAAATTACCTTTTTCTCCTAGTCCTTTCCTCTATTTCCTTTTACTCTCCTCAGCCTTCATTTATGCTCAGTAATTTCTCTCAGTTATATGCCCTTTTTGAATCCCTACCAGACCTCTCACACCCTCCTTGCCACTAATTTTGTATCACTTGTTGCTCCCTTATCCCTGGGTTTGTCAACACCACTTCCTTACCCACTCTTCCACATCTCCAATGTCCCCCCGGAACCATCAGTCCTGTTGTTTACTCTTCCAGACTGTTCATCCAGCCAATCTTATCTAGATAAATCTGCAGAGATAATAATATGCACCAAAAAACAAGGCTTAGCAAGACAAAGTGATAAAAGAGAACACAACGATGACAACAAAACAGAAAACCAATGACCCATAAAAAAATTAATTAGTTTTGTTAAAAAAGGAAAAGAAAAAAACCTTAAAATTTTAAAAAAGAATGAAAAACCTGTAAATAGATCAAAGTCTGATTTTTTTTTTACCTCTAGGCGTGTCCTCCAGTCAAGTCTGATGGGGTGTCATGCCCTGGCCCCCAGGCCCCTCCACTGGCTCCCCTCTCTATGCAGGCATGCCACGTTCTCATCCCGGAACACTGGATTAATGCCTGGTCCATCTTTCCCTGTGGAGACACAAACAATATTCAACCCTTGCATGTGTCAGTGGCCTATTCCCCCGCCACACATCTCTTTTTTTACCCCTTTCCTCCCTCTTCCCCCACCCCCTGCTTTTAGTTGTCTACCATATGTATCCATGGATTTGTCTGGCCCCTGCCATGTTACCTGAGACTTCTGGGTTGTTCATTAATGGAGACTAGTCTACATTAGTCTGATTAATGTGCATACAAAATGCCCTTCTTTGAAAAATTAGTTCAAAACGGAGTTGTTGTCAGTTAATCCAAAGAATTCTTTTATAACCTCTACTGACTGTTCCTTCAATATATATAAATTAAATCATCATTTTATCTGATCTTCAGTTCTCAGAAACGTTTCTTGAACTCTCCATTTCTCCTTGCCCCTCTAGTCACTAGGGTGCAGAAGGTATTGTCACCACTTGTTAATAAATCATGAAATTAGCATTTAGAAAGCCCACATTTTCTTGTTCAGGGAAGGGAGTGGAGTTCATTATTGTACTTTGGGAAGTGGGGAAGATACGTTGTTCACCGTTGGCTATCATCCAGATGTTGGGAGAATTTCAGAAGGGAGAGTAAGGCATAGAGATGCCATCTGCGTTTCTCCACTCAAGACAGTCCATAGCACCTAGAGGAAAAATAGTGTTGCTTATCTTTTATGTTTTCCCTCTCGAAGCCATCAATAAACACACACATTTAATTTTTGCTAACTCCCTTGCGGTTCGCTGCATTCATTGTGTTTGTTTAGAAAATCCCTGTCAGTGAAGAAACTCTCCATCTATATTACATGTTTCTGCCAGGAGTACATTGTAAATGGGAATTCCAAGCAACACAAATAAGCTTTGAAAAACCTAATTTCTTTCCAATGTCTTTCTTGGCTCACATCCCTTCAACCAGGCACGGTATTTTTTAAGCCATTCCCAGTTCCTCCAATCAAACCAGCTGGGCTAACATTACCTGGGGGCTTGGGCTTCATTCAAGAGGTCTGCTTTAGTAAGCCATCTGTGAAAGCTCCTGGATTCCTTCTACTTAGTAAGACTCACACATCATCTGGTGTGCATTTTCACCCCCGAACCATTTCCTAGACATCTGCCTGCAGCAACTTGCTTCGACTCTGCATTATCTTTTGAAAGACATTTTCTTACTTCGAAAACTCAAACAAAATGCATATTGCACAGTTGTTTAAAGAGCTGTACATCCATGAGCCCCTAAACCCACGCTTGTCAAGTCAATTTAGCTCAAAGCAATCCTCTTGGGTAGACTGGTCCTGCTCCATACAGTTTCCAAATCTGTAAATCTCTTCATCGAAGCGATGGCCTCACCTTTCTCCAGCAGAGCAGCTGGTGGGTTGTAACAGCCAACTCTTTGGTCTGTTCGGGCCGGTTAATTTTACTGGGTTCTGTCATCAAAAATAGAAAAACTGTCCACTAACTGGTTATGTAAAGGGCAATATTTGTCAAGTATGTATTTTATGCATAGTGTAAGTATTTTACATGCTTGGGTTTGACCTGAATGGTGGACTTGAGAGACTGCCTAGGTGAAATGAATATGTACTTATAGTTGGGTAAATCATTCAAGATGACCCCCAGCTTACCCAGTAACCAAGTTAAATTCAGACTTACTTGTGTTTACTCACTACTCTGGAGTGAATATTTTCAGATTTTTCACCACATCAAAGATTCTTCTATGACATATGGCTGGGGCCTCTCTCCCAACTCCCCAGCACTTTGCTACAGAATTAAAACTTCTCTTCAATTTTGCAGTTCCTGACAGGAATGAAGTACTTGGTAAGCAAGGTAAACATTGGCTTCCTTTTGCTTACTTATTAACCTATATTGAGCTGTTTCACATGTTTTCCACCACATGTGATGAAACCCAACCCCATGCCTAACTTTGCTAATAATCACACAATAGTATAAGCCACACCTGACAACCCCATTCTCATTGAAGGCATCCTATGCAGCAGTCGCTGTCATAGAAGATAATTCATTTCATCCTCATGATGCTGTAAACTTTTTCTCAGGACCACAAAGTGACCTAACTAGTGGAGATCATGCAGAAGGAATGTCTAGAATCAGAACCTAAACCCAGTGTATAAGCTTCTTCCCTTCTGATTTGCTGCTCCTCGGACACTAAGAATCAAGGTTAATATCTCAAAAATGTTTTCTTAGACTGATTTCCCAGTCACCTTTGTGAGTTTTCAGCAGTTTTGATGGTCAACTTTTATCATTAGTTACAAACATAGTAGCTCATAACTAATCTTTGCTATATTCTTGAATATATACATAAGAGTCTGCAAGGTTAAATTATTAAAATATACAGTAGGGCGCTCCAATATAATGTGTTCAGTGACTGACCGAATGAGTGTACATTACAGCAGACTATTATTAAACATTATATTCACCTGCTATAAATATTTACTTTAACAAAAAACATATTAACAAATGCTTATTCACAAATCTTTTCATTGATATCAAAAGCATTTTCTAAAGCAAAGTAACAATAAACAACTCAAAATGTAAATTAAGAAAACAGTTCCATTTATAACAGTATCAAAAAGAATACAATACTTTGGAATAACTTTAACCAAGGAAGCAAAAGATTGGAATGTGGAAAACTATACATCACTGCTGAAAAAATTAACTAAGACTAGTAAGTGGAAAAATAGCCTATGAGTTGAGATAGTAAAGGGTAAATACTTCTCAAAAGTCTAACAGATTCCATGTAATCCATATCAAACTTCTATTAATCTTTTTTTAAGAAATAAAAAAACTTTCATAAAATTTATATGCACACCAATTTTACTCAAAGCATTCCAAAATATAGAACAACACAAAAGACTTCCAAATTCACCTTATGAAGTGAATTTAATCACTATCCCAAAACCAAAGCCATTACCAGGATAGAAAATTGAAGACCAATTGCCCCTATGGTCTTCATCTCTAGAAAAATTCTCAAGAAAATCATAGCCCATAGGATGCAATAAAATATCAAAAAATACATCATAATCAAGTGGGATTCATACCAGGTTTATGTGTATAGTCCAAAGTTCACAAAGCAATCCTGTAATCCACCATGTAAAGAAGACAAAGGAAAAGACCGAAACAATCATATTAATTAATGCAAAAAAGGCATTTGAGAGAATGAATCCACCACCCTTTCCTGATAAAAGCATTCAGCAAATTAAGAACTACAGGAAAAGTCCTCAACATAATAAAGGTCATATATGCAAAAGCAATGGTCAAGATCTCATTCACTGTGAAGAAACTGAAAGCATTACCTTGTCAAGCGGATGCCCTTTATCAGCATTCCTATTCAATATTTTGCTGGAAGTCTTAGCCAAAGCTATTAGACAACAAAAAGAAATCAAAGGGATACAAATTGGCAAAGAAACTCTCCGCGTCTGCAAACAATGTAACTTTATACATAGTAATTCCCAAAGACTTGTCAGAAACATTGTTGGAAATGATCGAAAGATTCAACAATCTGGAAGAGTACAACATCAACATACAAAAATCCATTCAACACCTGTATATCAATCAAGAGAGCTATGACAAGGCAAGCAATACTGCCCCAAAAAATGACATACTGAGACAAATTGTGTTGCCTAAATTAATGTTCTCTATTTTACTTCATATCTCTGGGTTTTAATATCCATTGTGGTGGTTACCCAGAAACTCAGCGTCAAGATTCATGATTAAAGGGTTTATTAAGGGTGTTAGCCAGGTACAAAGTGGATGAGAAAGGCCCAGGGTAGTTGTCTGTACATGTTGCAAAGTACAAGTCTACTACTAAATATCCCCGGGAAAGGACATCATGGGGGTGAAGTAGAAGGCCAGCAATTAAGAGGAAAGCCCTCAAAAAGATGGATTGGCGCCATGGCTGCCGCAATGGGTGTAAGCATAGGAACAATTGTGAGGACGGCCCAGGACCAGGCAGTGTTTTGTTCTGTTGTGCATGGTCGCTATGAATCAGAACCGACTTGATAGCAGCTGACAAAAAGGGTAACAATGAATGTCCAAAAGGGCATACCACTCTCTTGTAAACCTCAGCCCCAAGGCATTCAGCTCAGCTCCCTGAAGTAAGTGTCAAGAAGCACCCCATTCCAGTAAGCCTCATCCCAAAGGCACTCAACAAGCTCAACTTTCTGAATCAAGTGCCCAGAGCTATCCCACTCACAAACCAGCCTCCTGCACAGAAGCACCCTTCTAAACTCGCTGCTCAGGTTGGGAAGTCCCTAACTCTGTTCCATGCTCTGTCCCCTGGCTCTGCTGCTGCTTCTCTGAGGGCATAGCTCTCATCTGGATCCAGGAGGTTCACCGCGCAGCATCTTGGGTAGGGAACACACTCTACTCCTCGCTTTTGCTGGTAATGTACACCCATTTAGGAGTCGAAGGGAAGGAAGGGGCAGGAATAGACTTGATGATAGACAGTGTTAGCTTGGGTGAAGAGGAAGGTGATTTTCTACCAGAGGAATATGGGGTGGAGGTGGGATTGGGGGTAGAGGGAGGACAGGCCAAGCCACTGCTAGGTTGTTTAAGTTGTTGAACACAAAAATGATCATTCAAAATGGAAACCTCTACCAAATTCACAAGAGAAATTTTTCAAAAATCTTTTTAAAAATCATTTTTAAAAATTCATATGGATTTTCAAAAACAAAGAAATAAAATAAAATACAGCATGATCCGCCATTTTGCTTTGCCAGTCTTTCTAGGTGCTGTCTCATCTTTATCCACAGAGCAGCTGGTGGAATGAAACTACCAGTCTTATGGGTAGCAGCCCACGGCTCACCCAATGGTGCCTCAAGCGCTGCAGGTGCCCAAATAGCTAAATTTATCTGGGAGTAGAAGGAAGTTGGGTAACTCACATTTCCCAGTTTTAAAACTTAAACCACCAGATTACACTAAACAAACCAAAATTAACATAAGGATAAAGAGGGACTCATATATACAGCTCAGAATAAGCCCATAAACCTACATTTAATTGGCTTTCAACAAAAGCCCTCTCAGTGGGGAAAAATAGCTTTCAACAAATTATTTTCAAAGAATTCCAGAATCCCAAGAGAATTAAAATATACCACAAAGCTACTTGAATTGAGGTTAGAGAGTACGAAGGGAGGATCCAGCATGAAGCTGATATTTTTTTTCTGCCTGCCTCCTACCATTTTTTTTAAACATAAATTTTACTTAAGTGATTTTCCATTAAAGGATCTGCCAAGAGCCGAGAGAGATGCTAACTGGGCTATAATTTTGGCCACCTGTAGCATCCCAAATCCAGGTGATCTTAAGTCATCTAGGCAAAACATGTCCACGTTAATCTAAAACACAGGTCTCTATGTTCTGGATCCCAGGGGAAAGGGAGCAGCACTGAATTGAGAATGACTTCACCCTCATGAGCCGCGTGGAGCGCAGACTGTGCGTCTCGGGGATGCTCTCCCTTGAGGAGCAGGCGACATTTGACTGCTTCATTGGTGCCCATGCTCCAAGTCATCAGTAAAGCACTTGAGACTTGTCACTTCAGCCTCGGGTGTGGAGAAAGAGGCGTTCTCCGTCTCCTTGGGCAAGAGAAAGTCCCTCCATGAGATCAGAGAAGCAATCCGGTCTTCTACAGGACACCCTTGAGTCGGTGTCGAGCACCTTGTTCCCACCCCACCCCACCCCCAGCCAAAAAAAAAGAATGTCTGCTCTTGTAAAGGTTTAAAGTCTCAGTAACCCAAATATGCAGTTCTGCCCCATTCTCCAGGCACACTGTGCGCTGGAATCTACTCACTGGTAGTGGAGATATAGGATCCTTTTTAATTGGAATTGACTCAGCGGCTATGAATTAAAGAAATTGTTTTTCATAAAAGATTTGAATTCTATCTAATTTGGAAATAAAATTATTTCAAGCTATTTAAATCTCTATTTCTCCTCTCTCTAACTCTCTCTCCTGTCTTTCACTCTTTTTGATTCCTTCAACTTCCAGAAGATAATTCATAATTCATTGGTACTCTCCTGGAACCTAAAGCCCAAATAAATATAAGTTGAAAAGTGTTGTTTTAATAATTCTATACCAACCCCTTCATTTTACAGAAAACTGAAACTGTCTCAAATCGATACAATTGGTCGTTTCTATACAATAAAAGGAGTGGAAGTCAACCATAGTGCCTCTGCCATGGAAAAACTGGAACGAACCCCCTAGCTAATTCCAGGAGCATACTTAGAAAAGTGGCAGGTCCAATGGGCTCCATTATCCTTAAAGAGACCTTTGAGAAACAGCAGAGACTTTTGCCTGGGTCACATTGCTGATGATTGGTCCATTCAGCTTTCCAACAATGCTTCGGGTACTGACATTCCCAGAGTCTCTCAAGCCGAAGCCCTGTACATTTTCCCAGCAATGAAAACCTCATTCAATTCAGAGTAAATATGCTAGAATCCTGCCCAACTCTACAATGTTGTGTTTCGTTTTGAATGGAACCACAACGAATGAGGAGCGCTATGACAGCTCCCCAACCTTCTGCTTAGTCTGTGAAGTGAGTTCAAATCCAGACTTAAGTCAGTCGCCCAACCCCCAGGCAGTCTCTACCCTTCCTTCTGGAAAGAAAGCAGAAGGCAAAAGGGTAGGCCAGTGGGAGCTGGGTGGCCCACCGTGCATCACGTGCACCATCAACAAAAGCAGTTTGATCAACAGCCTGAGTCCTATGAACCAGTCCTCCCAGTTCATCAGGCCTCGCCCGGTCTCCAGCTTCCCAGCTGCCATTCCTCAGCCTAACAAAAAATTGACCCAGAGCATTTCCCTTTGACCTTTGTCCAGGACTATCTACATGGATCCTCTCCAGCTGTGCTGAATTGTTCCTTTCTACCTCTTTATCTTTGCTTTCTCAGCATTTCCTTTACTAAGCAACATAGGCAAGTGCCCAGTCTCAAAACATTTCCCAACTGGCAGTCCGGATTTCAGTGGACTACTCTTTCATGTTATGCTTTGAAGGCCGTAGTAAAGATTGCATTGGGGACAGTTACCTGCCAGCTATTAACCACTGCCTCTGGTCTGACCTGAATTCACAGAGGGCATGGTCACCAGACAACTTAATCAATGAGCCCCTTTGGCTTTAGCGTTGCAGAGGCCACGAGCTCCATCAAAGAGGCCTATGTGCTTTCAGCGACTCAGAAGATTCCAGTTGTCTTCAGCAGCCCTGAGAGGTTAAAATAAACAAATAAGAAGATGCCAGGTTGCCCTCTCATTTCTGCTCCTGCCTGGTGCCAGCCGGCCAGTGTTGGACAGGCTGCCCCCAAAGAGACTGCGGCGGTGCCCGTGAGGCCAGGCCAAGCGACCAGCCTCTCATTGCACCAAGTGCTGCCTGTCTTTCCGCACCCCCCTCTCCGTGTCTACAAAGGCAGAAATGTCCAGCTCTCCTTAGTTGCCACATGGGTAAAGAGCTCTCCAGCCCCTCCTGCCTACAGCAGACCCGAGCCAGGTGGAGGCTGCAGTTGGTAGTCCTTGGAGACATCAGCGCTTTCCGCTGTGTTCCAACACACGCACTGAGTCAGGCGATTGTTTGTTTACAGCTGTCAGGGATAGGGATTTCCCTGTGGGCCAGCCGAGAAGAAGGTCCCCAAGAGGGCACTGCTGTGTAAATACACGTTCCCTCTGTCCACCCTCAGCTCTTAAGCCTTTACAGAGCTTTTTTGGAAAAGTTCATAAACATGTTTGGCTGCCAGACAGCTCCCAGAAAAGAGGCCGCTCACGGAGAGAGTGTTCGACCTGAGGACGTGACTTGCGGGGCATCTTAGGCCCAGTGGTTGGGCTCCCCTTTCAGCCATGTAGATCTGAATCGGGGTGCGTTTGAAAGAAAACTCAACCATTTATTGGTTAAAGTTTTTAATGCCAGTGTTACATCAATCTGCTCCAAACACTAGAATACCTTGTATCCCACTCTTGCCCGAGCTAAGAAGGAAAATGTATAAAGTTTGGGGGAATGTCCTTCTACCTTGTGTGTGGATGGAATTTTTGGTATGAGTATGCACGCACTCGTGTGGTGGAAGGCGCATAAAGCCAGCCAATTTAGACGAGTGGAACCTAGTGTCTGCTGATACTATTCTCAAATGTAGCCTAGATTTTTTTCACTGCCAAGTCTCACCGATGGCATTCAACTCAGTCCTCAGTTTCCTGGATGTCCTGGTAACATTTGATCCCATGAATCTCCTGCTCTCTCTTTCTTGAAACGGTTATATTTTTTCCGAAGACAAATAAGCCCCTGAAATTTCATCCTTCTTTCTGGTCTCTCCGATCACTTTTTCCCTGGGCCACCAGCACTGCCTCACCTCACAGCCAGCTGTGTCTCAGACACTCTCTGATCATGACTCTTCTTCCTTGATGTTGCGTTAGTTCAGGTAGACAGAGAAACCAATCCAGAAACACTCATATGTGTGTAAGAGAGAACTTTCTATAAAAGAGCAATTGTACATTAAGAAAACATCTCAGTCCAGTCCAGGTTAAGTCCCTACGTTTGATATTAACCCATATGTCCATTAGTAGGCGATGAATTCTTCTTCAGACTCACATGGCATATTCAATGACACTGAAAGCAGGAAGCAAGGTCACAGGCCAGTGGAAAGCCTTATGAATCCAGTGGCGGTGGAAACACCTCCATGCTGACGTGGGTCTCCGCGTGGCTCCTCCAGCCCCCAGACTCTGGCTCCATCAGCCTAGCACATCTGGTTTGTCAGCAGAAAGACCAAGTGGAGAGTGTCTCCCACCTCCAGGGAGGACGACAGGAGTTCCCAGAATCCTCAGGAGAAGGCTATGCCCACACAGAGGACTCATTGGCTACGGTCTAATTGACAGGCTAGATTCCACCCCTTCGCAAGTTGACAGGAGATTATGTAACTGCCACAATGGTGATGGGATTCTTCCCATTTATGCTTCTGAAATGGCTCACTTTATACCCAGCAGAAGGGCAGAATGGTCAACCCCCCCTCATTGTAATCTTCTATACCTCATCTGTGTGCTTCCACCCAGTCGTTTGGTGGGAGCCGCGAAGACAATGATTAGAGAAGCCATGCCAAGTAGTTCCACTATGTCACAGATTCCCTACTTAAGTTTGGATCTTCATCTGTGTCGTGCCACCCAAATTTAAAACCCCAGGATTCCTCCCTCTCACTTGTCCTCTCATATGAGACAGGTAATAGATCTGTCAATTTGGAGGCCAAATTTCCCATGTAATTTTTATTTCTCCCCTTCCTCCACCCTGACGCTTACCAGCCTCTGTGACTCTCAACAAGAGTATCACTACAGCTCTAAGCTCTCCACAGCTTCCCTTCCCTCATTTTCCACTCTATCCTAGTCATTGCACTCAGATTAATCATCCTGCAAGATTCTTTTTCATTACTCCTCAGTCCAAAAGTCAAGTTCAACCCTGCCTATAGAGGCAGCTGGCTGAGACAGACAGGTAAGTGCTACACTACTAACCAAAGGACTAGCCTTTTGAAGACAAGTCTGACAATCTGCTTCTGAATGGTCATGGCCTTGAAAACTCTAGAAAGCAGTTTTACTCTGCACACACGAGTTCATCATGAATCAGAATAGGGCCAAGAGCAAACAATAACAATTGCTGACAGAATCAAAGGCACTAAAAAAATCTCCTTAATTAAAAGTTAAAGCCCTCTGGGATCTTTCCACTGGTCAGCCTGTGGACAGTTAAATGGAGCTGCCCAATATTCCCTGCAAGTATTTCCCATCAACATGTATGCCTTTGTTCAGACTCAGATGCACAGCTATCTCATGTGGGTCAGAGTTGAACTGTGGTCCATCCAGGTTTCAAGGGCTGTTTCTTCTATCTGAAATCCCCACCCGCATGTTTTTGTTCAAATACATAAACTTTATAAGACAAGCATAAGATCTATCTTCTCTGTGAAGACTTTTCAGAAGGTCTCCTTTCCCGAGCCCAGGAGAAGCCAGAGACCACTCACTGGGATTCTCAGTGACTGATCTATAGTTTTTTATAGCAAATTCTACTTATGATTTAACACACACACAACCTGATCTTCCTCTCTATACAAAAAGTCTATTTAGAGTAGGGTTCATATTTTACTTATTATGTTTCCCATTGCTTAACACAGTGCCTGACACGTCCTGGAAACCCATAAGGATGTGTCAAATGAAGATTTTTGAAGACCCAAAAATCTTCAGAGAGAAGATAGAATTCGTGGACTCTGGTGTTCATTAGCACCTGCCTTTCAGGCTCCTCCATATTCTGACTTTGATCCATGGTTCTTGCCACACCCTTTCTCAGCTTCACCTCAGCCCTCCATTCAGCAAACACATTCCTCCTTCTAAGTCAGAGATGGTAAATTGGCGGTCCAGAAACCAGATGTTGCCTACACCTTCTTTTGAGTCAACGTCATTGTGTTTCTCAGATTTTGAGTTAATTGATAACCCTTAAAAATCAGGAAATTTCATGTAAACGTATGGATTTGGGGCAACAACGAACTCAGACTGACAACAGTTTATTGAAGGAATTGGCACTCCTCAAGGCACACCCCCAACGCGTGTATGTTGCTTCACCCCTCTGTGAGAATTTCCAGATGAGGACTATGTTCCCTATCTTTCCCCGCTCATCCTCCATTCTGTAGATGAAGTATCTTCTTTTCTGCATCTCTAATTGCTCATTGGACCAGTAGGTAACAGGATGGTAAATGGAGAAAATAGTGAAGTTGTCGAGAATGTCATCTTGCTTGCACCCACAATCCAGGCTCATAGCAGCAGCAGTCCAGAGATCAAAAGACATGTTGCTTTGGGTCAATCGGCTGCACAAGATCTCTTCAGAGTGCTGAAAAGCCGAGAGGTTAATTTGAGGACTGAGGTGCACCTGGCTCCAGCCATGGTGTTTTCAAATGCCTTTCTGCATTAAAGTTGGACATTAACTAAGGAAGAGGGAAGAAGAATGGATGTGTTTGATGGATGGGGCTGGCACAGAATGTTGAAAGCACCAGGGACTCCCAGAAGGACAACCAAACCTGTCTTGAAAGAAGTACAACCAGAATGCTCCCTAGAGTCAAGGATGGCAAGACCTGGCCTCAAGTATTTTGGACACATTGCCGGGGGAGACCAGTCCCTTCAGAAAGGCAGCATGCTTGATAAAGTAGCAGGGTATCAAAAAAAAAGTAAGACCTTCAACAAAATGGATCCACACAGTGGCTGCGTCTAGGAGCTCCAAGAGAGGAACAATTGTGAGGATGGCACAGGACTGGGCAGCAATTTGTGCTGCTGTCCATGGGATCACGATGAGTCAGAACCAACCTAACGGCACCCTACAACAACAATTATTTTACTCTCTCCTGCCAGTAAGAATTCTTACCTCTCCTTTCCCCACAACCACTAACATAAGTTAACACAAGTGGAAGTTGCTATCCAGTGGCTTCAGACTAATGGTGATTCCACGCATGTTTGAGTAGACCTGTACTACCTGCTGGGTTAAAGTAGACCTGTGCTAAGTACCGTTTTCAAGAGCTGATTTTTAGAAGTAAATTGCAAGGCCTTCCTTTAGAGGCTTGGGAACCAAGGTTTACCGAGTTTGTACTGCCTTGCTTTTCTCATTTCTTCAGGGAAAAATAGCTGAGTAAAGTCCCAGAACAGGTATTAATTCTCACGAATAGTAATCGACAGAACTTTCTCTGCTATTGAGTCAATTCCGACTCATAGGGCTTTAATGATGGTGTATGAATTCAGGGGAAAAAGAACAAATGAGTTTGTTCTTAGGCAACGGATTTGTTTTTCCTGCTCCTTTGAAGTCAGAACCAACAGTGTAAAAGGCTCTAGAGGCGAAAGTGTGCGTGAAATGAAGAAGCCTCTGTCTGATTGTTTCCTCACACATAACGCAATTAGGAAAGAGTACCATGAAGTCCTATTGCAGAGAGTGACCTTAGACCATTTTCACATTTTACAAATGAAAAAATTTTGAGGTCCAGAAAAATGAACTGATGTGTCATAGAATGTCCAGTTTCCCCCTTGGTATTCATGAAAAGAGAAAATGTATCAACGTTACAGGCAACATCCCAGCATTCGTTTGTTGCCCTTCATGACTGAGTCCAGAGCAACCGGAGGTCAGGAACTGCGTCCTATCCATTGCTGTCACTGAGTATTCCTTCCCTGTCTGTCTCCTACTGGCCAGTTACCACCCCGTTAGCTCAGCTCATGGTGACCCCATGTGTGTCCCAGTAGAATTGTTCTCCAATGGATTTCTGATGGTGATTTTCAGAAACAGATGCCAGGACTTTTTTTCCTAGAATCCTCTAGATGAATTTGAACCTCCAACCTTTCCATTAGAAGCTGAGCTGATAGACTGTTTGCACCAGCACCCTGAGACTACTGTCATCTACTAGGCGGTTTGGTTTCAGAACCAAAGGTGGCTGTCTTCACATGCTCAGCCACTCTCAGATGTTCAGTATTTCATGTGCAGCCAATGCCTTGCATCGGGAAGACAAGCTGATGCCAGGCTGTGTAGTTAATGACCAACTCTTAGCCTGTGGGGGAATATGAGTCCTGCTTATAGGTGGCTCGGTTCCCGCCAAGCTTATCTGCACAGGACACCTGGTTCTCATTTGTAACACTGCAAACATTTCATGCTTATTAAACATCATCTGGTCTCAATTTTTTAACCACAAGTTTGGCTTGGTTTGTTTTTAATAAGTGGTTACAACAACATTCACCTTTTCTGTGTGATGATGTCTCTTAAACCAAGCTATTGGCATCTTGTAGATTTAGATTAATCTGGCTGTTATAAGAGTTTAAAAACACGAGGAACATAAATCCTGAAATCTCTGACTTTCCCCTGCCAAGATATGACCACAGATTTATTTTCAACACATATATTTGAAGAAAGGGATGATCATGTTTAAAAGAGATTTTTTTCTTTCCCCCACGTTTGAATTTAAAGAATTTCTAGATATTATGTAAAAATATTTTGGAAGGACAAAGTTAATGGACGCTCATCATCATTGCTTAACTTCCATTTCTTTGTATTTTGTAACCACTATTGCTTAGGATTTTGACAGCCAATAGTTCTTTAGGTGGTATTTTGTCATTGTGCATGATCAGCATAAAAAAGCAGTGTAAGACATGCATCTTTTCCTGAGAGTCAAGAATATATTAGTTCCAAGTTAAATATAGTTGTTAAGTCACAATTTTAAAAAAGAGATATGTAACTGATAGTTACAAATTTAAACAAGATTTCCTGGATTTCCTTGTTGTTGTTCTTGTTGTTGTCGTTAGGTGCCATCGAGTCAACTGAGATGCATAGTGTCCCTATGCACAGCGTAACTAGACACTGCGCTGAAGACAAATGGGTGTGTAAGCAAATGTGGTGAAGAAAGCTGATGGTGCCCAGATATCAAAAGATATAGCATCTGGGGTCTTAAAGGCTTGAAAATAAACAAGTGGCCATCTAGCTGAGAGACAACATAGCCCACATGGAAGAAACACACTAGCCTCTGTGGTCACGAGGTGTCAATGGGGTCAGGTATCAGGCATCTACGACACAGAACAAAATCATACTCAATGTGAATTGGGGAAAGGGGGGCATGGAGTGGAGACCCAATGCCCATCTGTAGACAATTGGACATCCCCTCCCCTCACAGAAGGGTCACAAGGAAGAGATAACTCAGTCAGGGTACAGTATGCCACCAATGAAACACACAACTTTTCTCTAGTTCCTTAATGCTTCCTTCCCCCCACTATCATGACCTCAGTTCTACCTTGCAAATCGAATTAGACCAGAGCATGCACACTGCTACAGATAAGAGGCTGCAACACAGGTAATCCAGGATAGGTTAAACCCCTCAGGGTCAACAATGAGAGTAGAGATACCAGGGGGATAAAGAGGAGGTGGGGGAAGAAAGGAGGAATAGACCACAAGGATCAACATAGAGCCCCCTCCCAGGTGGGCCAACAACAGAAAGGAGGGTGAAGGGTGACAGATGATGATGTAAAATATGAAAATAATAATCTATAACTTATCAAGGGTTCATGAGGGAGAGTTGGGGGAGGGAGAGGGAAAAATGAGGAGCTGATATCAAGGGCTCAAGTAGAAAGAAAATACTTTGAAAATGATGGTGGCAGCATATGTATACATGAGCTTGACACAACAGATGATTGTGTGGATTTTGATAGAAGATTTAAAAGTCCCCAATAAAAGTATTTAAATTAAAAAAGAAGAAGTAGACACTGCCAGCTCCTGTATAATCCTCACAATTGTCCTCATGTTTGAGCCCATTATTGTAGCCAATGTTTCATGCATTGCTGTTTCTAATTTAAGGCATCCTGCCACTCCTCTGCCGTTTGCCGTATGGTAGTGACTTTCATGTTGTGGTGATTCTAGAAGCTATGCCACTAGTACTTCAAACACCAGCAGGATCCTCCATGGGGGATAAGTTTCCGCGGAGCTTCCAAACTAGGACAGACTAAGAAGAAAGAACAGAGGAACCACTTCTGAAAAACCACAGGCAACTTGCTCCTGGGAAGCAAGGATGCCTTAGCTTCTTGTTCTTTGGACATATTATCAGGAGGAGGAGAACATCATGTTGGGTAAGGATGGGAGTCAGTTTAAAAGAGGAAGATGCTCAACATGATGGACCATTCAACCAGGATGCAGCATAGCTCTGATGAAACACACACTAATCCTCTGCTTCCTCCAGGCTTCCTCACCCCCCACTCTCATGACCCCAGTCCTGCCTTTCACTGCAGGCTAACCCGGAGCATGTACACTGATACAGATAAGAACTCAGTACACATGGAATCCAGGTCAAATAAACTCAAGAACAGAAATGGGAGTAGGGAAAAGGGGGAAGGGGAATTTGGGGTCAGTGTAAGATCTGAAAATAATAATAATTTATTATGTATCAAGGGGTCACAAAGCTGGAGGGGCAGCAGAGCTGATACCAAGGGCTCAAATAGAAAATTAATATTTAGAAAATGATGATGGCTACATATGCACAAGTATACTTGCTATAATTGATGTATGGATTGTTATAAGAGCTGGAAGAGCCCCCATTAAAGTGAGCTTTTAAAAACTAAATAAATAACATGACAGAAAGGGGGGGGAAGTGGAAGATGCTCAAGAAGATGGAGTGACTCAGTGGCTCCAACAATGGGCACAAACATAACAACAATTGAGAGGCCGGTGCAGGACTGCATGTTGGTTCATGCTGTTATACATAGGGTACTGTGAATTGGAGATAACTGGACAACACCAAACGCCAACAACAATCCCTGGTGCAAGCATTCATAGCTATTCATATGTTAGACATTAATATTCCAATTCAGGTACTAGTCAGGGAGTTTTCATTGTATCCTGCTAGAACCCTTATACTAAGTCAGTGTTGCCAGTGTGGGCTAGCATGTAGCAAGCCTACAACCATCTCAACACTTTTCAATAAATGAAAGTCAACCTGAATTGGTGAAAATGTATACCTTCTGAAATATGTGTAATTGGAATGTTTCCATATTTTCCCACTTTCAAGGGTAGCAGTGCTTGTTATGCATAACCAATACCGAATCTGAACTCTCTTGCTGGGTGATTCCTAAGAAGCTCTACGAAGTGCAGTGCTTTTCAAGTCTGTCCCAGCATGATCAGCACCCATGTTATTCCCATGATGTAATTGCCCAGTATCATTTACTGAGTTGAAACATTGGTGTTGCATGACATAAGAGCCTTTTCTATTTTCCTGTGTTAGACTAGAGAAACACATCCATAGACACACCTATGTGTATAAGAAAGAGGTTTATATACAAGAACAGTTGGATATTGAGGAAACATCCCAACCCAGTCCATTCCAAGCCCATAAATACGACATTAGCCCATATGTCTGATACCAATCTACAAAGTCCTCTCCAGACTCATGAAATGCATGCAATGATGCTGAATGCAGGATGATCAGAGGGCAGTGGGTAGAAAGTCTTTGGATCCAGTGGGGTTGTAAGCATCTCAGCACTGGCAGGGTCTCCATGTGGCTCCACCAGTTCCCAGGGCTGCATCAGGGTGGGTCCATGTGGCTTCTCCTCAAAGATGTCTCAAAGGAAGTGAGCTGAGAGAGAGTTGGTCTCCCACCTCCAAGGAGGAAATACAAGAGTTACCAGACTTGTCAGGAGAAGGCCATGTCCACACAGAGGCCTCATTGGCTATGATTCGATTGACAGACTAGACTCCACCCTTTCACTCTTAATCATTTTAAATCCCAAATGACACCAGATTATGTAACTACTACACTGTCTTTTCATCAATATATCTTAAACACATGTAACAGTACCTGCATAGATTTAGGTTAACCTCTCTGGCAATGAATCAATTGAATGAAGTAGATGAGTAAATGTATTAGAAAAACACATCGATCATGCTGATCCATCCTTACCATTCAAAATTTAGGTTAAATGCGAGAACGATAGAGAAGAAGAGAAGTCATTCAATTGCTAACTTAAATTTCTGGATTTACCCTAAGGAACAATCACCAACTCAATATTACCTTCACTAATGAAAACTTAACCAAATGTATTAATAGAGTCATACTCTCCAATTATTCTGGAAATCCGTAAAGATGTGAAATATTGTTCTGTTTTTATAAATTGCTGTGTAATTATTGTTATATTCCCAAACCGGTTTATTAATATAATTTCTCATATGGAAAATAGAAATTGTATTTTCCTTTCTACTGGGTTGATATTCATAGGTGCTCTTCAGGAATAATGTTTGCTTACACTTCAATCCCTTTGATAGTTTGTGATAACGGCAAAAAGAGATCATAAAGAAATCTTTATATATATATATCACTTACACGTCAAGCTTTCAGATATCAAATTAAAAACTCCTCTTCAAGGATTATTACAATTAAGTGCAATACTTTGTGGTTAAAAATATGTCTCTACCAGTGTTGTCTATAAATTGCCCAACACTATGAATCAACGTCTTGAATTTCTGAATTAAATGGGCTTTGCCTATACTCCCCTCTCACCTTTAACTTGCTTTCAATATTGTTTTTCCTCTCCATATTCTCTATACTTCTCTTGTGGCGATTTAAAGCATAGTAAGAAGTGGGCGTGCCCTCCTTTGGGAAGAATTCCAGTTCTGAAGACGGACTCTCGAAAACTCTTCTCTCTTCTTTCTCTACACATACCTTTCAGCAAAATTCCACCCTTTCTGTGTCTCATGTATCAATGACCAAAATAAAGCATCATCAGGAGTCAATTCATACCTCAAATATTTTCCGTTCAACCTACAAAGAATCTGATTTTCAACGAGACTCTGAAAAGACATTATATCTTCTCAATACATAAAATATCTTCCTGTAGTTTCATTTGCACACTAAACACTATTTTTAGTATTCTTTATAAGTCTCTTAAATTGTTGAAATCACGGTGTTGCCTCATTTGACCCTAGTACAATTTTGTAAATTTTAAAAACCTTGTACCTTAATGCTTAGGGACAGAGAGTTTGGAGTTAAAGTGAGGTTTTATATCTTACCAACTGGATGACCTTGAAAAAAAACCTCCTAATCTCTCTTAGTCAATTTCACCATTGTAAGTTGGTAAAAAATAATACACTTTATCCCATATGACTGTGAAGGAGGAAATATATGTACAACAGAGCTGCCTCTGTTGAATCTGAGATGCGTTATACTTGCATGTGATGTTGGTGTCAAGCTAGGTGGCTTTTTCATTCAAACATATGCATTATCATTGTCCATGTCTGTGATTATCTGTATTTGTCATTGTCCAGATCCGCTCACCCATCGGGTTGTCACACTGCGATGACTTGTGGGATGCTGTGATGCCGAAGCTTCACAACTGGTGGTTCAAATACCAAGAAGGTCACCCATGGAGGACAGGTCCTGATGAAGTTTGAGAACTTCTGATAGAAATTCTATGAATCACGGCAGAATCTTGTGTGATAGGGTGGTGGGCGGTGAGGTCCTCAGATTGGAAGGCACTCAAAGGAGCACTGCTTCCTCAAAGCAGAGTCAGCCTGAGTGAAGCAGATCCAACTGTGCTTTCAGCACTTGCAGATACTGACGTGGCAACACATTCAGGATTACCCCCAGAATATACCCAGCAATCTTGTGTGTGAAGGAAGAAACATTCTTATTTATTTTTAAAATCAATTCTTTGTGGGTTCACACAGCTCTTATCACAATCCATCCATCCATCCATTGCGTCAAGCACATTTGTACATTTGTTGCCATCATCATTTTCAAAGAGAACATTTTTTTAAAAGAAAAATGGGCAAAGGTTAGGTACAGTAACTTAAAGAACAGGATCTACACACAGTTAATAAACTTGAAAAGATGTTTGGTCTCACTTAGTATCAGACTCTACCAGTGACCAGTCTTATGTAATGTAATCTAACTTCGGAATAATTTAACAATGTTCTTTTGGTTACGTAAGTCCTGCCCACACTTAAAGGGGAGGGAATTACACAAACACAGGGACGTTAACTGGTAAGGACCTTAATGTTATGATACCCTATTTAGCCTAGTGCTTGGACCATAGTTTGTATTTAATTATGTACATTTAAACTAATGTATTAAGTTAAAATTCTACATATAACTATCAGATTAAATTTATTCAACTCCTCCTTATCTTTATGTATTTTGTTTACGTTGTGGCTTTCTGGGTCCAATTGCGTAAAATGGCCCAATTATGATTGTAGATATACAAATTTATTTGCGTAGCTCTTTTTTTCTTCCTGATATTTGATTTAGATACATAGTATACCTATCAGTTTGCAAACTTTTATATACTGCCTATCCAAAATACATTTCCAACTATCAGGGACAATACAAGTACGTGAGTGTCATTGAAGGCAATAAAATGAAAGATGCATATGGGTCACTTCGCGATCCTGCCCAGAGTGCAGATGCAGGGGCCAAGGAAGTCAAGCTATCGGGTTGCCACGCAAAGGGCCAGAAGAGAACTGGGGGAGGATGAGGTAAAGCCCATTGCTGGTGCAAATTCCGGCTTCGCCAGGCATCCCTAGGGAGGACACATTCCTCATGGCCCAGAGGCAGAGCTGTTGATTTAAAAGATTCTTCGAATATTCTACTCAGTATTCCAGAGGGGTTTTCTTGTCTTAGAAACATAACTGTCTAGCCTGGGCCTTGCTAGCTCCTGAGACTTGCAGCAAAGTGACCAGGAAAACTGTCAAGAATCTAAGGCAAAGTGTTTGGGGGCCCAGAAAGTCGCCTTCCCAAAGGAAAGTGCTGGCCAGCAGCCAAATCACAAGCTAACCCCCCATTCTTTCCTATATCATGTTTAGCTTCAACAGAAAATTGGAAGATTAAGTCACATCCTACCATGAATTTATAGTTTCTTGTCAGCAGTTCAAAACCACCGACACCTCTGAAGAAGAAAGGCTGAACTTTCTAAGCTCGCGAACCGTTAAGTCCTGGAAACCCACGGAGGGTCACGACAAATCAGGATTGACTCAATGACGCAGAGAAGGTAGTCAATGAAGTTTTAAAATAATTGCAAAGTTACTTGGCTCTTAAAAACACAAGAAGCTGCCCAAAAAGCTCATTCTTCTTTGAATGCAACTGGCTTGCTGAACATATGAGGGAATGGGGGTTAAGAGAGGAAAAAGGACAGGCAAGTTTCTCCAGGTTCTGATGTTCAATGCAGGCCCCTCATGAAGAGAGCTACTTTCAAGGTGAGACTGGGAGGACTCGTTCTGGCGGTGATGAACAGGAGCTGGAACAAGCTTCTCTCTCATTTCTGCGATCCTCCCAGCGCACGCCGATGGAGACTTGCCATGACACAAGAGAAGCTGCTGTTTCATTCACCCTACCCCATGACCGGTTCACACGCAACCGGATCAGGCAGGGGGGCTGTTGTCTGCTTTATGGAAGTAGATGAGAATCATCAAAGGCTATTTCGCTACCAGGGTGATGAATTGGTTAAACTGAACAAAAAGACAGATGGCTCAGAGGGAAGATGTGAAAGGGTCCTTCCTGTTTGCTACGGGTCTCTCTGTGACTTAGGTTATGTGCTCATGGACCCTGGGAGATGATAAATAGAGAGGGTGCTTGGCAGAGCAATGCTCCTATTGTTGCCCTCCAGCACAAGGAGCCTCTGAGTTGGTGGCCTGGGGCTGTCCTGCTCATTTCTTTTTAGCCTTCACAGTTCAATAATGCTTGCAACTTTCTCAGTGAAAAAGGAGAATTAAAACCATGCTACATTTTGTCCCAGGACAGAACACAGTATAATGTATACCATTGTGCATTGATTATAATATAGAAAGGAGCTCTGGTGGTGGAGTGGGTTATGCTTTGAGTTTCTAACCATGCAGTTGATGGTTCAAACCCACCAGCTAGTTCATGGGAGAAGAAGGAAGCTTTGGGCTCCCATAAAGATGTACAGCCTCAGAAATTCACAAGGGCAGTTCTACTCTAGAAGGTTGGTATGGGTCAGAATTGACCTGAGGATAGTGACTCTGTTGTTTGGGGAGTTTAAGAATGGTCTCCATATGCAAATGCTTTTCTCTACCATTAGTTTTTCTCCCGAGCTCTCTCCTAACTCATGTGTTCCAGGCAGTAGCAGGCAATGCCCTATCTCTATAGCCTCTGTTCTTCATTGGCCTCAGCAGCAGCTCTTACTGACAGTTTCCTCTACTCACTGCTTTGCTGTAGTTTGCCAGTAACCAGTTGCAACCCAGTCCACTCTGACGGATAGAGACCCCGTATTTGTCACAATAGAACTGTGTTCCGTACTGTTCGCAATGACTGCTTGATTGGCAGTAGACCACTAGGACGACCTCTGGAAGGCCTCTGGATGGACTCCAACCTATAACCCTTCCATTAGCAGCCAAGTGCATTAACCATTTGCTGCCCCCAAAATTTCACCTTGCTCGGTTCCTTCCGGTTTCCCCCCATTCATTTTACCCTGGGCTTGTTCTCTTTAGGAGAACATGTGAAAACATAGAGATTAGCAAGTACATATCCGGCAAAAAGTTATAGCTGTGCCTTTAGAGGTAATAGATATCATAAAGAGCAACACGACTTGTATGGTAAGAGGTACACAGAATTCTACTCCAGAATTTCCAGGAAAATGCACATCAGTGCTGTCCTCCTTCTCTAATAAAATACTTTCTCCTTAGTCGTGAGCAATGAAAATGAAAATGCTTAATTTTTAAAATTTAATACTATTTTTTTCTGTTTGATTTAGTGCACATGACCATATTTTTTATTCCAAGATTAAAAGATGTGGGGAACATTACTGGTTATGGGGAAGTCTACAGGTTGGCCTGGGAACCCAGCCACCAAATCTGAAATGGTAACTAAGGAAAATTAACCTTCTGAAATCTGTCTGTAGTGGGTGATCATTTATAGATTTTGTAGAACTGTTCCTTCTGGTCATATGGGTAGGAAATTTCTCATGTGGACTGAGGTCTCCAGGCAAAGGTAACATCATTTCCTCTTCAAGGTGAAGCAGGAGCCTCCCCTTTCTATGCGTCTCATTAACCAAAAGATTGGCCACTTTCTGTGTTTCTCCTCGAGGGTAGGTCTCCAGATGCATTGTTCCCTCCGCCCGGCAGTGCCTGTGATCAATGGCTGCACAGTGTGTGCACTTCCCCTTAGTTTCCTGTTCACCCTCAGGATTTCAGTCCCCCTCTGCCACTGGCCTGCTCATCCTTACAGCCTGAAGGAAGGTGCCTAATGTTACATGTAAGTGAAAGAGGGGAGGAAGTTCCAAATTTTATTTCTGTTGACCTTGACTCTTATTTCTCAGGTAGACATGCTTTGGTGAAGCTGCATTCAACATCACTTTTGACTTCCTTCTAGGTTCAAGACCTGATATTTTCCCAAAAATGGAATTCTGTGCTGAATTTAGGTGAATAGATTTGATTCACTCACTGCCATCAAGTCGATTCTAACTCATAGCAACCATACAGGCAGAGTAGAACTGTCCCTATGGGTTTCCCAGACTGTAACTTTGTATGAGAGTAGAAAGCCTCTGCTTTCTCCTGCAGAGTGGCTGGTGGTTTCAAACTGCTGGCCTTGTGGGTAGCAGACCAAGGCTTAACCCACTAAGCCACCAGGGCTTCTGAGTCAGGACAACTCAAAGGCACCTAACAATAAGAAATATGTTTCTATCTCAATGCCCTTTGAATGAGCTCAGGAAAAATATTTAATCTATTTGGTATCAATTTCCTCAACTGCAAAATAATTCTATAATACTCTCCTTAAGGAAAGCCTAATACCATATATTGGTATAAGGCAGTGGGATTTTCCACTCTTTTTTGGTATGTAGATGGATCCATGAGACCTACATGGCTGGAGAGTGACTTTCATGTGTGCCTTAGGAGCAAAAAGTACTATGGGCATGTGTGTTCTTATAGCAGTTTTTCACTTACTCTTTCTTCTTTCTTTCCTTTTTTCTCTGTCCCTCTCTCTGCTTTTCACACTTTTCATCCAAAACATATTTATTAAATACTTGTCATGTAGCACTTGGGAGAAAGACAGGTCTTGCTACCTCCATAAAGAGCTACAGTCTTGGAAACCCACAGGGGTACTTCAACCCTGTCCTATAAGGTCATGATGAGTCGGCATTGACTGTATGGCAATGAAGGAGTAAGTGACACATACCAGGTACTCTTGGCCACTAGAGATACCATGGTGAGCAAACTGACAAAAAAACGATGCTTATATCTAGTCGGGGATAGAAATAAAGGTACAAACTTACTGTCATGGATTTAACTCCAAATCATAGTAACCCTACAGGACAGAACAGTACTGTTCCCTAGGGTCTCCCATTAAGAATCTGCTCGTCTGCAGTTTGAAAGCCAATAAGGAGTCAAGTACACCATCAGGGCTACCTAGTCAGGGAGGCTAGGTAATAAACAAGATGTATAAGTATGTTCGATGTTGGCAAGAGATTTGGAGGAAAGGAAAGTAACAAAACAAAAAAAAAGAACATCTGGAGTGTTCTGTTGCAACGTTTAAAAAGAGTGATTGAGGAAGGTCTATCTTTAACCATGTAGATGCACTGTTGTTATTAATTGCTGTCCAGTCAACTCTAATCCATGAAGAACTATGTACAACTCACTAACTAGCCAACCAGCCAAGCCCTTACCCACAGTGCATTGCCGTTGCAGTGGTTCTGACTCAGGAAAGCCCTCATCTTTGGTGGCCCTCTACTTTATAAAACACAATGTCCTTGGGTGTTTTGTAACAAGCACAGTGTGGCCCAGACCTTGAGAATGATGAGGATCTGGATCTGTGGACACGGATGTGGAGAGGTGTGGAGAGAGAGGCATTGTTTGGAAGGGGAATCCCCTTCCATAAAAAATCAACCTGGCAACTGCTTTTCAGGAGTTTTTTCCTGGCTGGCTTTCTCTTTAAAAAAAATCTGTCTCATGTGGTCTGCTGTTGGCATTTCCTTAACTGTTTTCTAAAAGGGTTTCCTAAGTTATCATCAACAATATCGACAACGTGGTTAGCCAGTTCCTTATCACGATGACTCTTTTCAATAAAGCTCTTCCTTGGGATCCATGTTTTTATCTAAAAACAGTACAAAAAGCCATAAAAACTAAGAAAATTATAGCAAAATGCTTGGAACACAGCCACAAAGGGTTTAAACAACCTGTACTAACATTGCCAACTAATGCCAAGTGACTAAAACATGAACTGCATTTTTTTTTTACAAAACTCATGTGTGTTGGGTCAAATTCTGATGTTTTGTTCAAGTTCTGATGCAAAATTTTCTCTACATTTCATGTCAAAATCCAATTATGTTAACTACTGATGTGGTCAAGTACTGGGGTTCTACTATATGTATTTCCCAATATATGATATTGAATATGTGGGTCTCCCTCAATGCAAGAACACTTTGTTCTATTAACCTGGTACTCCATGATGCTCACCTCCCTGACATGACCATTGAAGACAAATGGATGTATAAGCAAATGTAATAAAGAAAGTTGATGGTGCCTCGCTATTAAAAGATATAGCATCTGGGATCTTAAAGGCTTGAAGGTAAACAAGCGGCCATCTAGCTGAGAAATAACAAAGCTCACATCGAAGAAGCACACCAGCCTGTGTGATCATAAGATGTCGAAAGGATCAGGTATCAAGCATCAAAGAACAAAAAAATCATATCATTGTGAATGAGGGGGAGTGCAGAGTGTAGACCCAAAGCCCATCTGTAGGCAACTGGACAACTCTTTACAGAAGGGTTATGGGGAGGAGACTAGTCAGTCAGGGTACAGGGTAGCAACAATGATGAAACATACAACTTTCCTCTAGTTCTTAAATGCTTCCTCTCTGCCACCACCATGATCCCAATTCTATTTTACAAATCTGACTAGACCAGAGGATGTACACTGGTACAGATAGGAACTGGGAACACAGGAATCCAGGACAGATGGTCACTTTAGGACCAGTGGTGAGAGTGGCAATACCAGGAGGGTGGAGGGAAGGTAGGGTAGAAAGGGGGAACTGATTATAAGGATCTACATGTAATCTCCTCTCTGGGGGATGGACAACAGAAAAGTGGGTGAAGGGAGACCGTCAGACAGTGTAAGACATGATAAAATAATAATAATTCATTAACTATCAAGGGTTCATGAGGGAATGGGGAGTGGGATAGAGGGGGGGACATGAGGAGCTGATACCAAGAGCTCAAATAGAAAGAAAATGTTTTGAGAATAATGATGGCAACAAATGTACAGTGGATGGGTATACAGATTGTGATAAGAGTTGTATGAGCCCCCAATAAAATGACTTAAAATATATATTGAATATGAGGTTGTTTCTTTTACTCTGAAAGAGTTAAATTTCTGCTGATTTCCACTGAATGCAAGGGGAAAGCAGCAGTAGGACTCAGTGAAGTTATAATGTAGATTTTTTTTCAAATGAGTATTAACTGTGAAATCCAGTGGCACCACTCTCCCCTGCCAAATTTTTTTTTAAAAGAATGCTGAACTGAGTCACCAGCATTGACTAGCTCATAATTGTAAAGCCCTTCACAGAAGAAAGTATGCCATGTGCTTTCTGCTTGTGTGTGAACTGAAATTTCAGAGCATCAGTCACGACTCAGAAAGCTAGCCTTTCCAACGCCATAGGCCATTAGTCAAGCGCACTAGAGCCAGCAGGCATCGCAGTGATTTCCTGCCACCGAGTCAGTAGCACTGTCTCCTGCCACTCTTCCGACGTGAATATTCTCAATTAAATCACATATAGCTTCTTTTTCTGCTTACAAAACATGTGTTTAAGTGTTTTGCACACCAAGCGCGCTAGATGGAGCTCCCTTCTTCAGATAAGAGGTAAATCACTTAAATTAATGAGTCCTTTCTGGTCTCCGTGCTGGGTATTTTCCATTCACCACTTCAGCTCCACTTGTCCTCTCTTGTTCTGTGCTGGAGAGGATGACCCTGTGGGCCAGGATCAGGCTTCTGGCTTCGCTGAATTCAGCCAAGAGGAGGTATTGATAAAGAGTGGAAGGCAATGAAGCAAATGCCTCTACCCCCTTCCTACCAGTTCTCAGAGCACAGCCCTACCCTTCCAAAGTGGGCCATTGTTCCTGTCTGGTGCCTGCTCTGGGTTCCGAGCACAGCGCCCTCTCCTTGCCCCGTTAGGCCTGGAGGTGGTAAGAGCTCTAAGAGCTATACATCCTGTCTTGCTTAAACTACCTTCACTTAGTGACTAAGTGTTTTATTAAAATCTCATCAAATCACCTGCTTTGAGGCCACTATCTGTTTCCTGCAAGGGTTCAGCAATACATGGAATTATTAAGTAAAGGGAGAGAAGGCCTTGACCCCAGATCTGCTAACTCAGCTTCAGGGATGCCCCCCTGATTAATGGTTGAGGTTATTCGATGATGAAGCTATGTGTTTCCTAGGGGAACACCGATTGCACCCTTCCCTTCTTGAAACAATCCTGCTCTCATCTTGAATTTCATTCAATCAACATGCCCACCATCATTTGTGGCAAAGGTATTCTGTACCAGTTACTTTGCTGCATGCTGGGAATACAAAGATGAGTAAGGTAACCCTCCAGTTTCCATGCTCTGCTTGCTGAGAAAGTGGATGTTATACGCTGGGACGCTGGGAAGTTGGTCTGCAATAGAGACCAACATGTCAGAGGTTAACTGGTAAACCCGGGGTTGACACTCATGGATAGATAGAAAGGACGCAGTGATGAGCACAGACAGAGTCAAACCACAGGGCAATTTAGTGCACTCTGTAGAACTCTGACGCTCAAGTGATCCTTGAGACTTGCTCCCAATCTAGTTTAAAGACGAAGCCTTTATGCCCATCTTGATTAGTGAGTTGAAAAGCCAAGGTCACAATTTTTGCTACTCTGACATCAGACTGTGTGGATCACTTTAAATAGATTCATTATCCATTCTGTTCCCCTTGTTCCATTTCTGTTCTGATAACAAAAATACATACTGCACATCTTTCTATGACCCTAACTGCCAGGAGCTGGGTCCAACTTCTAAAGTAGAGGACACAGACCTGCAGATGGTCATATCGAATCAAGACCTCTGAGGCCCCACAATAGCCTCATTTCTGACCTGCTGGCTACAAAGCCAAGGTTTCTCCATTACACCAGAATGCCAGCCATAAGCTGGGGAGTTCTCAGGGTCCCCCTCATTTCTGACCACCTGAACACAAATCCAGGAATTCCTCTACTCACTCGAGTGAGATACTCCCATATTCTCAGGGACGGTCCACAGCCCCCCTCAGTTCTGACCTACTGACTTCTATCCTTGGATCCAACAATTCACAGTACTCACAGAAAGTACTATACTTATGGTTACTGTTTTATTATAAGAAAAAAATGATGGAAAAAAGGAGACACCTAGACTAGAGCCTTCAGGGATTCCAAATGCATGTCCCAAACTGGGATATAAAACCTTCCCACATGTAACAATGTCTTTCACCAACCAGGACTTCTGGAACTCCTGTATGAGAAACCTTAATTAAAGCCTCATTCCCAAGGCAAAGTCTATAGAACCATGCCTTCTTCTACCTCCTCAAGGTCAGTGGACCCAGGGTAGTCTTTCTGGCCTGGCTGGCCCCCACCCAAGAGGTACCTCATAGCCCAAACCTTTAGGTGTGGCTTGGAAGCCGATAAAAGACAATCACTGGGTAAATCCCAACAATTTAAAAGTTACATTTTGGGAGTCAAGGACTAAGACCCAATCCTTTACATAAAGTTCATGTTAACTCCACAATGAGCCATTGGACGCTGACTGCCCCAGAAAGGAGTTATGACCTCAAAGCAAGCAACTCTTTTCTCCAAAGACAACCCCACAAGAGAGGAAGGGGAGAGATAGACAATCACACAAAACATGGCCAAATCCTAAAAGCGTCCAATGGTCCAACATCTCCATTTACCCATTTCTCCGCCGTCCATCTCCCAGGAAGGAGGTTATATGTAGATCCTTGTAATTTGTTTCTCCTTTTTCCCTCACCTTCCCTCCACCCTCCCGGTATCGCTGCTCTCAGCACTGGTCCTGAAGGGTTCATCCATCCTGGATTCCCTGTGTTTCCAGTTCTTATCTGTACCAGCGTATTTTGATGGCAGCAGAGAAATACAAGAGATACCTGGTTGTGGCCTTTCAATGTGGTTAACCATCTTGATTTCAGTTGAACTGTCTGGAACTTGTGTTTTGTAACATGATTCTGTTTCCTGGGTTTGGCAATGTTTCCCAATTCAGTTTGCTGGATTTCTAGCACTAAAGTGTTAAAAGGTAAAATAAAATGCTAAGAAAAAGAAGAAGCTGCGCTCGTGCACACACACGCACACACACACACACACACACACACACACACACGATCCTTCCTTTTCCCTGTGGCATGCCGGGGAGTTCTCCTTTTCGCCAGCAATAGAAATGGAAAGGTAAAATTCCACATAGAATGTGTTGCTCATTTCCAGGGAGTAGAGTGAGAACACCAAGGAGAAAGAAAAGCAGCCTCATCCAGGGAGGAGCCGATGAGGGTCAGAGTTGAGAAAAACGTCAATTTGTCCAAGCTGTTGCTACAGATTTAAAATATATAGCCATACAGTGTTTATGGCTGATTTCCAAGGGCATATATGCTCCAAATTCCTAGCTCATCTGTCAAGTGCTGTAAGTGGTTTAAGGTTTCTTAAGACACTTTGGGTGTTGTCAATATAGTCCCTCCAGGGAGCATTCCCTTCAAACATTTTTATCTGGGCTCACTGGAGGCAGAGGCCTTAAAAACACACAAAGTGCTTGGATCTGGGTATCTCCATGCCCTTCCTGCCCCTCTCATTCTATAGCTCACCACATACAGAAACCAGCCTTTTCATTTTGTCTTTCAGTCGCTAAACTTTCAAGGACTGTCTTTGCTCCAGATAAGAAGCTTAAAGAGCCTAGGCAAATGGGAGAGATCAACAAGTCAACACAAAGCCACAGTGTGAGAGTGATTATTGCTAAGAGATTTAGGACAAAATACTTTGGGGAATTTTTTTTCAACAATCTTGTCCTCCAGTAAATTATGGGCTCATCTCAGTGATTTTGGCTCTTTATACTCTTCCTTATGCCCCAGATATAACCAACTCTGTTTCAGCAACATCATTCCCAGAGAAAAACAGTATCTTCTTGTTCCTTCTAACAGCCATGCCTAGAAAATCTCAACATGCTGGTGAATAACCCAGGTCTAGTTCACTTGGTGTCGCTGAAAACTGTCTAGAGATGGGGTGAACGTGAGAGGGGAGACTCTACTTTGGTTGATCAAGCAAGGAGCAAGCCATGACTAACATATCCATGACGAGCTCCTGCAAAGGGGGGTTTGCCATTTCATTCCTACACACCAGGAAATACAGTAGGAGTGTGCAAAAGATAGCAGCAACAATAGAGAGACCTCATCTCACTTACTTTGGGCATACTCTGGAAAAGGACATTGTGCTTGGTGAAGTAAGGGAAAACCTCCTTGCTCTTGAGTCAATTCTGACTCGTAGTGACCTCATAGAACAGCATAGAACTGCCCCTGTGAGTTTCTGAAACTGTAACTCTTTATGAGACTAGGAAGCCCCATCTTTCTCCTGTGGAGCAGCCAGGGACCTTGTGGTGAGCAGCCTAACTCGTAACCACTATGCCACCAGGGCTGCTTTGATCAAGTAGAAAGGCAGCAGAAAAAGAGGAAGGCTGTCAACGAGATGGATTGACAAAGGGGTTGCAACAGTGGGCTCAAATGTAACAATGGTGAGCAATGGTGCAGGACTAGACGGCATTGTTTTCTGTTACACAGGCGGTGGCTATCGGTCCGAACTGACTGGACGGTGCCTAACATCAATAACAACAGATTTCCAAAGCATGGTCATAAATGTGCATCAAGACAACGTTATGATTCTGTCTGCCCCAGAAAATGACTTGTCGGAATTTCGCATCCAAATGTTGTCTAAGTTGGTCTGGTAGCATCTGTAGGAAGATTTTTGTCCCTAAACCAGTTCTTTTATTCCGAAGTCAACTGTTGGTTATGCTTAGACATAACCTTTCTGGGCATGCTTCATTATAATCAGCACTTGATGGGATGGGATATTTTCCTGGGAGGACAGGTCTCTAAAAAAACTGGTTATCATGAAGGTATGAACAGTTTAATTTAGGGATATATATATATATATATATAACATATTGTGGCACCATCTCTTATCATCTAAAGGTAAGTTGATTGGAAAATATGGACTTGGTGGTAGAAATGAAGCTGGAGATCACATGATAGATTTTGAAAAAGCAACGACCTGTTCATAGCAAACACCTTTTCTCAAAAACACAAAACGTGACTATACAAATGGACTTCCCCAGATGGAAGGCACAGGTCTGTGGAGTCTAGACACAATATAGATGCTCAATATCAGCAGCTAAATACAAACCAACTGTAGAACAGACCATCAATTGCTTATATGTAAGTTCAGAATAAAGCTAAAGAAAATGAAAACAAGTCCACAGGAGCCAAAATGCAACCTTGAGTCTCTCCCACCTGAACGTTGAGACCATCTCAAGAACATAATTGATACATTGAACACTAATGACAGACTAGGTGAAGAGCTGTGGGAGGCCATCAAGACCATCATTCATGAAGAAGCAAAAGGTCATTAAAAAGACAGGAAAGAAGAAGATCAAAGTGGATGTCAGAAGAGACTCTGAAACTGTTTCGATAGTCGAGTAGCTAAGGCAAATCGAAGAAATGATGACATCAGGGAGGCTGCTCAAGAAGCCAAAGCCAAATATGGTCATGAAATGTGCAAAGGTCTAGAATTAGAAAGCTAAAGGGGAAGAAGAACGCTCTCAACAAACCTGAAAGCAGAAAAACTCAAGAAAAACCTTCAAGCCTTGAATCGCAATTTTGAAAGACGCTCTAGGGAAAATGTTGAATGATGCAAGAAGAAATGTTGAATGATTCAAGAGAAGATGGAATGAATGAACAGCGTCACTATAGCTGAAAGAGCTAGTCGACACGCCACCATTTCAGGAGACAGCATATAGACAAGAACCAATGATTCTGAAGGAAGACTTTCAAGCTGCAGTGAATCCAGCAAACACAAGCAAGGCTTAAGGAATTGACAGGATGCACACTGAAATGTTTCTGAAAGCTGAAAGGCCCTGGAAACACTCACTTATCTGTGCCAGGAAATTTGCAAGACGGCAACCTGGTCAACTGACTGGAAGAACTCCATATGTGTGCCCATTCCAAAGAAAGGTGACCCAACAGAATGCTCAAACTATAGAATGATATCATTGACATCACAGACAAGTAAATTTTGCTGAAGATCATCCAACAATGGCTGCAACCGCACATTGGTATGAAATTACCAGAAATTCAAGGCTGATTCAGAAGAGGACATGGGAAAAGGTTACCATTGCTGATGTCAGGTGAATCTAGGCTCAAAGCAGAGAATACTAGAAAGATGTTTACTTGTTATGATAGCTATGGTTTATTGTGCCAACCAGGCCAATGAACACATGTGGGGTTAAATGAAGGGCGGAGAGATAAATGGCTCGGTGGTGAGCCTCGCCTTTCTGGTCTCTTGCTCTCTGATGGTCGGACCAGTTGCAGCTGCCTTAGCTAGTTCTCTGCCACAGCTGGCAAGGCTCACTTCCTGCGAGACATCCCTGAGGAGAAACCACATGGACCTATCCTAATGCAGCCCTGGGTGCTAGAGAAGCCATGTGGAGACCCCTGTCAGCCTGAGATGCTCACACGCTCACTGATTTGGCTTTCCTCCTACATTCGGTGTCATTGCATGTGTTTTGTGAGTTTGAGGAGGACTTTGGAGCACGATGTCAGACATATGGGCTGATGTCAGACTTATGGGCTTGACTGGGTTAGGATGCTTAATGTACAATTACCCTTTATATAAAACTCTCTCATAAAATATGAATGTTTATGAATTTTGTTTCTCTAGTCTACCCAGACTAACACACTTGTGTTTTCTATGCCAAGGCGTTCCTCTGTGTGGACCATAATAAACTATTGATAACCTTGCGAAGAATAAAAATTCCGAAACACTTCATCATGCTCATTAGAACTTGCACATAGATCAAAAGGTCATTGTGGGAACAGAACAAGGGAATACTGCATGGTTTAAAATCAGGAAAGATATGCATCACGGTTGTATCTTCAAGGATTTTGTCTTACTTGTATCTACAATCAATGCTCATGGAAGCAGCAAAGAGATCCAAAGATGTGTTGCATTGGGTAAATCTACTAACAACAAATCAATTGGGCAAGATGTAGAATTTATAGGGTTACACAGGGCTAAACAGGTTGCCGTGTATTATATAAAGCTAGCAAATATGTTGAGACTTTATCCCTAGTGCTTTGGGTACATTATTAGGAGAGAACAGTCTCTGAAAAAGAGACTACTCTCTATCATGTTTGGTGGACAGCAAAAAGAGGAAGACCTTCCAAAGTATGTAAGATGAAGTCTTGCCATCCTTGCCTCTAAGGCAGCATTTCTCAACCTGCGGGTCGCAACCCCTTTGAGGGTCGAATGAACCTTTTACAGGGGTCTCCCAACTCATAGCAGTAGCAAAATTACAGTTATGAATTAGCCACAAAAATAATGTTATGGTTGGGGGTCACCACACCCTGAGGGACTGAGTGGAAGGGTCCCGGCATTAGGAAGGTTGAGAACCACTGCTCTGAGGAGCACTCTGGTCTTACTCCTTCCAAGACTTCACCTTGTCCTGTCAGCAGCCCATGGTACTTTCAATGTTCTTCTCCAGCACCACCATTCAAATGCATCGATTCTTTTTCAGTCTTCCTTATCCAATGTCACATCCATATGTATATGATGCAACGGAAAATACCATGGCTTGGGTCAGGAGCATCTCAATCTTCAATGTAACATCCCTGCATTTCAATCCTCTAACAAGGTCTGGTGCAGTAGTTTGACCTAATGCAATATGTCTTTTGATCTCTTGACAGCTGCTTCCATGAGTATTGATTGTGGATCCAAGTAAGACAAATCCTTGGCGATGTCAACCTTTTCTCCATTGATCACGATGTGACCTCTTGGTCCAGTTGTGAGGCCTTTTGTCATTTTTACACTGAGTTGGAATCCATACTGAGGCTACAATCCTTGATCTTCATCAGCAAGTGCTTCGAGTCTGTCTCACTTTTCAACCAGCAAGGTCGTGTCATTTACATATAGCAACTTGTTAATAAGTCTTCCTGCAATCCTGATGCCGTACTCTTCTTCATGTAATTCAGCTTCTCTGGTGACTCGCTCAGCGTACAGATTGAACAAGTATGGTGACAGGATACGACCCTGATGCACACCTCTCCTGATTTAAAAACTATGCAGTATTCCCTTGCTCTGTTGTACATAGGGTCTCTATAAGTCAGAACTGATTCTAAGGTGCTTAACCCATGACAATATTAATTGTTTATTTTATGATAGGTCTATTATTATCGTATTATAAAGATCATTGGGGGATTTTTTTTGGCACTTTTTATCATCCCTAGCAGTAGCCTAGGTGCGTGGTCTTTTATCCCATGCAGCATTCACTCAAGTGGAAGATCCCTCCCTCGTGGAAGAGTGTGTGCAGAATATTAAAGATGTCATCCCAGGCGTGGGCCTCCTAACCAGAGGCTTGTTGAAAAACAGGAAGGAGTGGCCAGCTCAATGTTCTTTTAGTTCAAAGTTAACTCATCTGAAAGAATAAATACAGGAATTCCACTTCCTTATCAATTTATCTCCCACGCCTCTGGTGAATAAAAGAAAGGATCCCAGGCTGTTCACTTGGATGGCTATCTTGTTACTTGAGCTTTCGTCCAGCAAAGATTTACTTGGAGTATGCTGGAGGAAATAAAGAGGAATGCCAACTCTTTGGAACAATTATGGAGGAACTGCCAAGAGAGCTGGCTTTTTCTTTTTTTTTCTTTCTTTTTTCTTTAATAAACAGCTGGTTTCCAATGGCCTGGAGATTAATTGACTGGTCGCAGGAATGGCTTCAGCAGCAATCACCCTGACGTCAAGAAACTATTCTTACTTATTCTTCCCTCTGTCAAACAAAGGGATTCAAACCCTCGGTGAGGCCCTATCTCTATTCCTGTCACCAAAAGCCCTCATGGGTTTAAATGTCAATCCCTCTCTAAAGGGATCCCAGCCCCCAGGACCAGGAAGAGGAAGAGCAAACAGATGCTTATCTGCAGGGCCAGCGGAACAAGCTGCTCCTTAGTCTGAGCTGAGTCCACAGAGGGCCAGGCTCCCTGAGGATGCTGTCTGGCAGAAGGCCATTGTGTGGCCTCTGTGGAGGATCAGAGTCCTGAAAGAGTGCATTCACTCCACATGGGTGAGCAATTTCCTCCCAGTGGCTACTCACCAATGGCAGACCCACTTACAAGCAGGATTGATGGGTCGGCCTGGCGGGCTACATCTACCTTTGTCCTTCTCCCCACTCCTCTGGGGAGGGGAAGGGGGAAATTCCTCGCACACAAGAACTGAAGCTATCTTGTCTCAAATCGTGGGTCATTTCTTCAAAAAGAAGGTGGGGGCAGGGAAACAAAGAAAAAGAGTCACAAGCAATATTGCAGAAAATGACCTCAGAAGCAGCGACTTCCACACTTCCACCCACACATGCGCACATTTACAACTCACACACACGAAGGGACAAAAGTTGAAGACGCGTCCTTACCAGTGTGGGCAAAGCCGGCAGCTCGGCTGGCTGGAAAGCCTCTGCTTCTCTGGGCATTCTCTGCCTTCCTGGCTGGGTTCTTAGGTCTGAACTCTCAGGAAGAGTTTGCCTGTGTCCCACTTTATCTAAAAGAACTTGGTGATGCTGCACCTGAATTGGACACACACACACACACACACACACAGGCCACTCAATTTCATTTGCTTCTTTTCTTCCAGAGCCAAGTACAGAATTTGTGCATAGCACCACTCTCTCTCATTACTATTAGTATTATTATCATTGTTAAACCTTGCTCTCCCTCACGTGATGAAAACTTGCCGGGAGAGTACAGCACTTCACCCTCCCTGTACTCATGGGCAGGCCCCTCCAAAGCAGAAGGTGGCAGGTGCTCTGGCCAAGCTCAGAGGGTTTGGCAGCTCAGAACTCACTCAAAGGAGGAGGTGGGAAGCAGGAGCAAATCCAAGCTCCAGATCCCTGTGCAAGCCCCATTGTCCCATTAAAGTCAGCTGAGAAAGTACAAATGGAGTTAGAATGTTTAAGAATTTATAGGTGACTCTGATGGAAACCACAAACATTGGTGTCCACAAACCAGAGGCCAGAAGAGCTATCAGATGCCCAGCTACCAACTGCTCTGAAAAGGATCCATGTAGGCAAGTCCTTGATCAAGTGAGAGCGAAATGATAAACTGAACTCAAAATCATAAAGGAACCGTGGTTTACAAGTGGATCCTTCAGGTCTAGAACAGAATTCGCCCATGTTAGGGTAGTTAATGATCTAAGCTAAAGGAGGCAGTGTGTACCCAAGACTAAAACCCTTCAGACTAAGTCTAAAGGAGGAAGAAAGGAAGCAGGAAATGCAGAAAGGCAATGGGATAAACAATAGCACATGGGTGGAATTGTAATGTATGAGCTATAAGTTGTTGAATTCTATCATCTGCCCTGGAAACTTTCACCTCATGTGCAGTAATAGGTTTAAATAAAAAAATTAAAGGTTTTCAAAGAAGAGGAACTTAATGGTGATAACCATAACACAGTAAGCTCCAAGCACAAGGCCCCTTCTTAATGCAGGATTCTATCCGACCACACTGGTCCTCCACCCCAGAGCTAGCCCAAGTTCTTCTAAAAATATAGTAAGGGTTAAGGGTGTAAGGGGGGCGTGAGGGGTGAGGATAGTTCTCTTAAACACAGTCAACTATGGAGAAAACTGGAGAACATCATGTTTAGCAAACTCAGTCATTCCTGCAATGGTAAACATGTAATATGACCGTTTTACCAGAGAAAACAAAAAAAATGTGGTTTATTCACCAATAGACAAGAAATTTGATGCCTACAGAGAAGCCAGGGATGGGGGTGGGAATAGGAAGAGGTGAGAGATGGAGGTAGGTATGACAAAAAAGAGGAAGTTTTAACATGAGATAATAAATAACAACTGCTTCATGAGACATAAAAAAGCCTCCAGATTCCTTGCCGTTCAGATCTAAATATTGGTCTTAGTGGGGAAAAAAAGGATTAAAAATAAAACTGAAGTGGACTTGGAGTCTTTAATGATATACAAGTTCCTTTAAAATATTAAAAAATAGATAAAATAATTACATCGTTTTAAGAAAACACGGTCAAGAATGACTCTAAACACACAGATTTATATAAACAGACAGATGCACCGAAGCACTGAGGTGCAGAAGTACACGGCTCTTCCCTGTAGTGTACACTTCAGCTAGAAGTTCAGGTGCAGGGTTAGCAAACTAAAGATGTCACCGTTGTCCAGGCTCGGACACACTGTCAGAGATTACAGATGACATTGCTGCCAGGTGTGGTGACTTCCTGTGCCACACCAAAGCCCAGCAGGACAGGCTGACAACATCCACTTCGACACTGGGCAGACACTGTGTGCCAGTAAACATGTGACTAACCTAGAAAAGTTATACAATTTCACTTCCATCTAGGTTTGATATTGTTTTGTTTGCTTTCTGTATATAACTATTGACCATGAATGATGAATATGAAATACTTTGAATTTAAATTTTTTAAACCGTCAGATGTAAAAAATAGTAGCATTTGCTATTTGGTGGTGTGTGTAGCTGTTAGTTGCTACCAAGTCAGCTTCGATTCATGGCAACCCCGTCGAGAATGGAACAAAATGCTGCCCATCCTTTGCCATCTTCAAGATCATTGGGCCATCTGAGTCCATCGTGAAAGCCATTGTGTCAGCTCATCTCCTTGAGGGGTTCCCCGGCCTTGGATGGCCCTCACTTTTGCAAATGAATTCAAAGACTATGATGATAAAGCTAACAAAGAGCGACGTTCAGTGCTCCTCTATTTAAATACATAAAAATGGAAGGAAATAACACTCCTCATTTTCATGAAGCAGAATCAAAATGAATGTCCATACATGTAGATAGCACAAAACACTCTACAGCTGGAGAAACATTTTTAGTAGAAATGCACCAGACAATGCAGTTACGAGGTGCAGTTGTCTGCCCAGTGAAGTGATCCTTGTCATATATGTAGAAATCATTTGAACAATTCAAAGGATTTATTTTCCCTGTATTTTCGGGAAAGAAGGATATCCAGCAGCACTTACCATGTGATGCATTATCTGGATTGTCTTTAAGCCTCACAACAATGCCCAGGAAATAGCGGTCACTGTTATCGGCTGTTTTGCCAGTGAGGGAACGAAAACTCAGGAGAGTAAAGTAAATTTGTAAACCGTGGAACCAGGATATGACCCCAAACAGCGGAGTCCGACTCTCAAGCTCCACCTCCCATGGTGCTCTGCGTGGACTCAATCCCCATAAAACTTGGGTCGGGCCACCAACTGCTTCTTGCTCAGGAAGACAACTTGTAGGGCTGCTAAATGTAGCAAATAAAAATACAGGTAACACCGTTAAACTGGAATTTCAGATACACAATGAATCATTGTTTCTTAGTATAAGAATGTCCTAATACTGTATGAGACATACTAATGTTTAAAAAAATATTTGTTGTTTATCTGAAATTCAATTTTAATTGGACATCAAGGATTTTATTTGGCAGTTGCTACAAGCATGCCATCTCTCATTAACGCTGAGCAACTGTCATCGCTTCTGAAATGACAGCTATGTGGCTTTCAAAGAAAGATAGAAGAGTAATTCTAGGTTGAAACTGGCATCAGAGACAAGGACAGGCCCTGTTTCCGTAGACAAAATCCCCACTTAATAGCAGCCAAAATGAATGTCCCTCTTAAATTTGCAGATTGAGCCAAATGGTCCCATTGAGCAACCTTCTCTCCTTGGCTCTGCAAACCTTAATCAATATTTGCTGAATGGAGGCCTTCCGACCTTCAGACTTCTCACCTTGTAAATAATGATAATATTTCACTGGGCTGCTTTGAAGGTCAAGTGAGGTTATGTATGCAAACATTTACTGTAAATGCTGTTTGGGGACTCATGTTTTTTAGACATATGAAATGAAGAAATTGGTGTCATTTTTTTCCCCAAAAAAACTAAGAATAAATGCTGTTAATCCAAACCACTTTTAGTAGACATATAAACTAGGAAGTCTAATATTTAAACAGATTAAGATAAAAACAAGTATGCTTGAAAGTTTACAAAAAAGAAATATTTATATTTTGAACTCGATTGTAAAAGTCACTTAGTAACTATTCAAGCAGTAACGCTCAAGTGAAACACAGCATACATATTGATACATGTCATACATATTGTTTATTTCCATTATTAATTCCAAGTCAAGTCCTTAAGATGATATGGATATCCAAACAAGTAATAGTCACGTAATGTTAATGAAGATTATCTTATTTTGTTGTTGGTTTTTGTTGTTGTTTTTTTTTCATATTGTTTTGCATTAACTGAAAAGCTGCCAAAAACAACTACATAGACTACAGATTACATAAAAACTGAGACAGTGGATGATGTAAGATATGAAAATAATAATTTATAATTTATCAGGGTTCATGATGGAGGAAGGGTTAGGGAGGGACATGAAAAAAATGAGGAGCTGATACCTAGGTCTTAAGTAGGAAGAAAATATTTTGAGAATGATAATGGAAACATATGTACAAAAGTGTTTGGCACAACGGATGTTTGTGTGAATTATGATAACAGCTATAAGAATCCCCAACTAAATCATTTTTTTAAACTACTGATAGTCAAAGAAATATGGGAAGGGAAAATAATTTCAACACACATGCATGCAATAATAATAAAACGATAATTTTGTGTGAATAGTTTAATTACTAACACTTTTTTCAGATACTTGCTCAAATTCCTTAGAAAAAGAGAGTCTTGTTTTCTAGAAACCACCCCCCGCCCCCCCCCCGCCTGTTTGGCAAAGGGGAATTCCAGTCTTTTCTGTTCAAAATGAACCTTTATGCCTGAAGAAAAATTTAATGAACAGAAGTCTCAAATATTCAAGTTGGGTTGATCAGTCAAAATAATTTGTTCCTTAAAATTCCTTTGTAGAGTTTCAGCCCTCAGGTTGATCAGGTGACTTGAAATATAACTACCACTACAAACTCAGAGTTTAAATCAATATGATGGGCACAATGAGAAATACTTGAGGCTGGGAGCCCTGGAGGTCATTGTGTGACTTCAGAGAGCAGACAACTGAAGAGAATGCATTTGTAAGGAAAAGACAAAACATTTTAAGTCAGACAAATCTGAATTCTTGTTTGGGGGGAGAAAAAGTTTCCCCTTCTTTAAAATGGAGACAATAATATCTGACAAGAGTATTGAAGGAGTACATCAGAAACGTGGTTGTCAGAAATGATGGTCTAACAGTATTTCTAAGGAAATACAACCTAGGGGCTAGAGGTTCAGGAAAGGGGAGATTCGGAGTTGGAGATGGCATAGGCAGAATCCGGGAGCTTTATACGGTGATGTGTGATTAAGTACAAGGAGGAAAAACTCAGGATGGAAATTAAGCGTAGAGTTTAGAAAGAGTACTGTAGATCCAGAGTGTTCTGGTGCTAAATGGGATGTAGACATGGAAAGTTCTCTAAAGACTTCTACTGTCTTATGCTAAATCCATTCGCTAAAGCGTTGTACGTGTGGTGCATCTTAAGAAATAGCATCACACAATTACAGCAACCTCATTTGTGCTCCATCTGAGTCTGCTCTGTGGAAGACTGTGGAGTGGAAGCAATGACTCGGTAGCAGTGTAACACAGAGGGTCGTCGGCTTGAAGATGAAATTCATGGTTGGTGTAAATAGGAAGATTTCCAAAGTGCCTTCTACCCAAGTGACGTCATGGTTTGCAACCATTCCAAAGTCCAAATAGTTGGCAGCAGGCAAAGGAGAAAGTGAACTCAATCAAGTCAAATTCTAAATGCAGCTTGTCTCTTCCCTCTGCTACTTGACTGGCATTGCCAACCAGCTTCAGAGATGCCTGAGACTCTGGGTAACGGAACCCCCAAATTCCAGGGGAAGCACTGAGGCTTTCTCAGCGATTTCCTTGAAGCCCCCTGTCTCCACCTCCAGAAGAAGGCTTTCCCCCACCCCATGCTGAAAATTGTCTTTAACTAGCTTTGCCAAGCGCGTCATAAATTTCTTAAACGATTGTTGCTGTCAGCTGCCTTTGAGTCTGACCCCGTACACAACACAATAGGTGCTGCCCTGCCTTGCACCATCCTCACAATCGTTGATATACTTAACTCTCTTGTTGCAGCTACTGTGTATTTTGAGTGTTTTCCAAATTAAGAGGCTTATGTTCCAGCTCGCTACTGGACAATAAATACTCTGTTGTGAACCATAGGGTTTGCATTGGCTGATACTCTGAAGCAGCCTGGCTAGGCTTTTCTTGCCAGTATATCTTTGATCAGAAATGCATCATACAACACACAAGACTAAATAGCCAGACGGACAGTGGCTCTGCTGGAGGTACATTGGCCTGGCATTGACCCAGGTCTCCTGCACAGAAGGTGGAAGTTTGACCATTGAACCACCACTCCTCTCTGTACCCCAAACTTCAAACCTCTTATTTGAGCTGATAATGGCAGACTGGGTTTTGGGTCACTTGCTTTGCAAATGCTGAATAAGTTACCTGATATCTCTCTGTAGAATGTAAGTATTGACATCTATTGTGTTGCTCTTGACTTTAAGGACCTCTAAGAAAACTGAAAATAGCAGGGGAAATATTTTCTATTCATTTACATACTGATAGGAAAATATGAAAAATTATACACAAAACTACATTCTGCAAAACTAAATAGTCATTTACAGAGCAATCAGAAATTGATCAAACATGGAATGAAGATGCATTGGTAATTAATTTGAATGCAAAAGTTGGAAACAAAGAGGAAGGACCACTAGTTGGGAAATCGGACTTGACACAGTTGAAACTAGAGATCGTGTGATAGAATGTTGCAAAACCAAACACTTGTTCATAGCAAATACCTTTTTCAACAACACAGAAAATGAGTATACATATGGACTTCCTCAGCTGGAACACACAGAAATCAAAGTGAGTACATCTGTGTGCAGAGACGCTTGAGAAGTTTAATATTAGCAGTTAAAACCAGGCCAGGGGCTGACTGTGGAATAGATCATCAATTGCTCAGATGCAAGTTCAGGCTGAAGGTGAAGAAAATTAAAACAAGTCCATGAGAAAGCCAAAGTATTACTTTGATTCTATCTCTCGTGAATTTCAAGAATAGATTTGCTGCATTGAACAATAGTGACAGAAGACACGATGAGCTGTGGGATGACAGTGAGCACATTATCCATGAAGAAAGCATAGGTTCGTTTAAAAGACAGGAAAGAAAGAAAAGAGCAAAGTGGATGTCAGAAGATACTTGTTGAAACGTGCTCTAAACCATAGAATAGCTGACGCAACGGAAGAAATTAAGTCAAATTGCTGAACAGAAATTTTCAAAGGGCATCTCAGAAAGAAAAGTAAAATATTACAATAAATTGTGCAAAGACCTAGAGTTGGAAAACTAAAAAGCAAGAACATGTCAGAATATCTGAAAATGAAAGAAATTTTAAAAATATCAAGCCTCAAATTTTAATATTAAAAGAGCTCTGGGAAAATATTAAATGGTGCAGGGAGCTTCAAAAGAAGATGGAAAGATGGACAGAGCCACTGCACCAAAACGAAACAGTCAACATTCAACCATTTCAAGTCGTTGCCTATGATCAAGAAGCAATGGTACCGAAGGAGAAGTCCAAGCAACACTGAAAGCATATGCAAAAATCAGGGCTTCAGAAGTGGATAGAACACCAACGGAAATATTTCTACAACCTGATGAGTGCATATGTATACACATTAATTCATAAAAATAGAGGTATTGGCCTATGTACATGTATTTATAAGGCAATACACTGAGTGGTGGACAGACTTCAGGCCTCTGCTCATGCCCTCCATCAATGCAAGAACACTTTGTTCTAACAACAGGCATCAGAAGACTCAAAACAAACAAAAAACCCCATATTGTTGAGAATGACGGGGTCGGAGAAGAGACCCAAAACCCATGTGTAGACAATAGGACATCTCCTCACAGAAGGGCCACAAGGAAGGGATGAGTCAACCAAGACACAGTATAGCACTGATGAAACACACACTATTCCTCTGGTCCCTTGAGGCTTCCTCGCCCTCCCACTATCATGACCCTAGTCCTGCCTTCACTGCAGGTTAGACTGGAGCATGTGCACAGGTACGAATAAGAGGTAAGAGTTCATGACACACAGAATCCAGGAATAGGAATTGGAGTAGCGATACCAAGAAGGTAGGGGGAAGGTGGAAGAGGAAGCAAGGAAGAGGAAACCAATCCCAATGACCTGATCAACACATAACCACCCCCGAACCCCCATCCCCAGGGAGAAGAACAACAGAAACCACTGGAGAAGGGAGACTGTAGTCAATGTAAGATATGAAAATAATAATAACTTAAAATTTAACAAGGGGTCATGAGGGTGGGGGGGAGTAGAAAAAGAGGAGCTGATACTAAGGGCTCAATAGAAGATAATTGTTTAGAAAATAATGATGGCAACATATGTATAAATATGCTTGATACAATTGATGTATGGATTGTTATAAGAGCTGTAAGAGCCCCCAATAAAATATTTTTAGACCCAAAATGATCTTTTAATAATTTTTTAATTAAAAAGAAGAAGAAATTTGGAGGAAAGCTCTATGGTAGTTGGAGATTATGTCAACTTGACACACCTGACTAGGAATGTCATTATACCTGTCAGATAAGTTCCAGCCTGATGTCCTAATCCTTTTGTATAAGAGCAAGGCGAACAGAAACAGTTTCTATCTGTCTCTGACACCCATCTTCCTCCTCACGGGCCTTCAAGGGGACTCTGTGTCTGCTGGCCATGCTTCCACCAAACTTTGGATCCACAAGACCCTGCACTCACCAACCTGTGGTCTTCTGTTTCCCTGTCCACCATTCTAAATCAACAGCATGTGGCTGAGTGTGAAAAGGGATCTGTAGACCTGAGCTGGGAGGTGAGCTGGGATGCCTTCTTGCTATATAAGTACTTCTTCACATAAAGCTCTTTCTTAAACGTCTATTAGCATCGCTGGATTTGTTTTTCTAGTCAACCTGGCCTAACACAAATCCCTTGACCAACTGACAGGAAGAAAAGTATATTTCTTCCCATTCCAAAGACAGGTGACCCAACAACATGCAAAAATCACAGAACAATATCCTTGATATCATATGCAAGTAAAAGTTTGCTGGAAGTTGTCCAGCAATGATTACAGCAGTACAGAAGGGGATGTGGAACAAGTGAGACCATTGCTGACTTCAGATAGTGCTTAGCTGAAAGCAGAGAATACCAGAAAGTTGCTTATTGACTGTGCAAAGACATTCAACTGTGTGGATGATAGCAAACTATGGAGGGCCTTGAGAAGAATGGGAATTCCAGAACACTTCCTTGTGCTCATGGGAAACTTGTACAGGGATCAAGAAGCAGTTGTATGAACAAAATAAGGGAACACTGCATGGTTTAGAACCCCAAAGGTGAACATCCGTGTTGTATCCTCTCAACATACTTTTCAATTTGTATGCTGAGTGAATGAGTTAGTCTAGGTGGACTAGAGAAACAAATCCAGAAAGACACTCATATGTGTATAAGAAAGAGGTTTATATACAAGAGCAATTGAATATTGAGAAAACATCCCAGCCCAGTCCGGATCAGGTCCATAAGTCCGATATTAGCCCACATGTCCAATACCAATCTATAGAGTCCTCTTCTGACTCACGAAACACGTGCAATGACTCCGAATGCAAGATGATCACAGGCCAGTGGGTAGAAAGTCTTTGGATCCAGTGGCGTTGTAAGTATCTCAGTGCTGGCAGGGGTCTCCACGTGGCTCCTCCAGTTCCCAGGGCATGGAAGCAGTGTTTTGCGACACTCCCATAATATGAGTTGGGACTGAGTTGGACTTGACGACACCTAACAAGTTCAAATTTGTATCTGTATCACTTATACAATCAAGTTGGTTCCAACTCACAGCCACCCTATGTACAAAACATAGCCTCCCCCATCCTCGCAAATGCTGTTACGTTTGAGCCCATAGCAACATGTTGCAGTCACTAGGGACTGCAGCCACTTCCAGTCCATCTCACTGAAGGTCTTCCACTTTTCCCCTGACCTTCTGCTTTCCAAGCATGCATCTAAAGGCACTAGTCTCCTAAAAACACATCCCAAATGCATAAAATGACGTCTCACAATCCTGCCTTCTAACGAGCATCCTGGTTGTATTTCCTGAGAAGCAGACCTGTTTGTTTTACTGGCGGACCATGGTAATTTCTACATTGTTTACCAGCTCTCAAGTGCTGTCTTCCTTGTTCATACTACATCTCTTACATGCACATGAGGAGATGGAAAATAACATGACGCGTCGGAAATGCCTTAGTCCATCAAGAGACATACTTGCTCTTCAGCACTTTAAAGAGGTCTTGTGCAGCAGATATGCCCATTGCAATATGTAGGTGTTTTTTTAACTGCTGCTTCCATGAGCATGGTTTGTGAATTCTAGCGGATTAACATTGGGAAAACTTCAGTCTTTTCTCTTTTATCGTGTTGTTGTCGATTGTTCCAGTTGTGGGGATTTTTGTTTACTTTGAGTTGCAATCCATACTGAAGGCTGCAGTCCTTGATTTTCATCAACAAGTGAAGCAGGCCTCATCACTTTCAGCAAGCAAGGGTGTGGCATCTGCATTTTGAAAGTTATTATTAAGCCTTCCTCCAATCCTGGTGATGAGTTCTTCATATAGTCTAACTTCTCAGATTATTTTCTCAATACAGATTGAATACATGTGGCGAGAGGATACCACTTGATGAACACCTTTCCTGATTTTAAACTACAAAGTATGCCATGGCTCTCTTCAAACAACTGCCTCTTGATCTATGTACAGGTTCCACATGAGCACAATGAAATGTTCTGGAATGACTATCCTTCTCAATGCTATCCATAGTTCATTAGGCTCCACACAGTCAAATATTTTTGCATAGTCAATAAAACACAAGTAAACATCTTTCTGCTATCCTCTGCTTTCAGCCAAGGTTTGACGTCAGCAATGCTATCACTTGTTCCATGTCTTCTAAATTCTACTTCATTTCTGGCAGTTTCCTAGAAATTCCGATGGGATATCTTCAAGGTCGTCTTTTGGGTCTCGTGGATGTTTTCATTTTCTGCCACTTCAGCCTATACTTACATACGAGCAACTGACTGTTCCACAGTTGTCCTCGGCCACACTTTGACCACTAATATTGACTTCTCTGTCATCTCCTCTTACAGATGATTCTCATGTATTCCATCTGGCAGGGCCCACATGTATCGTTGTAATTTGTTGTTGAAAAAGTATTTGCAAGGAGAAGTCATTGGTCTTGCAAAATGTTACCATGCCATCTCCAGTTTCTTTTTTTTCTCTCCAGCATTTAACTGTTTTTATTGAATTGGGTCATTGTAGGTGTAAAGTGGTATCTCTTTTTTTAAAATTTTTTTAACATTTTATTAGGGGCTCATACAACTCTTATCACAATCCATACATATACATACATCAATTGTATAAAGCACATCTATACATTCTTTGCCCTAATCATGCCATCTCCAGTTTCATTGATCTCACTGAAGCCACATTTTCCAACTGTTGCTTCTTCCTCTTTGTTTCCAACTTCCACGTTATAAATGCTAATAATTATCAATGCATGTAGAAATGGAGCATTTTTTTTCTTTTATTTATTTATTTTTTTAATTAATTTTAACAATTTATTGGGGCTCATACAATTCTTTTCACAGTTCATATATATACATACATCAATTGTATAAAGCACATCTGTACAGTCTTTGCCCTAATCATTTTTTTCTCTTTTCTTCTTTTACATTTTATTAGGGACTCATACAACTCTTACCACAATCCATACATATACATACATCAATTGTATAAAGCACATCTATACATTCTTTGCCCTAATCATGCCATCTCCAGTTTCATTGATCTCACTGAAGCCACATTTTCCAACTGTTGCTTCTTCCTCTTTGTTTCCAACTTCCACGTTATAAATGCTAATAATTATCAATGCATGTAGAAATGGAGCATTTTATAGGGAACATTTATACTGACTGCCTTCTGCATGAAAAGCACTATAGACTCTTGAAAAGCTAGAATTTAATAGAAGTTTTAACTTTAAAGCACCTCCACCTCCCTAATATGATTGCTGAAGATGAATGGGTGCATAAGCAAATGTGGTGAAGAAAGCTGATGGTGCCAGCTATCAAAAAATATAGAGTCTGGAGTCTTAAACGCTTGAAGGTAAACAACCGGCTATCTAACTCAGAAGAAGCACACCAGTCTATGTGATCACAAGGTGTCGAAGGGATGAGGTATCAGGTATCAAAAACAAAAATTCATATAATTGTGAATGGGGGGGATGCAGAGTGGGGACCCAAAGCCCATCTGTAGGAAACTGGACATCCCCTTATGGGAGGGTCACTGGGAGGAGACGAGCCAGTCAGGGTGCAGTGTAGCAATGATGAAACATACAACTTTCCTCTTGTTCCTAAATGCTTCCTCCCCCCACACACAACACCACCCCCACTATCATGATCCCAATTCTACCTTACAAATCTGGCTAGAACAGGGGATGTACACTGATACAGATAGGAAATGGAAACACAGGGAATCCAGAACAGATGATCCCTTCAGGACCAGTGGTGAGAGTGACAATACCGGGAGGATCGAGGGAGGGTGGAGTAGAAAGGGGGAACCGATTACAGGGATCTACATATAACCTCCTTCCTGAGGGATGTACAACCGAAAAGTAGGTGAAGGGAAATGTCGGAGAATGTAAGATATGACAAAATAATAATTTATAAATTATCAAGGGTTCATTAGGGAGGGGAGGGCTGGAAGGAAGGGGGTAAAAATGGGAAGCTGATGCCAGGGGCTTAAGTGGAGAGCAAATATTTTGAGAATGATAAAGGCAATGAATGTACAAATGTGCTTTACGCAATTGATGTATGTATGAATTGTGATAAGAGTTGCATGAGCCTCCAATAAAATGATTTTTTTAAAAGCACCTCACAGAACCATGATATGATGGCATACGGTGAATTTTAATGGTGATAATCTTTCGTACATTAGTGGTTCTCAGTGAGGATCAGAATCACAAGGAGGCTTACGATATACGAATGTCTCAGCCTCAGCCCTAGAAGTTCAACTCAGCAAGTCTAGAGTTTGACCCAAAAATTTACATTTCTAATAATTTGTCTGGTAATTCTGTTGCTGTGACGATCCATTTCCTGTATTAGAGGGTTTCATGCAAAAATATGTAAGTGCTTGCTACTAATTTGAATCTCTGTTTCGAAAAGAATTGACTTTATTTGATAAACAAGTCAATTCAGCATCTTCCTTTCAATTAATGGTGTCCTCAATCCCAATGCTATCCTAACATTGACACATGCATTCTTCCCAATTATTAGGGGATTAATACAAAAAAAATTAGCTATGGATTCACCGAGAAGAACAGTGTGATTTGGTCCCAGCCCCAGGGCTCTGTGGAAAGCTACAGTCTGAGGCAAATGGCCTATTCTTCCCTTTGCCCACTGCTAGCCTATGCACAGCCATGTGAGGCATGGCCAAGTCAAGGACACGCCAGGAAGAAGCCAGCAACCCGACAGGAAAGACACCAACTGCTTTAAACTCAGGACCTTTTCATCTCCAAAAGAGCCCGTTCTTTCTCTTTAGTTCGCCCAGTGTTTCTGATGGAAGCGAAATTCTTTTCTGGCATCCAAAAAAGATTTATGACTGAGAAAGAACTGATTTTACCTGGCAGCGGGAACATGAAAGGTTTGTTCCCTTTCATACCAGGCCCAATTACTCTGTATTTTGCCGATGCTAATATTAGACTCAGTTAATCATTTCACATTCCTTTTATTAGGTGAGGAGCTACATTCTTGTAACCACTCTCAAGAAAACAATCCTTCACTTCCAGACCACCCTGAGTTGTAGACTTGGGGTTTCGGCGGTGGCAGCACTGTGGGCCAAGCGGCAGCCCTCTGGGCAGCCCATAGACATCTGCTCTTCAGCCTCCGCCCTTTGGAAGTGGTTGGGAACTTCCTCCCTTCTGGTTCACTTGGTCCAAGGTTGCTTCTTCTACAAACACCAGGAAGGTGTCAGTACCACCACAGCATTAGACTTTATTGCTTCTTGCCCTGTGGACAAAATTGTCCATAATGAGGACAAGTCTACTGGAATAGGATATATTCAATATACTTTATTTGGAGGCCGGGATTCGGATGAGTTAGATCCATGTCAGTTGGTTAAGCATGTGAAATACGTGATTGTTAGGCAATCATCTGTTCTCTGGTTTTGAAATGAATATGACATGAATTTAGCAGTCATGTCTAAGTTGATTATTGGCAAATTACTATCCAATTTGCCATAGAAACATTGTGGTTGGAGTTTGAGCCAACCTCCAGATGCTACTTAGCTCATTTTTTGCCTGAAGTATTTCACTAGGCTAATTCTGATGTTGTTCTCTTACTCTTGGTGCCTTCAAGTCCATTTGATTCATGCCAGCCCAATAGGACGGGATAGAACTGTTCCTGTAGGTTTCAAAACTCTGGGAGTAGAAAGCCTGTCTTTCTCCTGCTGAGCAGCTGGTCATTTCGAACTGCTGACCTTGCAGTTAACAGCCCAATGCATAACCACAGCACCGTGAGGGCATTGCTGTTAGGTGCCTTCAAATTGGTCAGTTCCAGTTCATAATGAGCACAGAAAGCAACACGGCATGGCCCTACACCATCCTCGCAACATACGATGATGCCTGAGCCCATTGTTGTAGCCACGGTCAATTTATCCCACCGAAGACCTTCCTCTTTTTTGCTGGCCTGCTAAGCATGATGTCCTTCTCCAGAAACTAGTCCCTCTGGATCACATGTCCACACTATGTGAGACAAAGTATCACCATTCTCACTTCTAAGAAGCCCTATGACTGTCCTTCTTCCAAGGTGGGTTTGCTTTTTGCCAACACTGTAATTCAAATGCATCCTTCCTTCTTTGGGCTTCCATAGACCAGCTGTCACAGCATGTGAGGTGACTGAGAAGCACCTTCGCCCTCAAAGTACCATTGTTTGTTTTTGAACCCTGTAAAGAGGCCCCTGTGGCATATTTATCCAATGCAATACATCATTTGATTTCTTAGATGGCTGTTGTCATGGACAGTGATTATGGCTCCAAGTAATATGATATCCTCAACAACTTCAGTCTTGTTTCCATTTACTGTTATGATGCTTATAGGTTCAGTTGTGAGGACTTTTGTTTTCTTTGTGTTGATGTGTAATCCATACTATAAAACATGGATTCAATCTTCGATTTTCCCGTAACTGCATTAAATCCTTTTTGCGTTCAGGAAGCAAGATTGTGTCATCCGCTTATCTCATGTTGTTAATGAGTCTTCCTCAGTCCTAATGTGATATTCACCCTCCCAAAGCCCAGCTGTTTAGATTATTTGTTCAAGATTATTTGCTTATATTAAGGAAGGTCGCAACCCTGATGCACACTTTCCCTGGTTTTAACCATACAGTATCCCTTGGAGCTCTTCAAATGATTGCCTCTTGATTCATGGGCAGATTTACATGAGCACAAGTAAGTGTCCTGTAATTTCCATTCTTCACAATGTCATCCACAATTGTTTTATGATTTACACAGTGTCCTGCCCATGCATGGGCAATAAGACACAGCAAGCACCTTTGTGGTGTTCTCTGCTTTCCTCTAAGATTCATCTTACACCAGCCATTGTACCCCTTGTGTCATGTCTTCTTCTGAATGTAGCTTGAATTTCTGGAAATTTCCAGTTGATGCACTGCTTCGACCGTTTCTTTCTTTCATCATTATGGTCAACAAAATTTTACTTTGATGAGATAGTACATTTACTTTCACTAATAGGCCTGTTTAATATTATCACCGCTCTATAGCCTTACATTTGAAATGGAAACATCCCAAGTTCCATCTAAGGACTTCAGGGAGTGAGTGCTAGGAATCTCCTTGATTCCATTGTATTCCAGTCGTGGTAGTCAACAGTCCTCCAAGCCTTGGGATGAGAATCCCACAGAGCAGAAATGGGGTGCTGGAAGGAACTGCTGAGTGATGACAGTTGCAGAAGTAGAGTTTTTCAGTGAGCTCAACCGCCAGAAATTATTCACATTACTTATGGTGGTCCCAGTCGTGGCTGGTAGAAATGGAGAATGAGCAATCAGGAGAAGAAAACGTGAACCCAGACGGAAGTTATGAACCACAAAGGGAGATAAGAGAACCTCCAACTCACCATCAGACAATGCTTATGAATCTTGACTTAGTCAATGGCTATATGGGGATGCGATGCCGCTGAAAGCATCAGTCAAGGACAACAACACACTGCACTGGGTCAATCTGCTGCACAACACCCCCTTAAAGTGTTGAAGAGCAAGGATGTTACTTTGAGAACTAAGGTGCACCTGACACAAACCTGGTATTTTCAATCACCTCATATGCATGTGAAAGTTAGACATTGAATAAGAAAGACTGAAGAGGTGTGGATGCATTTGAATTATGGCACCAGTGAAGGGTTTTGAAAGCACCATGGAGTGCCAAAGGAACAAACAAATCTGTCTTGGAGAAAGTACAGCCACATGCTCCTTGGAAGCAAAGATTGAAGCAAAGCAGCCAGCAAGACTTTGTCCCACACACTTTGCATGTGTTATCAGGGGAGGTCAGTCCCTGGAGAAGGGACTGGAGGGCAACGAAAGAGAGGATGGCCCTCAGTGAGGTGGGGTGACACAGTGGCGGAAACAATTGGCTCAGACATTGGAAGAGTTGTGAGAACGGAGCAGCACAGTGCAGAACTACATTCTATTGGAAATCAAGTCGCTGTGAGTCAGGACCAACTCAATGCCACCTAACAACAACAATATATGATGACATATTGGGGAGAAAAAACTGTTGCCCTCAAGATCCTATAAGGATATGCCTCACAAAACTCATAAACAATTGGTCTGTGCTGTATTTTGTCATCTTTGGGAATGTTCTTGACTCTCTGCTATGCACTTCTCTGTTTTTCAGTATATGAAGCCCAGGTTGGGTATAGCTATAGACGACTAGAATAAGGGTTCTTGGGGGTATGGCACCAGAGGGCGGGGGTAACGGGGAGTCGATATCAAGAAGTACAACAGTGGTTCTCAACCTTCCTCAGGCCACAACCCTTTCATATAGTTCCTCATGTTGTGGTGCCCCAAACCATAAGATTATTCTCATTGCTACTTCATCACTGTAATTTTGCAATTGTTATGAATCATAATGTAAATATCTGGTTTGCAGTATGCATTTTCATTGTGATAAATTAAACATAATTAAGCATAGTGATTAATCACAAAACAACATGTAATTATATATTGTAAAATATTATTTCTAATTACAAATAAATGAAATTTTGTCTTGAAGCATGGTGTAGCATGGATAACAGTCTTCCCCGGCTACTCATATGTGGGCATATGTGCATGTGGGCAGACCCTCCTGGAGATGGATAGAGGAGCAGGAGCGGTGTCTCCATTCCTAAAACCATCGGGAATATGTGTTTTCCAATATGTGTTTTCCAATGTGTTTTCCAATGTTTTCGTAGGCGACCCCTGTGAAAGGGTCGTTCAACTCCCAAAGGGGTGGCGACCCACAGGTTGAGAAGCACTGGAGTGATTGTGGTAGTGATTGTACAACACTGCTTGATAACTATTGAGTGGTGTGATGTCAGGATTATGTCCTAATAAAATGATTTGGAAAAATATTTTATAATTGACAAATCAATCAAAACATTTTTAGATGTATGTAACATTTTTTAAATCTCACTGACACTGAGTTGATTACCACTCGTTGTGACGCTCTGTGACAGTGTAGCACTGCCCTGCCATGTTTCTGAGACTGTACTCTTAGTGAGTAGAAAGCCTTGCCTTCCTCCCACAGAGCATCTGGTTATTTTATAGACCAAGCTCAACCATTGCACCACCAAGGCCTCGTATCAAAACATTAGTATATCCAAGATACCTGAAAGCCACTTATTTTCTTGGGTCTTTCAGCACCTACGTCTTGACTTACCCCAATATGATCAGATCTTACCAAGCATTTACTTATGGAATTGTTGCTCTATGCGACTGTGTGTGTGTGTGTGTGTGTGTGTGTGTGTGTGTAAAATTAGCATCCACAACATGCACTGTCTCTGCTGTATATATTAACATCTTCCTTCCCCACATAATGCCCTCTAGCTCCCCTGCTCTCTCCTCATTTGCTTTTTCGCTTCCTCACTTAGATTCCCTGACTCTGATTCTTCTCCCTAGGAACCACTTTGGACACTGCTCATTCCAGAATCCACGCCTGGTCATAGCCCCAGTGTTCAAATACACACATACTTCTACTGCTCTCAGGTCAAGAAGGCAGACAGTAGGCTTGACTGCAGCCTAGCCATAAATGGAATGAGAAAATTAGCTCTTATTTCTGCCTGCATTCTAATTCCGAGGGTCTGTTTGGGATTCTTTCTCTCCTTTCTTTCTTCTAGCTCTGTCTTACATTTTTCCCTTTCTTCCATTTCCATTTGAATTCTATTCTTTTACTTCGCTTTCTTCTTTCCTTTCTTCCCACATTTATGTCTGAAATTGTGTGCCTTGCTAAGCAAGGTGAAGGACTGCAGGAGGCACTGAGTGTTACACCCCATCCCGAAGAGAGATGCACATATTAGGTTGTAAGGATGAACATTGGAATCCACAATTACATTCCCAAAGGAGTCCAACTTGGGAAAGGCTCCTTGGAGGCATTCGTGGAAGGCTCCAGTCTCTTAGGCTTTGTTTACATTTCATAGCTTTTACTGAATTTTCTTCAACTCTCTCTCCAAACATACTTCTCTGATCCATAAACCGTTTCCAATGAAACTTGGAACATACTTGGTCTAATTCCTGTAACTTTGAGACAATCTGAGACAGACCCTTCATTTCTAAGCAAACCTCACTCTGTAAAAGATCGTGTGGGCCATTTCTCTGTCAGTGTTCTCAACAGCAGCACCTCCCTCTCTCTGATTGTCATGGTGGTCTGTATCTTCCTAAAGAAGCAGCTAGTGGGATTCTGCTTGCTGCTTTTAATATCATAACTTTCTAAATGAAATGTATTTATTAAACTATGGACATAAAAAACATTATCATCTAGTTGATTCCAACTCACCGTAACCCTGCAACGCAGAATAAAACCACTCCCTGCGGTGTCTTTCTCTCATGTAGCAGCGGCAGGGATTTTAACTGCCAACTTTGCTGTTAGCAGCACAATGCTTACCTATGAACACGTAAACTCCAGTTACCTGGGGCCTAATGGTAGAGAAATGTTGGTAACACTTGTATCCCCAGCTTACCCAACTTGCGCATGGTCATTTATAAGTAGAAAGCTTCTAGGCTAAATTTGTTGCTGTTAGGTGCCATTGAGTCCATTGCAAAGCATAGAAACTGCATATAAAACAGAAATAAACACTGCCCGGTCCTGCACCATCCTCACACTTTGTCTTATGCTTCAGCCCATTGTAGCAGCCATCGTGTCGATCCATCTTGTCAAAGGGCTCCCTCTTCTCCGATATCTTTCTATTTTACCAACCAGGATGTTCTCTAGGGACTAGACTCCCCTGAAAACATGTCCAAAGTATGTGAAGCAGTGTCTCATCCTCCTTGCCCCTAGGAAGCAGTCTGGCTGTACATCCATTAGGACAGATCTGTTTGTTCTTTTGGCAGTCCGTGACACTTCACCAACACAATACTGAAACCAATTTATCTTCGGTCTTCCTCATGCAATGTCCAACTTTCACATGCAAATGAGGAGATTGAAAATACCATAGCCGAGGTCAGAGACACCTTCGTCCTCAAAACGACATCTTCGCTTTTCCACAGTGTAAAAAGGCTTTGTGCAGCAGATGTACCCAATGCAATGCATTATTTGAACTCTTCACTGTTGCTTTCATGAGCCTTGATTAAGGATCCAAGCAACATGAAATCCTTGATAACTTTGTTCTTTGCTCCATCTAACAGGATGTTAGCTACCGGTCCAGGTGTGAGGATTTTGGTTTTCATTACATTAAGTTGCATTTCATACTGAAGGCAGAAATCCTTGATCCTGATCAGCAAGTGCTTCAAGTCATATTCAATTTCTGCAAGCAGTGTGTTGTCCCCAGCATATTGCAGGATATTAATAAGCCTTCCTCCATATAGCTGTAGCCCAGGTGGGGACGGAGCATGGTGGTGGGGCAGGAGGAAAGTCAAGGGAGAGGGAGGAAGAAGCTGGGAGTCAAGGGGCATTTATGGAGGTCTAGACAAAGATGTCTAGGGATAGGGAAATAGATCTAATTGTCTACATGTATAGGTTTAATATTAAGGTGGTGGAAGGACCTTGGGCCCCTACTCATGCACTCCCTCAATGCATGAATACTTTCGTTTATTAAATTGGTATTCTATGATGCTCACTCTACCGACACAACTGCTGAAGCCAAAGTGGGTGAACAAGTAAATGTGGTGAAGAAAGCTGATGGTGCCCGGCTATCAAAAGAGATAGTGACTGGGGTCTTAAAGGCTTGAAGATAAACAAGCGGCCATCTAGCTCAGAAGCAACAAAACCAACATGGAAGAACACACCAGCCTGAGTGAGCGAGTGATGCCAAAGGGATCAGTTATCAGGCATCAAAGAACAAAAAATCATCATATCATTGGCTGCACACCTCCATGATAGGATCGCTGAAGATAAATGGGTGCATAAGCAAATGTGGCGAAGAAAGCTGATGGTGCCCGGCTATCAAAAGAGATAGTGTCTGGGGTCTTAAAGGCTTGAAGATAAACAAGCGGCCATCTAGCTCAGAAGCAAAAAAGCCCACATGGAAGAAGCACACCAGCCAGTGCGATCACGAGGTGCCAAAGGGACCAGGTATAAGGCATCATGCAAAAAAAAAAGTATATATATATATATATATATATATATATATATATATATACCACATTGAATGAAGGGGGAAGTGCAGAGTGGAGACCCAAGGCCCAAGTGTAGGCCACTGGAGATCCCCTCATAGAGGGGTTTAGGAGAGGAGATTGGTCAGTCAGGGTGCAAGGTAGTACCGACGAAGAGCACAGCTTTCCCCCAGATCCTGGATGCTTCCTCCCCCCAACTAACATGATCCGAATTCTACCTTGCAGGGCTGGATAGGGCAGAGGTTGTACACTGGTACATATGAGGGCTGGAGGTACAGGGAATCCAGGATGGATGATACCTTCAGGACCAAGGGTGTGAGGGGCGATGCTGGGAGAGTGTAGGGTGAGGGGAAAGGGGGAACTGATTACAGGGATCCACATGTGACCTCCTCCCTGGGAGAGGGATGACAGAGAAGGGGGGGAAGGGAGACTCCGGATAGAGCAAGATATGACAAAATAACGATGTATAAATTACAAAGGGCACATGAGGGAGGGGGGGGAGCGGGGAGGGAGGGGAAAAAAAGAGGACCTGATGCAAAGGGCTTAAGTGGAGAGCAAATGCTTTGAGAATGATTGGGGCGGGGAATGTATGGATGTGCTTTATACAATTGATGTATGTATATGTATGGATTGTGATGAGTTGTATGAGCCCCTAATAAAACGTTTTTTAAAAATAAGCCTTCCTCCAATCTTGGTACCACATTTTCTTCATATAATCCAACATACAGATTGGACTAAGTATGATGAGAAGATACAACCTTGCTGCATACCTTTCCTAATTTTAAACCAAGCAGTATTCACATAGATGTCTTTACATAGTCAATGAAACCCTAGTAAATATCTTTCGGGTAGTCTCTGCTTTCCTCCATGATCCATCTAACAGCAGGAATGATATCCTTTGTTCCTTCTCACCTTCTGAATCCAGCCTGAGCCTCTGGCAGTTCCCATTCAGTGTACTGATGGAACTGTTGTTGGATTATTTTCAGCAAAACAGTACTTGCATATGATATTGCTCTATAATTTGAGCATTCTGCTGGGTCACAAAAAACGGGTACAAATATGGATCTCTTCCAGTCAATTGTCTAAGTATTTGTCTTCCAAATCTCCTAGCATGGAAGAGTGAATGCTTCCAGTGCTTCATCAGTTTGTTGAAACATTTCCATTGGTATTCCAATTCCTGGAGCCTTGTTTTATAACTAATATTTTCAATGTAACTTGCACTTCAGCACCATTGGTTCTTGCTCATATGTTACGTCTTAATATGGTGTAATCTCAACTAGTTTTTAGGTATAGTGACTGTGTATTCTTTCCATATTCCTTTGGCGTTTCCTGCATCAGTGAATATTTTACCTGTAGAATCTTTCAAGATTGCTTCTCAAAGCTTAAATGTTTCTTGAAATCTTTCTGTTGAAGATAGGTTGAGTATGTTCTGACCTTTTGGTTTTCTAACTCCAGGTCTTTGCACGTTTCATTATATTTGTCTTTCTTCTCTAGTTGTTCTTTGAAAAATTTTTGAAAATGGATTTATTTATTGGAAAATGTAATATATATACATATATTACATATATGTGTGTATATATATGTTGGGGCCTCTTACAGATCTTATAATATTCCATACATCAATTGTATCAAGCATATTTGTATATATGTTCCATCATCATTTTCTAAACATTTACTTTCTATTTGAGCCCTTGGTATCAGCTCCTATTTCCCCCTCCTCCCCCCACCCCATGACCCCTTGATAAAATATGAATTATTATTGTTTTTGTATCTTACACAAATGGCTGTCTTCCTTCACCCATGTTTCAGGGGAGGAGGGGAATTAAGCGTAATCATTGGAATCAGTTCCCCTTCCTCCCCTCCAGCTCTTCCCAAGAGATGATGTGCTTCATGTGATCATCGGGGCTTTTGAGTGATGCAAAGTACTCCATTCTGTGCATGTTTTCTAATTCATCCATCTATCAGTGGAAATTTAAATTATTTCCAGTTCTTTGTGACTGTCAGTTGTGTTGCAGTAAACATTGGAGCACAGATGACCAGTCTTGAACTATTTCTTACCTTTTCTGTGTATTTGCCCAGTAGAGGGATTGCTGGGTCAGAAGGTAACTTAATTTCCATTTACGTTAAATATCACCAGATGACTGATTCCACAGTGGCTGTACAGGACAACCAGCAGTGGAGAAGAGTTCTTATCTCAGCAAACCCCTCAAACATTTGTTACTCTCTGATTTTCTGATTAGAGCTATCCTCAGGGTGGTAGGTCATATCTCATAGTTGTTTTAACTTGCATTTCTCTAATGGCTAATGATCGGCCATATTGGCATTCGGGTCTCCTCCATAGTAAAGCTTCTTTTCAGTTTTTGACCACTTCCTCAGGGGGTTAACTGTTCTTTTTGCAGGCTAGAAGAGCACTGTAGATTTCAGTAATAAGCTCCTTGTCTGTTGTGTCATTGCGAAAAATTCCCTCCAAGTCCATGGTTCTCTTGTTACTCTCTTGGTGAGGTCTTTCGATACACACAGATGTATATCCCATTTGTCGATTTCAGCTTGATTTGTAATTACAGTTAGTCTATGTATTATTCCCTTCACCAAGATTCTTAGGTTTATACCCATTCCTTTGTTGACAGTCCTGATAGTTTGAGGTTTTACATGTAGGTCTGTGAACCACCTTGAGTTTTTTCTTGTACGTGGGGTGGGGTAAAGGTCTTGTTTCATTTTTCTACAGGACATCCATTGGTTCCAGCACCACTTATTAAAGAGGCATCCACCTCCCACTTGATGTTTTGGGGGGCCCTTGTGGTAGATTCGTCGTCTATATACTGGTGGTTTTATTTCTGGGTTTCCTGTTCTTTTCCATTGGTCTGAATATCTGTCATTACCACTGTGGCTGTATAGTAGATATTAAAGTCAGGTAATGTGAGGCGTCCAGCTTTAATTATGGGCTTCTTCCCTCTCCATGTCATATTGGTGCTCAGTTTTTCCAATTCTTTGAAGAAGGTTGTTGATATTTGAATCAGGATAATGTTAAACTGAAATAGTGCCTTGGGTAAGATTGACATCTTTACTATATTGAGTCTTTTGATCGTGAGCATTAGATATTCTTCCATTGTGGAGCTCGCTTTTGGTGTCCTGTAGTAAGTCTTATGGTTTTGTGGTTACATGTATCCCTAGATATTTCAGTTTGTTCTTGGCTATTGTAAAGGGTACTACCTTCTTCATCTCCTCTTCCGTGGTCTTGTCCAATGTGCATAGCAAACCAATAGATTTTTGTCTGTTGATCTTGTACCCCACCACTCTTATGTATTCCTCTATCACTGCCAGTATTCCAGTGGTATAGCTTTTGGAGTTTTCAATGTATAGAATCATGTCATCTTCAAATAGTGATAGTTTCACCTCCTCCTCTCCCACACAGATACCTTTAATGTCCTTCTTCTGCCTTATGTTGTTAGCTAGGACCTCCGGTACAATGTTGAAAAGAAGTGGGAACAAGAGACATACATGCCTGGCCCCCTTTTTCAGTGGGATTGTTTTCATCTTCTCTCCGTTAATTATGGTGTTGGCTATTGACTTTTTGTAAATAGCTTGTATTAATTTGAAGGATTCCCCTTCCCTTCCTATCATCTTAAGTTATTAATTAGGAGTGAGTGTTGTATGTTTTCAAATGCTTTTTCTGAGTCTGTCGATATTATCATGTGATTCTTATCCTTTTTCTTATCAATGTGTCGAACAATATTGATGGACTTTTGGTTGTTAAATCATCCCTGCATCTCTGGAATGAATCCCACCTGATAGTGACAGATGATATGTTTTATATACCTTTGTATTATATAGAAAAATATTTTGTATCTATGTTCATTAGAGATATCAGTATGTATTTCTCGATTCCTGTGGGATCTCAAACAGGGGTATCAAAGTTATACTGGCTTCATAGAATGAATTTGTGATCTTTTTCTGTGCTCTGGAATAATTTGTGGAGGATTGGTGTCAGCTCTTCCCTGAATGCTCAGTAGAATTTTCATGTGAAGCAGTGTGGTCCCAGAGCTTTTCATTGGTAGTTTCTTGAAAGCCTTATCTATTTCTTCCTTTGCTATTGGTCTGTTGAGGTTCTTGACCTCGATGTGCCATAATCTAGGGAGGGATTGTTTAGTCCAGGTATGTGTCCATGTCTTCCACATTGTTGAATTCATTAGAATACAGACTTTCATAGTACTTTGTGATTATCCTTTTAATCTCAGGGTCCATTGTTATTTCCCTGGTTTCATCCCTCAACCTGGCTATTGAAGTTTGCACCGTCCTTTCCTTGGTTAGGCTTTCCAGCAGTCTGTTGATTCTGTTGATCCTTTCAAAGAACCCAGTTTTTGCTCATTGATTTTTTTTTACATTATTATCTTGTCTTCCCACTTGTTTAACTCTGCCCTGATTTTTATTATTTCTTTTCTTTTGATATTATAGGGGTTGTTCTGTTGACTCTGTTTTAGTTTCTAGAGGTTTTGTGATAGCACATCAGTCATAAGTCTCTCTCCTTTTTCACATATGCATTCGTCGCTATCAAACTTCCACTAATAACTGATTTTGCTGTATTCCATAGGTTTTGATATGTTGTATTCTCATTCTCATTAGTTTCTAGAAACGTCCTAATTTCCTCTCTAATCTGGGACAGTACTCATTCAAGTAGCAAAATATTGTTATTCATCCTCCAGTTGTTTGCCCTTGTTTTTCTTTTCACCCTTTTGTTGATCATCAGCTTTATGACATAGTGGTCCGAGAGGAACATCTGAATGATCTCTATGTTTGAATTTACTCAGGCTCAACTTGTGTCCAAGAATGCAGACTATTTTCAAAAATGAAAACTTGAAAAGAATTCTTTTTTATATTTGGGTATAGAGCTCTATAAATTTCTATCAGGTCTAGTCGCCTAATTGTAGTGTTTAGCTCTGTAGGCTCCTTGCTGAGCTTCTTTCCAAGTGATCTATCTTTCTCTGATAGCGATGTATTAAAGTAATCTACTATGATTGTTGAGTCTGTGATTCACTTTTTCATCTTTTGAGTAGTTTGATGAATTTTGCAGCTCTCTGGTTGGGTGCACATGTATTTATTATCCTTGTTGTTTCCTGGTCTACTGATCCCATAAGCATTATGTAGTGCCCATCCTTGTCGCATGTTATTGTTTGCACCTTGAGGTCAATTTTGTCAGAGATTAGGATTGCAAGCCCTGCTTTTTATAAGTTGCTGTTTGCCTGATATATTTTTTCCACCACCCTTTTATTCTTAGTCTATTTTTTGGCTCTGAGCTTAAGATGTGTCTCTTGTAGGCAACAGATTGATTGGTTATGTTTTCTAAGCCAGTCTCCTAACCTTTGTCTTTTAATGGTGCATTCAGGCTGTTAACATTCAGAGTTATTACCACCATCTGTGGATTCATTGCGGTCATCTCATACCATCTGGGTTGGGTGTTTTCTTATCTCCCTTTATATCATGGCATTGTGTTTATATGGGGGACTTCATTCTGACTTCTTTTCCCTCTGAGGCAATATTATCTTGGTAATTATTTTCAGCAATTATGGATGAAGTTGAGCTATATGGTGTTCTGCTTGTGCTTTGTCTTCTGACCACGGTGATTAGCAAGGATTTTCCGCAGGACTGGGAGTCTTATGGCATATTCTTTTAGTTTTTCCTTGTCCTGGAAGACTCAGCTCACCATCGCGAGCTTAATAGATAATTGTGCAAGGTAGAGAATTCTCAGGTTGGTGTTTTTTTTTTCTTTTAGCTTTCAGAAGATGTTATTCCACTCTTCTCTCCTCTTCGTGGTATCTGCTGATAGGTCTAATCATATTCTTACCTGATTATTATTATAAAAATATGTGACTTCCTTTTATTCTCTTGCTGCTCTTAAAATTTTCTCTTTTTCCTTGAAGTTGGATAATTTTAGCTATTATGTGCCTTGGTGAGTTCTTCCTGGAGTTTAGTCTAATTGGTGTCTTCTCTGCTTCCTGTATGAATGTCTGATTCTCATTCATTCAGGTGGGGAAGTTTGCTTCCAGGAATTCCCTCACTAATTTAGCTGTAGACTTCTTTGTTGTGTCTTGTTCTGGAAGACCAATTGTTCAAATATTGTTCTTCATAATATTTGTCATTGTTCTCATGCTTTCTTCTACCTCTTTGATTAACTTGTTTGGCTGTCTTTCACGTTTGTTGAAGTCTGCCTGATTGCTCCCAAGATTGCTGGTATGATTCTCCGCCTCTTCTAATCTGTTGGTGAGGTACATTATCTTGTGTTTTGTATTGTTACCTCATCCATTCGTTCTTGTATTTCCCTGTGGTGCGTGGACTTCATCCCCTCTGTCCTGGACTTCATCTCCTCTATCATTGCATCCTTATTGTGTTGCTTCTCTCATATCCTATATTACTCCAAGCAGCATTCTGAAGATTTCTTTTTGTTGCAGATCAGTGTCTCTTTCTTCAATGAGCATAGTTAGGTTTAGGATTTCTTCTGCTGTTGCATTTTTTTTCTTCTTTTCTTGTTAAGGGTGTTGAGGTATGTTGTTGTCTACATGTCATAGTGGAAGAACTGGTTGCCGTGTTCCCTGGAGACTGGTGGGCCCTGAGCTTTTTCTCTGTGTGACTGGTAAAAGTGGTTTCAGGGACCACCTGTGGTCAACTGTGGTGGTGGATCCGGCTGCTGTGTAGGTGAAGTGCTTCAGCGACTCATTGGCTTGAGGCATTGGGGGTCCTTGGAGGGTGTGCTGAGGCCATTGACTGTAGGTATGCCATTGGGCCAGGTGGGGGAGAGCCTGCAGCATGCGCATGGCTCTGGTCAGGACTCTCTGGCCACAATTTGCAGCCTTTAAAGACTCTCGGTGGAGCCTAAAACCGTTAGGGCCAGTTTGGGGCTTGGCTTGTGACTTTCATCCCCTGGATTTTACTGTTTTGTTATGTTAAAATCCTAGACTGTGATCTGGGAATTTGAGTTCTGAATTCCTTGTTATGATAATGTTATGCTGATATACCTGGACAAGTTTTTGTCAGTTCTATTCATAACTTATATTCAAAGTTATGGAAAAGAACACAGCCTGAACTTGTGTTTTAATTTTCTTTTTCTTTTTATAATGGGTTTGTTGCCCTGGTATCAGAGCTGTGTTTCACTGTACCCCAGGGAAGGTGGGCCAGTGTAGCTGATTAGTTTTGCAGCCAATGAGATCTGAACTTCCCAGGTGCTACTTAATTGCTGCAGATTGGTGACTAATTATCTCTCATTACCCAGCTGACAGGCTCGAAGATTTGGAGAGGGGTGAAGGGGATTGCTGGCTGAGGGAGAAGGATGCAAAGCCTGATAATGCAAGAGTGGAGTGGATATCAGAGAGGAGAACCCCGGGATGAGGTCTTGTGGCTAGTTCTCAGAGGTTCTCTGCTAGCCTGAGATTATGACTCCCTTTAGATGGCAGCCTGAGGGAATCACTGCAGGCTGCAAATCTTGTATCTTGGGCATAGGAAGGGGTGGCAGGTGCCATCCTGCTGGATCTGGTGGGGGATTAGCAGAGTGCAAACAAGGTGAACTTAGAGTGTTTCATTGAGTTCTTGAATCACTCCATGGGCAAAAATCAAAGGGGGATGTCTGAACTTGACCTTAGTACGCTGAACCTATTTTTAGCTCCCAGACTCCCAATATTGGCCTGATTACCTCTTAATTTTTTGATCTAACAACAAGAGCACTTGGTGAGTGATTCTACGTGAACACTACTTGACTCCTCTCTCCTTTCAAATTTATTTATTCAGCTATTTGATATCATCATTTCTTCCATTTGCCTTAGCTACTCTATGATAAGAGAAAGTTTCAGCAAGTATATTCTGACATCCACTTTGTTTTTTTCTTTCTTTTTTGTCTTTTTTTGGTGAATATTTCTGGCTTTTATTTTTAAAGTACTTTTAACACAAAAAATAATTTTAAATAAATTTTAAAATAACAGCCAAATGATTTATTATACCTTTATTGACCTTTTGCTTTTTTCATATATGATGATCTTGGTGTCATTTGACAGCTCATTGGATCTTCCCTCATGATTGTTCAATTCAGCAAATATATTATTGATATGTTCTCAAATTCAGGTGGGATATAGTCAAAGTCATATTTTGGTTCTCATTTACTTGCTTTCCTTTTCTTGAACTTCAACCTGGGCTTACATAGAGCAACTGGTTGCCTACTCCACAGTCAGCCCCCAGCCTAGTTACAGGAGCTGATACTGAGCTTCTCCAGGGTCTCTCCCCACCGATATAGTCAATTTAACTTCTGTGAACAAAGCTATTTGCAATGAAGAAGTTGTTGGGCTTGCAAAATTCTATCATGATCTTCAGCTTCATTTCTATCACCAAGACTATATTTTGCAACTACTGTTCCTTCCTCTTTGTTTCCAATTGCTGCATTCCAATTGCCAATAATTATCAAGAAATCTTGATTGCCTGTTCAATCAACTTCAGACTGAAGAAGTTGGTAAAATTTTTCAATTTCTTCCTCACAAGCTTTTGCTGTTGGAGCATAAATTTGAATATTGATTTGATTTATTTGTATGTGAATAGACATTTCCCATACTAGATTGTACTTCAAGATAGGTCTTGAAATGTCTTTGTTGACAATAAATGTTACACAATTCCTCTTGAATGTGTCTATCGCAGTATAGTAAACCATGATTCTATGATTCAAAATGACCAGTTTTCAGTTCAATTTTCAGTCCATTTCCATTCACTAATGCCTAGAATGTAAATTATTTTCCATTCCATTTCATTTTTAATGACTTTCAAATGTTCTAGATTCATTTTCCATATATTCTAAGTTCTGATTATTAATTGATGTTTTCAGCTGTTTCTTCTCATTTTGAGTCACGCCCATCAGCAGGTGAAAGGCCCATAGGATTACTCCTTCCGTGACATTGTTGTGAAGGCAGCTCTTCTTCAGTCAAAATTTGAATGCCTTCCATCTGCTTCTGTTCATTAGGTTTTCAGTAACTGACCCTGTTTCCATGCTATCCATAAGATTTTTAGTGGATAATTCCTCTGATGAAAACAGCCTTCTTTATAGTCTGTTCTTAGTCTGTAAGCTCTGCTGAAATCTGTTCATTTTGGGTGACCCTGCTGGTATTTGAAATATTGACGTGACTTTCCACATCACACCAACACACAAGTCACCACAGTATGACAAATTAAAAGACAAGTGGGGCCATGGGATTTTAGTTGGGGCTACAGTAATATACTCATGAGTGTGTTCTGAAGCCCTTGAATCATTATATCTTTAAGATAGGCACTCACTGCAATTGGTCTGGAACAGACAGAGGGATCAGCTCATTGGCCCACAGTTTCCCGGAGTTTCAGCAGGTCATTCAGAGGCAGACAGACCCTTACAGACAACCTAAAACTGACAACCTTACCCAGCCAGACCCTTACAGACAACCTAAAACTGACAACCTTACCCTCAGGAGAGCTGGGCCTCCCTCCCAAGATGAAGAACACAAAGACAGACACCTCTCTAAAGTCAGCGAGGAGACGTAAAGGCTTTCTCCTGGGAATCTAGCCAAGGAAAAGAACATTGTGTTAATCATTATTCATTATCAGTTTGGCCAACGAATTGCGGGGTTATTTTTTGTGTCTGGTGAGGGACGAGACTCAGGCCAAATTCTGTCACATAAACAAGCAGCTTACAATCCTGTATGGTTTCTCTGAGGTAAAAACTCTCAAGGCGTCCTTCAGAATTTCCAGTAGGGTATATTTCACTTGAACCTAACAGCTTCCAGTATTTTCAATCAATCAACTCCTTGATTTGTAAAAATAGAATTCTCCACACATCTCTGCAAAGCTTAGCATGTTTTGTGGTAAACCGTCCTTTCTATAGGATGATCCAGCTGCTCTAAGGCAGATTTGACTCAATGGCAGTTTGTCTTTTAAATCATCTTCGTGTACAAAACAGAACCAACTGTAATGTCAGTCTCAATGGCCCTATAGAACAGACTAGAATTGCCCCACAGGTTTTCCAAGGTGAATCTTTACAGAAGCATCTAGGCTGCTGTACCTTTCTCCCTCAGAATAGTTAGTAGGTAGGAATCTCAGACTTTTTACCGTTAGCCATCCAGTGCTGTAACCACTGCTCTACCACCAAGGCATCTATCTTAATCTAAAGTTTCCCCCAAACAGAATGATTATTAAAAATACCTCTGTGCATTCTTCTACTCTTGTCAATTAGTCTCCTGGACTGCAAGTGTCCTCTTGCCTCTTGTGAAAGTGTAATGCTTTGCGCTACTAGCAATGGCTCTGCTTTTCCTTCTTTAAGATTACTTATTAAACAGTGGACTTACTTAATTTAAACAAACCACATTGGTTCCTCTGCCCTGAGCAAATGAAAAAACCCAATAAGAAGTTCATATTCATTCTCGTCCCCAAAGCTGCCATCTATCTGTCAATTAGTTGTACAATGGTGACGTGTATTACTATGATACTACTGGAAGCTATACCACTGGTATTTTCGATACTAGAAGATCACCCATGGTGGACAGATTTCAGTAGAGCTTTCAGACCGACGGTTCTCAACCTGTGGGCCTTGACCCCTTTGGGGGGAGGGGGTCAAACGACCCTTGCACAGGTGTTGCCCAATTCATAACAGTAGCAAAATTACAGTTATGAAACAGCAACATAAATAATTTTGTAGTTGGGGGTTCACCACAACATGAGGAACTATATTAAAGGACCACAGCATTCGAAAGGTTGGTAACCACTGTTTTAGACTAAGAAACACTAAAAAGAAAGGCCTGTCACTCAACCTTTATGAATCACAACAGAACATCATCTGACTCACTTGCTTTTGACAGAGCATCAAGAGGATCAATCGCTGAACAAGAACATTATCTTTGATAAAGTGGATGCTTGGCAAAGGCAAAGGAAGATGGACTGGCACAGTAGTCTCAACAATGGACTCCTGCCAGAGACCGCAAGGGTGGTGGAGGGATAGGCGTTGTTCCACTCCACTGCACACAAGGGCACCATGAGTCAAAGTTGACTCAGCAGCAGTTGCCTACCTCGACCTCTCGATTTCTTGTCGTTAGTTGCCAAGGAATGCGAGGACAATGTTCCTTTAGTTATACCGTCATGAAGCTGAGTATATTATATCATGTTACATCATAACACCGTAGACAGAAAGAGGTTAGGCTGGATGAGATTCCGATGGGATTCTTCTGAGTAGGCTATGGTCCCTCAGTGATCTTAACCCTTTGTGCTCTTCTTCTAGGTAGATGGAAAGACCCCAAACTTAAGTCTTACTCAGAACACCCAGGACACCCTGGCTTCCCCCTCTCCATTCGCACGTGTTCCTTTCAGAAGCACAGCATCAAAAAGGAAGAAACAGGATCAACCTAGAACCCCCTCTCTGGGGGAAGAACAATGGAAAAGCGGGTGAGGGGCAATGGAGGGCGATGTAAGATATGAAAATAATAATCTATAACTTCTCAAGGGTTTGTGAGGGAAGGTAGGCGGGGAGGGAAGGAGAAGAAATGGGGAGCTGATATCAGGGGCTCAAGTGGGAAGAGAATGCTTTGAAAATGATGATGGCAGCATATGTGCAAACGTACCTGACACACGAGAGTAATGTATGGATTGTGAGAAGAGATGTAAGAGCCCCCCAATAAAAGCATTTAAACAACAACAAAAAAAAAAACAAGGAGAAAGAAAGAAAAATGAAGAAGCAGAGCCAGAGTGCCACTTCAATAAGACAAGGAAGCAACCAAAACACAGGAGACCCTGCTTTGCCTCACTCACTTCCCTTTGTTAGACTCCCTCCCTCTGCCACCGCTCTTCCCGTGCCCTTTGTACATTTCTATAGAATAAGAAACTTCCTCAAAGTTTCCTCAAACCTTCCAGTAAGAAGTTCTCAACTCTGCTCAACTTCCTGGAACTCCAGGAACACTTTCTGTCAAAACCCTCCCTTCAAAGCATCCTGCGCATCTGTCCATGAAAGCATCATCACCACTGGATCGTCATGTCCTCCAGGGTCCTCTCCAATGCCTAGCACGGTGCCTCACTCATTCATAATGTCATTCAGGCGTTCACAACTATTAATACAATGTTAGTAGATAGCTAGGATCCCTGGTGGTGCAATAGTTAAGAACTCGGCTACTATCTGAAAGGTTCGTAGTTCAATCCCATGCAGAGGCTACTCAGAAGAAAGGCCTAGCAATCTGCTCCCCATAAGTTACAGCCTAGGAAGGTCTATGGGGCAGTTCTACCCAGTTATGTGGGGTCACTGACTCAGCAACAAAAACTCAGGCACTGTATCAAGTGTAAAGCATACTTATTGTCTATTAGCTAATAAACAAACATTCCCAAATAAATTAAGGAATGAAGGCGCAAATACATACACCCTGTCCTTACCATATACTTTTATGTCACTGCTTCACAATACACACCCATCCATCTCAAGGCAGCTTTTCCCTTCTCTCGGTCTGGTTGTTCTTGAATTCCTTAATTGTCAGACAGTCCTTACGTTAAGTCAGCCTATTGCCCTGAAGCATCTGTATATTAGTTCGTAAAGAACAGAAGCAGCTGGTAACTGTTATATGTCCCAGCGTTCTCCAGGTCAGTGGAAACACCTCATTTTTTTTTTAAGGTTCCTCAAAAAAATCAACATTCGTGATAATCTAGGATATATGTTAGTTGCTCCACCATCCTGGTTGCTTTCCTCGAAGCACCTTTCATTTGGTCTAGAAACTTCTAGTCTAGTTTCCAAATGTGAAAACCCAGCTTCCATGTCTGCCAACCTCTATGCTCCAAATTCAGCACAACCACAGACACAGCAGCCCCATATTCGCTTCTTTGAGAAACGCATTCCATCATTCCTATAATATTAAGAGTATTGGCCAGACTTATTCTTGAATTTTATAGAGTTCTTGCTGAGAATCCCTCTTTACTTCTTAAAATTTGGGGGGTGCCCTCCTCCTTCTTCCCTGTATCTCCCCTGCCATTGATTTATTTTAAAATGACTATACGTTCTTCCTGCCTGCAAGAGACCCCTTTACCTTGTTTTCTATCAGAACTTTTCACACAATTATGTTGATTGCTTCTTGACCAGCAAACCTTTCGTAGGTCTAAAAGCAAAATCCATCAGAGGTGAAAATCAGACATTTCTAAGGACCATAATCTTGCCTGTGTAGTAGAATAGTCTGAAGTTAGAGAGAATGAAAATGCCACCCAAAGACAGCAGAAACAGCAATGGAAAGAGTTCCAGAGTTTGAGGTCCCTCAGCCCATTTACCCCTGAGAGCGGGTGGCCTCTTTTCCCTCAGTCTGGCTGGTCTTGGATTCTGGGAGACAATAATTTCCCCATTTTGCCCCGTTGCCTAATTTGAGTTGGGTTTCTGTAAGTTACAGCCAAAATATTCCTGACTATTACCAGCCCCAGACATATCTTCCTGGGTGCAATTGTGCTAGCCCAAGTATCCCCATTCTGTATTGAAAGGGTTGTGAACTCAGGAGCAGGGTCTCACATCTGCCACTGTTGAATAGCACCTTGTTTTATTTGATTCATGATTCTATCGCAGCTGTTTGCAAAATTGCTATCAGCGCTGACAGTTGTGCTAAGACAAATGTGGCTTTTGTAAGCTTTTGGTAACAGACCTAGCTAGTCTCATCCATTTCTGCTGGGTAGAAATAAGAACTGATTTTTAAAATAACTGATGAAAAAAACCCAAAACTTTCAATCTCAAAAGACAGAGTCAGTTTTGAGTAAATTTGCATTGCAGCCCCTCGACGATGATGATTGGATGAAAGAGGGAACCATCAGTCGTGATGAGGATGGGAAGAGTTTCCGAATCCAGGTCACATCCTCTGGTCCTCTGGTCCTCTGGTCCTCTGGTCCTCACCACTCGACATGGAGGAATGACACCTGGCCTCGTCCCTGCACTGGCTTTCCTGAATGCCACGGTCTCCATCTCAGACTTAGGAGCATCACACTTGCATCCATAGCTGGAGTCCATGGTCCTTCTAGAAGGCACTTGTGACAAGGAGGCAAGGCTGGCCTACGGGCATATTCTAGCCAACATCCAGAAGAAAGCCACCAGAAACAAATTCTGCCAACAATTTGAGTACACTGGGAAGCACCTTCTTCTCCAGTTGAACCACTTGATGAAAACACATAGCTGGAAGATATCTGGACTATTGCTGCTTGAATCCAGAATATTCAGCTAAACCTTACCTAAGACAGTTCTAGAACAGTTGTGAGATCGCAGATATGTATTGTTCCAAGTCATTGTTTGTGGCAGTGTGTTAAAGAACATGGGGAACTAATGCACACGTAGAGTGAGGAAATAAACTGTTCACACCTGTGCCCTCACTGTGATTCCTGCTTCGGATTATATTGTCTCCTTGGGCAGGTGGGTGAATCAGTACTAACAAGACAGGTTTAAGGCAAATCCTGATTAAGTCTTTTTATGGCCAATCATCCCTTCACTGTGTCTCACTTTTCTCATCTGTGGATTGAAACCATCATCATGAGCAGATTTTTTTGTTCTAGTTCAAAAAGAGGACGATACTCTTAAGATGCACTTCAATTGAGGTGAAGCAGAAAAGAATAAAAGTGAAAAACCATGGATTTCTGTGTTGAAATCTACATGAAAATCCAGCTCTGAGTAAAAAGTACAGAGAGTTCCCACACCGGGGACTTCATAGAAGTTAAGGAAATAAGATCGCCCAAACTGATTTGCAACATGAAACAGGTCCACTGAAACAAGTGAACTCAGTGCCATTAGCACTTTCAAACTTCTTTTGTGGACTTCAATTTAAAGACATCATTTGCTTTAAAATTAAAAATTGACATTATTTCCTCGTGAAAAAAATAAAGAACTTACTCTATGCCCAATGCTGACAAATTCAGCATGGAAATCCTCTTCATATTCTCCACCCCGAATAACAGACATCACTCATTTATTTATCAGACCCCTCTGTCTTAACTTCTGTTCAGACAGACGAGCGGAGCCAAGGTTCTCAGAAATAAACCAGAGCAATGAACGCATGTGAAACAGTTCTGTGGGTCTCCGTTTTCTACTGCTACATAAAGAACGGCTTTGAATAGAGCTGGATTCTGGGAAGAACCACGGCGAGTATTTTCTAAGATTTCAAAGTCAATGGGGGATAGAGCTGAGAACATAAATTCTGAAACCATCATAAGCTGAATGCTGGAGAAAGAGAAGCAAGTTTTCTTTTCAGCGTCAAGGGAAAAAAAATTTTGCTCATTAGAGCCGTAGAATGAATCTACTCTTACAAGTCTAATCCATGAATAAACTAAGGAATAGAACTTTGCTGAAAAATTCCTCATGGATTTACAAGTTGCTATAAGTCCCCAAGGAGTGGGGTTTGTGCTATAAAGTTGCCTGAGGTACACAGGTCTGTACAGTGTAGTGAGAATTTGGGAACTGACATCTTTCCACAACAAAGACACTACTGATACCAAAACCAGACCTATCTGGCTTTCTATCCCCTATGTTAAATAGTACTTAGTGTGGGTTTAAGAGTGACTTAATGGTTGCTGGCTTAAGAAAGTGGGAATTCTGAGGACAGATGGATATATGAAAACTCCATCAGTCTGGAGTCCTTAAAACCTGGGACTTGAAAGCCTTTCACTTAATTTTTTCTCAGTTTTAAATTGATTGTTGTAGATGGTCTAATATTATTAAAAATCCTAATTACTAAGCAGCAAAAGGTAAATGAGATGGTGTGTGCACACAGCTCTATTATATTAGAATCATGGATCTCAGAATTATGAGAATTCTGAGAGACCAAGTCCAATCCTCTCTTCCATAGGGTCTTGAGTGGAAATCCATGGACATGGCCACAGGGGTTCAGAACCCTCTGACATAACTTTGCATTCTCTATTTGCTTTGGAGACGCGCCTTCTCTTACCTAGCCATTAAGAACTGAGGCTCTTCGGGGGTTCATCCCAGTCCCATGCCCATGCCCATAACTGCAGTAACACCTAAATGAATCTCCCCAGCCAAATCTCACTTCTAGTTGCAGACTCATATTATTTCACTGTCCACTTAGCTTCGCCAATAAGCAAATTAAAGACAGTTTACATTGAACATGCCCAAGATCTACCTCAAAATCCCCCTCAATTCTCTTTTCCACTCCCTCACTGCACCTTAAACCTCTAAAGACTAAGATGCTCACCTCAAAACTGGGGCACGTTTTCCAAAGCCACGTCTGGCTATGGCTCACTTTTGCTAGAAATCACCAGTGGCTTCCCATTGCTCGGAGTGAAAAGCCAAAGTTCATGCACGGGTGCAGACATCGATTTTCTAGTGGGTTAAGCATTGGGCTGGTAACCAGAGTCAGTGTTTCAAACCCACCAGTTACTCCAGGAGACATAAAGATCTATCCCTCAGAATCACACAGGGGAAGTTCTACTCTGTCCAATAGGGTGACTATGAATCAGAATTGACGCAACGGCAGTAGTTGGTTAGGTGGCTAGTACACATGGCAGCGTGGTTTTAGATGCTTTGCCTTCAAATAACAGAAACACTAAATTAACTAACTTAAACAAAAATTGTTTACCTTTTACACGAAGTTCTTAAAAATAGTAGCTCCAATTGGACCAACATTTTCAAGGGCTGATTTCCTTTCATCTTTCTTCTCTCTGCCATTGGATGTTTAAATATTTCTGGTTTATACTCAGATAGTCTTGGTTATGAAGAAAATATTTTCCTTCCATATCAATTGCTCACTGGATTTTTATTTAAAGGGCTCTCATCCTGTCCCTTATCAATAGTGATAAAGATTTTTGTAATGTATTTTCCCAGTGTGAGTGGATATGCTCCCTGGGGTTTGATATCTTATCAATCATGTGCAATTTTGACAGCAACCACCTTGATCCCATAACCAAAATGTGTGAGGTCTCATATGAATTTAATGTGAAAGTTTCAGCAACCAGTGTGTTCAAAGTCAGTAGACACCCCCTTGTATTGGACTGAGAGTGTTTCATTGTGTTTTGTTGACTATAGGTCAGCATGTTGTGTTGACTTAGCACTACTGTCCAACAAAATGATATGTATCGGTCATGAGTCCTACTCTTTTCCCTTGCTATGCACTTTTCTATGCTGAATGGGTATAGGGTTACAAGTCAAGAGATAATAGGGGAACAAAAGGGAACAAACAAACAAGAAAAACCCTGTAGTTTCTTATGTGTGGGGGCATTCCTTGAGGGGAGACACACTCAGCAGAAAGGTTACACGCGATACCCAAGAATATGACTCTCTTTCTTTCCTGGGGAATGACATGAGGTTGACAGAAACACACAGCTGCCAAGCCAAATATGCTGGGTTCTGATTCACTATCAACTGCAAATAAAATGTGATGAACAAGAAAAATCATTTGCAGTAAAAGCAATATGTTGTTTGATTTCTCACAAGTTCCTTAAAAGTGGCTTATGTGAAGCCAACCACCCCAGTGTTTAAGGAGACAAAGACTTAAAATGACATGAACTTCTGTAGTTCTAGCCCAACCATATAAAAGGCACAATGACCTATAATGAGCTCACAGAGAATAGTAGAAGCCAAATTGAAGTGGTCTTTCCATGACTAGGAACACAACACACAAGGCTTGTAAGGCGATCTCTGTAAGTTTATATCACGAAACAAGGTGATGTTTTGTGAACATTCGCTGAGTGACAATTTTGGGTGGAAACCAAATGTGAATGTTCCTAATATTCTCCACACTTAGTTTGTCATGACTTCTTTTGAATTTTGGAGATTACTTAAATCCTAATTTACCTTTCAAAGCTGAAGAGAGTAAACAGTGACATATTTTCAAAATGTCCACAAATCCAAGGGTTTTGTGGGGAAAAACAGAAAGATGTTGCTCATGACCTTGTGAAGCTATTGACTTCAGAACAAGTTGAATGGAGTAATTTCTCACAGATAATAGATGGGGGAGAGAATTTAGAGAGATTCTAGGGGGTCTAAACCTATTTGTCATTTCTAGAAATATTGAGTATGGAGAGTACAAACCAAAATAGAATTGACTGAAGAAAGACTATTGAAGAGACGCATACAAACCTACTCTCTGCTAACTTCATATCTCCTCAACCCTGACTGTCGTCAAAAATCTGATTCTTTCCATACTCAGATGCACTCTCTCCTTCTTAGCATCTACATCATTTTTGAACTTTCAAGACACAATCTTTACATGGCTTGCCTCCACCAGTGCTGGGAAGAGGACTAAGACACATTTCTCCCTCTCAAGATCAAAACCACAAGAGTCCATTGGTTCTGGGGAGAAACGTGAGGGCCAAGAGAGCATTTTGAAGGTGAATATACAGGATTCTGTACGTCCAAAAAAGACAGTGGTTCGAAACCATCAGGGAGAAACCACAAAGATAACCTAGTATTAAAAACAAGTGGTCCAAAATCTGAATAAAGAATAAAACCGCTAGTCTGTCTTGTAGGGATAAAAGGTATTAATAGGAGCCCAAATGGAAATTGTGACAAACAGAAGTGTAGGGATTTAGATAGTCCAATAGCAGCAAGATGTAACCTAACCCCCCTGTCAAAAACCTTCTTCCAGAAAAAAAAAATCCAGTCTGTTGTGCAGAGCGCAATCCAGCCCTCTACCAAGCCTGGCGCTGTAGGGCCCCCACTGCTGATCTGAAGGCGCCTGCACGAATTGACCCTTATGCATTGGAGAAGGAGCCCCCATGGTTCATCAAAAAGATAATGGCTCTGTGACAGAGAGAACTAGCAAGCTCCTCCCATAAAGATTATAATCAAGACACTCCTTGGGGGTGGCTCTCCTCGGGCACATGGGGTCACCATGAGTTAAATTTGACTGAGCAACACCTAGGAATCAATTTGCAATGACTTCATTTCTGGCACTAATACAGAGGTTATAATTACCTGGAAACTGCACGTTATGGAATTGCTACAGCTCCTGCGCTAGGACATTTAACTGTGTGGATCATATCAAACTATGGATAGCCTTCAGAAGAATGAGAATTCTAGAATACTTGTGCTCATGCAGAATCAGTCTATGAATCAAGAGGCATGTGTGCGAATGGAGCAGGGGAAGACTGAATGGTTTAAAATCAGGAAAGATGTGAGCCAAAGCTGTATCTTCTCACCATACATGCTTGATCTATATGTTGAACAAATAATCAGAGAAACTGGATTCTCTGAAGAAGAATGCAGCATCAGGGTTGGAGGAGGTCCTTCTAACAACCTGAAATAAGCAGATGACACACCCTTGCTTGCTGAAAGTGAGGAAGACTTGATGTCCTTGCTGATGAAGGTCAAGATTGCATCCTTCAGTATGGACTACAGTATGGATTCAGTGTAAGGAAGACCAAAATCCTCACAACTGGCCCTATACGTAACGTCAAAATCAATTGAGATGAGACTGAAGTTGTCAAGTATTGCATCTTGTCACGATCTCAAGGATTTCACCTCAAGCAACACTCGTAGAAGAAGCAGTACTCAGCAATCAAAGTACATATTGCATTGGGTAAATCTGCTGCACAAGACCTCTTTTAAAGTATTTGTGTTAGACAGGGTTCTCTAGAGAGCTAAAACTAGGTTGCTGATAATTTATATATATATATATATATATATATATATAGATAGATAGATAGATAGATAGATAGATAGATAGATAGATAGATAGATAGATGTAGATGTAGATGTAGATATAGATATAGATATAGATATATAACACAAGAAATGAAGTTAAATTATAAACAGATAGATATATAATACAAGAAATGAACAATTAAGTTATAAACAGATAGATATATAATACAAGAAATGAACAGTTAAATTATAAAGCACTAGCAGTTCTTCAAGTCTTGAGGGGCTTCCGGTAGTCCTCTGTGGAGAGAGAGGGCTAGGCTATCGCAGCACAGGTAGCAAACAGCAAGGCAGGTCATCAGCCAGGTCACCAACTGTCAGTCCTCAGCTCCGGAGATGTAAATTTTATTGGAGTGGTCTTAAAGGGACCTCAACTTACAGCAACACAGTCCACAGGCTAGGCGTCCCACAGGTAGTGTACCCTTTAAATTGAGACACAGAACAAGCAAGGCAGCTGCACACTGGTCCGATGATTAAAGAGCAAAAGACAAGAAAGGTGAGGCTCACCGAGCCACTTATCTCTCAGCCCTTCGATTAATCCCACTTGTGTTTATCGGCCAGGCCGGCACAATAAACTATCTCAGTATTGAAAAGCACGGGTGTGACTTTGAGGACTCCATTCACCTGACACACGCCCTGGTATTTTCAATCGCCTTATTTTCAAGCTGGACATTGAATAAGGATGGCGGAATAAAATTTGATGTATATGAACTATGGTGCTGACAAAAGATATTGAAAGTACAGCCAGAATGCTTCCCAGAGGCAAGGATGGTAAGATTTCATCTCATGAACGTTGCGCATGTTATCAGGAGAGACCAATCCCTGAAGAAGGACATCAGGCTTGGGAGAACAGAACTGCTCCGGAGAGTTTTTAAGGCTGTGACCTGTCAGAAGCAAATCACCAGGTCTCTCCTCTAAGCCAGGGAGGTTCAGACTGCCAATCTTTCTACTAATAGTAGAATGCTTAACCAGTTGCTCTGCACAGGAAACTCTTCTAGAAAGTCCTAGGGTATGGGAAACAGAAACATTTCTTCCAAGTCGTCTCCCCCAAATATGTAAGACTTAGGACACTGCTTGCAGCTAATGATAAAAATTATTTCCCTTGAGGCAATCTCTGCCAGACTACTGTCTCACCACACTACAGGGGTGGGCCTGCTGTCTGCTGCTAGGGACAATGGACTACTTCTCCCTGAGGCTTGTGACCATTAGCTTGGTTCCTGTAGGTGGGGTTTACACCCGACTGCTAATGGTTCTTATGGAGATCCAGAGAACAGATCAAACCTGCTCCGGACATCCAAAGTTAAGCTGCCATCCTGAATCTAAAGTTAAGCTGCCATCCTGAATCTAGGATCCGCCCACCTTGCCACATGTATACCCCCAATTCTTCCTCTTCCTATTGCGTGAATATGCCTAGACCACACCCTTCCACCACTGTATTACCTATAGCAGAATCCCTTCCTGTGGCGTATGTCCTCACCTGTAATTAGGCGGCTTGCATGTCCCCAGATAATATAAAAGCCTTGGTTAGCATTAAATCTGGCTCTCTCTCCACGTGGACCACCAAGCAGGGCTGAGGTGAGCACTGCTACCACAAATTGTGTCTGACTCCATTGTTTCAACATCTCTCTTCTATCTCTCATGCTCTCTATGACTCTACTATAATCTTAACTTATTATTGCTGTACAATTATGCCTGCAGGACCCATAATGATGTGCTAGGGGCTGGATTCCCCTTGCACTATGGACTCAACTTGAAAAAGAAGCTTAAGGAGTACCAGGGCAGGAAGGGGTTGCACCAATTGCTGTCGCCCTGGGTACAAAGTAGGGAGGGTGCCAGTTTGCAGAAATGGAAGAAGGAATGCTTCCGAGAAATTTTACCATGAACAGGGGCTCTCTTGAATAGTCCCCTGGTTGGAATCAATCCCCTGATCTTTCTTCCCACTGACTGGTCCTGAGGGAAGAACACAATGGACTTGCCTAGAGGCTTATGTCCATGAGAGAGTCGAGGACAGCCAAGCCAATGAATTGTAATCACAATCTTGGAGAACTTGGAGTCCAGGACACACATCATTATCCAAGAATCTGTCACTCAGCCACTCAGCCGGACTCACCAAGTTGGGGATATATTTTCTGCTCTCCTTACCTGCCCCATTTCAAGACTTCTAGATTTCAGAATCTGTAGCCCAGAGGACTCTGAACCCACAAATTACTTTTCCTGAGAAATGACCATAAAGTCTAGAATATTCATTGAGGGGGGAAAAAAATCAAGAAGTTTTCCTGAAGGGGCCTATTATTCAAACCAATGTAATGTCCTTCCTTTAACAAATCTTCTTTTGACAATTTTGGCCATGGCCACCTCATTTCAGGGACCAGGACCTGAAAGAAGAATTGGAGATTTTAGAAAATGACACCGAACGGTAAGGTCAGGAAACCAGTAAGCACCTGAAGGGGGAAAGGAACCGATGGTTAGCGTGAAGGCAGATCGTTATCTGTGGGTCCCATTCCCTCAGACAAGGAAGTCTGTGTTTTCCTGAAAAGGTAAACATGAGAAGGTCCGTTAGGCTGAGATGACTCATCCCATCCACCCAGAGTGGCTGTACATTCACTGGGAGACCCCATTGGCATTACAGGCTGTAAATTATGGTCATTCCAAATAGGTAACAAGAGAGGTCTGTCAGCTGTGCAATTACTTTGTTTTGGCAGGACACTTTGGAGTCAAGAAAACATTGGCTGGAGTTCAATGCCAAGATTTTGGATCAGCTGCCATCATAATTTTTCAGAAATGTGATGACTGTTCTTCAAGAAATAGTTTCCTAAGGTGGCTGCAGGAATGCCCCCTGCACATGTTCTAACGGGATTCAAAGAATGAGCTCCGGGGGACCTACCAGCACAGCTCAATTGCCATGGGCTCTTTGGGCCGAGAGCAAGAAGTCTGGGTCACATCAGGCATCTTCCTCACCAGATATAGACAGAGAATGAGAGAGTGGAATCCACGGAGATAAAATGTACCTGAAATGTGTCTTCGGCATGATATATGAGCATATCAAAATAAAATCTGTCCAGCTTGCCTAGAGAGGTTTTCTCCTTTCTTCCTTGCAAATGTTAAGCTAGACAATGTGTGCTTCCTACACTACTTGGGAAGAGGAGAATTGTGCTGATATCTAAATGACCTCCCAAACTCCAGAGTGCTAAGGAAATCCTAGATACACACAGTTTCGCTCTCTTGCTTATTCACAAACTTTATTTTAAATGAGCAAGCATTCTCTACATGTAAAAATCCAGAGGACATTAGCAATTTGAATGTTGCTGTTGGCTGTCATGGAGTTGAATTGATTCGTGATGATGCCATGAATCTGCACAGTCTTGGCCCGTCCAAATGACCAGTTGAGAATCAGACTATGGGGATATATAGGGTTCACTTACTGGTTGTTTTAGAAGCAGATCACCAGGCCTTTTGTGCAGCCTATCTTAGTCTGGAAGATCTGCTGAAACCTGTTTTGCATCCTAGCAACATGGAGCATAGGTAGTGATGGAACATTATGTTCTTTGGTGGAGAATTGGATCCAACTCTCCTTCATAGATGGAGACAATTTTTCCACTAAACCTTCCTTATCCTCATAGAATCTGAATGCCACAATAAACCCATGCTTGTCATAGAAAGTACACTCTATCTTTTTTTAAGCTATAACATTGAGTGAGTGCTTCATCTGAGTAAATGCTTTCCTACTGACATGATAAGCTGTGGTTTGAACATAAACATTGCACAATGCCTAAATTACGACAATACAAAAGAAGATACATTTCGGGATGTACTGAGTCAAGAATAGCATCACAGAGCATAGATATGATGTCCATAGAGTATGACTTGACCAGTAAATAGATACGATGCTATTAAATACTAATGACCGGAGACCAACTGAGTTGTAAGGTGACACCAAAAACATGAAGAAATCACAAGGTTATCAAAAGAACAGAAAAGGAAGACAGATCAAAATGGATGTCATAAGAGATGCTGAAACTTACTTTTGAGTGCAGAGCCACAAAGGCCACTGAAGAATGATTAAACAAAAGAGATGAACAGAAGATTCAAAGGGGCAACTCAAGGAAACAAGCTATTGTGGAAATATTACAGAGAACGGAAGTTAACAACACCGAAAGGCAAAGATACACTCAGCATGCCTCAAGCTTCAAGAAGTGAGGAAGAAATTCAACTATCGAGTTAAAATATTGAAAGAGTCTATGAACAAAATATTGATCACAGCAGGCGTGTCAAAAGAAGATGGAAGAAAGTCACAGAAAACGTAATTTCTAAAACATCAATTATCTTATTATGCAAGGGAAGTACTGATGAAAGATTTTGTTCTGGGTCTCTCATAAAATAAAAAATACAAACCCCACTACCACTGAGTCTATTCCAACTCTTAAGAGCCCTCTATAGAGTTTCTAGGGCTATAAATCTTTACAGGAACAAATGGCCTTCTCTTTCTTCTGAGGAGTGGCTGGTGGGTTTGAATCTCCAACCTTGTGATTATCAGTCTGAACGCTACCAAGGCTCCATCATCATAGGGAGAAGAAAATGGTAGGAGGTGGTGTGAACAATCAGGTCTCTGAAAGGAAAGTGCTGCTTGTTTCTTTCAATGATGTAAATATCCACACTTTGGCCAATTTCAAACAGCAAAATGACATAAATGAATGTGGAGTTGGGAAGAGAGATACAGGAAGGCATTCCATGTTTTAGTATTCCCCTGGAAGAGGTACAAGTGGTTTGAGCCAAAGACTTGCTATATTGCTTGCCAGTCTTAGAAGTTGTCCGTGGCTTCCCATCAGATCTGCCCACTTTGGATCCACTCACTTCTCTAGTAGTCAGTCTGACCCGATGGCCTTGGATTCATTTTTCTCTCTGGCTACAAGCCTGTCGTCTTCCTACCAATCTTGATTCCATCAGCCCCAATAACTCCACAAGCCAGGAGCAGCCTCCACTGAACATCTGACCCACAAACTTGGAACTTAACCAGCTTGAACTTCCCCACTTCTAGAACTGTGTGAGCCACTTACATGATAAAAATGTGTGTGTGTGTGTGTGTGTGTGTGTGTGTGTGTGTGTCACTGTTTTTGCTGCTCTAGAGAACCTGGCCTAAAACAAATACCATCATCAAATTAACACTACAGCATATTATTAATGATAAATGTAAACAAAACTACAACAGTCAAAAATATGTTTCCAGGAAATAAGCTTCCAGTGATTTCCCTCTAACCATAATTGAGGGATGGGAATAAATTAGTTACCAAATAGCGAGTATTGATGAGATGGTTATAGTAAATTAAAATGATAAACCTGATCTGGTTTTCCACATTTTCTGTATTTTTCTTCATATTGGTGTATCTTGATTCTGATTGCTTTGTCATTGTGGGTAGTCTTTTTGAGTCTTTGTTACATGTTTTTCTGTTTCTTGGCATAGGAATCCCAGGACTGATGAACTATCAGAGACTCGGTTAGAATAAGGGCTACTTGGGAATACAGTGGGAAAGGTGGGCATGCAAAGGGGAGCTGATATCAGGAGTTGAAAAGGAAGAAAATGTTTTGGAATTGATTCTGGTAGCAATTGTACAATACTGCTTGATGTGATTGAACTATTGATTGGTATGATATCTGTATTAATTCCTAATAAAATGCTTGGAAAAAGAAAAATATATAATTTTCATTTATAACTCAACTATGTTGTAGGTCAGGGACCACCTGTCTGTTTCACAATAGAAGCTACTTGTAAGTCTAATTAAAAGTTCATCATTGAGGACCGGTTTACAAGAAACAGAATTAAAAACCTTTGCAAAAAGGAACAGTGATTTGTTCATCTTTCTTACTATAGCAGGATAAATTATTGAGATTCCTGGCTGGGACATAGGTTTTGTGTGGTCTTCAAAGAGTTGACATGCATGGATTTACTTACCTTTAAATATTTAAGGGCAAAAAGAGTGGGAGAAGTCTGAGTCCTGGTCCCTAGAAGACAATATAAATTCTCATGTTTTATACATGTAAGAAATAATCAAGTAAAAGAGGTGAGCAGAAAATTTCAAAGGGCAGTTCAAGAAGACATAAAGTATTATCATAAAATCTCCAAGGATGTAGAGTTGGAAAACCATATAGAAAAAAAAGCAGTTAGCATTTCTCATATTGAAAGAACTGAAGAGAAAAAATACCCTAGCTTCAATGGAAATAGTAAAGGATTCTATGGGCATAATGTTGAACCATGCCAGAAACATCAAAAGAAAATGCAAGGAGTATACACACTCATGGTTCTAAAAGGAATTGCTCAACATTCATTGATTTCAAGAGGAAGCATGTGATTCATAATCAATGGTATTGTAGGAAGAAGCTCAAGTTGCACTGAAAGCATTCACTAATAAAGCTCCAGAAACTGGTGGACTACATATTGAAATGTTTCAACAAAATGATGCAGCACTGGAGGAGCTCCTCTCTATGCTAAGAAATGTAGAATATCGCGACTCGGTCAACTGACTGGAAAATGTAGAATATCGTGACTCGGTCAACTGACTGGAAGATATTTGTACCCATTCGAAAGAAAGCTGATGCAATAGAATGTGGAGAGTATCCAACAGCAATAATAACATCAGACACAAATAAAATAGAATTTTGTTGAAGATATTTTTAATTGCAGAAGCATATTGCCGGGGGCTGCCAGAAACCCAAGCTGGATGCAGAAAGGAATATGAATGAAAGAGATCACTGATAATATCAGATGGATCTTGGCTGGAAGCAAAGAAAACCAGAAAGGTTGTTTGTTTTTTATTGACTATGCAAAGGCCTCAGCTCTGTGAATTATAACAAACTATGGATAACATTGAGAAGAATAGGAACTCCAAAACAATTACTTGTGTTCATGAACCTGACTGTGTTGCTTAATCTGACTATAGACCAAGAAGCGGTCTTTTGAAGAGAACAAGGGAAATCACACCGTCTAACATCAGGACTGATGTACAACAACTTTGTATCCTTTCACCATACGTATTCAACATGAATAGCTAACAGATAATCTGAGAAAGTGAACTCATGAAAAAGAAGTGGGCAACCGAATTTGTGAAGAGCACATTAACAACCTGCTATATGCAGATGACACAATCGTGCTTGCTGAAAGTGAACAGGAGTTTAAGCACTGACTGATGAAGAGTGGAAAGGTGAGATATGACAGAATAATAATTTATAAATGACCAAGGGTTCGTGTGGGAGGGGGAAGTCAGGGGGTAGGGAGAAAATTGAGGGCCTGATGCCAGGGGCTTAAGGGGGGAGCAAATGTTTTGAGAATGATGAGGGCAATGAATATACAAATGTGCCTTACACAATTGATGTATGTATGAGTTGTGATAAGAGTTGTATGAGCCCCTAACAAAACGATTAAAAAATTAAAAAGTGAAAAAGCAAAAAAAAATCAAAGAACACAGCCTTCAGTATGAATTGCACTTAACTGAAAAGAAAATGTAAATATTCACAATTTAACCAATAATCAATGTGATGATAAAGTCTCAAAATGCAAAGATATCACTTTGAAGATGTATGTGCACTAACCAAGCACTAGTATTTTCCATTTTCTTATATGCGATGTGATAGCTGAACAATAAATAAGGAAGACTGAAAAGAATTGATGCACTTAAACTATGATGGTGTTGGCTAAAAATATTGAGTATGCATAGTAAACATTCAGATATCAACCTATCCCTGATAGCATTATATTTCAATATGTTGTTGTGAGGTGGAATCAAATTGGTTCCAACCCATAGTGACTTGATCTGTGCACAACAGAATGCAACACTTCGCGATCCTGCGCCATCCTCACAAGTGTTCCTGTGCTTGAGCCCATCATGGCAGCCACTGTGTCAGTCCAGCTCCTTGAGGGCCTTCCTCTCCTTCTCCTTCACTGCCCCTCTGCTTTACCAAAAACGATGTCCTTCTCCAGAGAATAGTCTCTCCTGACAACATATCCAAAGTATCTAAGACAAAGTCTCACCATCCTGGACTCTAAGGAGCACTCTGGTCAAACTTTTCCCAAGACAGATTTGTTTCTCCTTTAGGCAGTCCATGGTACTCTCAATATTCTTCTCTATCACCACACTTCAAATGCATCCATTTTCTATCTTCTTTATTCCATGTGCAACTTTGAGGCAGTTGAAAATACATATGAGGCAATTAAAAAGACCATGGTTTGGACCAAGTGCACCTTATCCCTCAATGTAACATCCTTGCTTTCCAAGGTTTTGTGCCACAGGTTTACCTAACATAATCATGGCTTTTGATCTCTTGATTGCTCCCCTGAGCATTGATTATGGATCCAAGCAAGGCAAAATCATTGACAACTTCAACCTTTTTTCCATTTGTCATAGTAGTATCTATTGGTCCAGTTGTGAGGATTTTGATCTTCGTTATATTGATTTAGATATTGATATAGATATACCTATATATTGATATAGCTATAGAACACTGAAGTTATGATGTTAAAAGAATGAGTAAATAGAAAGGAGAGATAGCACCACCCTCTATTTGATTTTCTCATTAATCCTGCATTGAAATACATTAATAAAGAGAGTGAGATGCTAGACTACCAGGAGCGACAGGACTAGATATTCAATGTAGATATTGAAAATATTAAAATGTTCCCTTTGACTATGCAAGTGATGCCATTCCTCTTTAATGAGTCATCCCTAGCACAGTGAACCATAGAATGACCTCAATACCAGTCCATTTCTGTGGGTGCCTATGACATTGATCTTTATGTGTTTCATTTCATTTTTGACAACTTTCAGTTTTTGAGACACATTTTGTGCCTTCCAGATTCTTGTTACCAATGGGTGTTTGCTACTATGTCTTCTCATTTTGAGTTATGCCACATTAGCAAATGAAGGCAGTCTGCTCCCATAAATATCGATAGTGTCAGAAACCTACAAGGGCTGCCATGCGTCAGAATCAATTCAATGGTAGTGAGTTGACTTTAATTTCACAAAATGGAAGGAGTACTTCCATTACTCCAACTCTATGGAGGTTCTCAAAGTGGGATTTTCCTAGAACAGGAAATATTTCCTTTGAGGGACACATAGTACTTGACCAAGTAGCTAAAAGAGGAAAGGCTTGAATCTAAGGTGTCAGAGAATCTTTTGAAGAATAGAAACACTGAAGTTATGATGTTAAAAGAATAAGTACATAGACATGAGAGATAGCACCGCCCTCTGTTTGATTTTCTTGTTAGTTATGCAAATCCCTACATACATTACTAAAGAGAGTGAGAACACCAGGCATGTCCGGGCTGTGGTGAACATGAGCACACAAGTTCCAGCAAAGGCATTCCATTGTTTCCTAAACACTGACTGGCCGAACACAGCACATTGGCAGGCCACTCATTCCTGATCCCTTAAATGTCACAAAATAGGGTAGAGCTCACTTGAGGTCAAGGTGGACGGACAGGGAGCATCGCGGAGGAAATGGGATCTGGAGTGAAGATGAGATGGACTCGATTAGAAAGAGAAGGGTTTCCAGGCAGGAAAGTGTGACTGGTGTTTACTGAGTGGCAAGCAAATCAATATGAGTAAGTCCCGTTCAGCACAATTTGACTGAAACAAATGAATAGTGAATAATAAGGCAATGATATTGGGGTTGTTCTCTGTAGGCTTCTGAACACCTGGCATGAAATATGATACATGATTGTAGTAGTTACATAATCTGGTGTCAATTTGAGACATGAGAGGATTAAGAGTGAAGGGGCGGAGTCTAGTTTGTCAATCGGGTCACAGCCAATGAGGCCTCTGTAAGCATGGCCTTCCCCTGAGGATTCTGGAAAAACTCTGGTATCTCCTCCTTGGAGGCAGAGAGACTCTCTCTCACTACTTCATTCCCTGGGAGACATTGCAGCTGACAAGACACATGGAACTACACTAATGTCCAGAGCTGGAGAAGCCACATGGACCTACCCTGATGCAACCAGACACCTGAAGCTGGAGAAGCCACATGGAGACCCCTGCCAGTGCTGAGATGCTTAAAATCCACTGGATCCAAAGACTTTCTACCCACTGGCCTGTGATCATCCTGCATTCAGTGTCATTGCATGTGTTTCGTAAGTCTGAAGAGGACTTTATAGATTGGTATTGGACATGGAGGCTAATATCGGACTTATGGGCTTGGACTGGATTGGGTTGGGATGCTTTCTTAATGTACAACTACCCTTTATATAAAACTCTCTCTTATACACATATGAGTTCCTATGGATTTGTTTCTCTAGTCTACCCGGACTAACACAATGACGTATGGAACACAAGGGACATTCCCCCATTCTTAAGGAGAAGAGCAATATTATCAAAGCACCGTTGTAGGAAGACCATTGCAGTTAACTTGAAGCAATAAGTGAAAAAGGAGAGCTTAGAAATGTATCAAAGAATTAGGAGACATTCCCTGCTCATGTGAAATACAGTGATGAAAATCTAGTTCAGGGGTATTAAGCAAGGAAGAGATAGCTGGGATTCTAATTGCATATAGAAGGTGATGTTTAGGAAGCAAGATCTACTTATAAGACTGAAGCTAACCCCATTTGCTGGCTTACGCAGTTTGGCACGGCCATTGTCTAAGAGCCATTAGCATGGCTTCCTATCCCAGCTGTGTCATGTACTAGCTATGAGACCTTGAACACATCGGTTAACCTTCTGTGCATCGGACAAAGGAGCCCTTGTGTCGCAGCAGTTTATGTGCTGGGCCATTAGCCATAGGATGAGAATCCGTCCACCGCTCCAGGGGAGGAAGATGAGGGTCCTTGTTCCCGACAAGATTTGCAGCTTCAGAAACCCCAAGGGACGGTGCGATTCTGTCCTAGACAGTCACTGTGAGTCGAGAGTTAGCCCAACATCAGGGAGTTTGCTCTGGGGCTATGCCTGAACTACAGCTTCAAAGTGAGGACGATGAACGAAGTTCTTATGTCACAGTGGTATGGTGGGAGTCCCCGGGCAGTGCAAACAGTTAACTCACTCGGCTGTTAACCAAAAGGTTGGTGCTTTAAGCCCACCCAGAAATGTCTCAAAAGGCAGGCCTGGCAACCTGCTTCTGAAAACCTGAAAACCCCTATGGAGCACGGCTCTCCTCTAATGCACGTGGGTCAGCGTGAATCCCACTCAATTCTCCAGCAGCTGCCAGCCGGCGGTGTGAACATGCAACCACTGAGCACGTTTATTGTTTAGCACAATCTTGCCCCGCCGACAGCTCTAATACGTAGCCAGTGTGATAAAACTGAGAAGGCCACACGCTGCTTTTCATTGCCCTCTCGAGCAGTCCTAGGGGAATTTGTGGTTCCGATACTAGGTGGCAAGCTTTTTTTTTATTTACTCTCTTTGTTGGATTTTTGCCCTAAAGCATAAAATACCTTTGACACACAGCAAGGCTGCCCTGTTGGGGAAACAGATTTCTACGAGGACAGCTGGTTCTTCTCAAGCATTCCAGGGGCTGGGTATGCTTTGCCAGAGGGTACCTGGCACTGGCTGCTGCTGTGCTCAATGATGGGGGTTGACAGGGCCTGGAATGCAGCCTCCCAGCTCTGCCTTATCTGCCCCTTCATTCTGAGTGGCCAAAGATCCTGTTTGGAAGAGTAAGAGTCAGCCTGAGCTTCACAGAAGGGGCCCTGATGGAGTAGTGGTTAGGTTCTCAGCTACTAACTAAAAGGTCCACGGTTGCACCTGCCCATCACTCTGTGTGACAAACTACCTGGAGATCAAAGGTCATACTGATGGCAGCCTAGGAAACCACATAAGGCGGTGTGCTCTGTCCTGTAGGGCCACTATGAGTCAGAAGCGACTCGGTGGCCCTCAAGAAGAAGTCTGGAAGAAGGAGGCCCCTATGAGCAGACTCAGGGAGCCTCTGCCCTCTCATCCAGAGGGCCCCCTTTGACGGAGGCATTCTCCACCAGCCTGCAGGATGCCTGGTCTCTCTGGATCCTTTGAAGTAACAGGAGAATAAGACACCGCCCACCCTGCTTTGCCTGCCCTGGGTGATACAGTTGGTAAGCACTCTTGGCAGAAAGATTGGTGGATCAAAGCTACCCAAAGGCACCTCAGAAGAAAGACTTCACAACCTCCATCCCAAACCTCAGCCACTGAAAGCTCATGGAACCCAGTGCTACCCGGACAGACAAGAGATCACCATGAGTTGAAATCAACTTGACCGCAATCGATCGACCCTGAGAGAGTCACCCACAGGCTACACCTTTACTGAGCTAACGCTGTTGCACTTGGAGCTCTTCTGTGTGGTGGGAAGAGCAGTACTGTTCCCACTGCTGCTCACTTTCCTGCCCCGTGGGGATGGGTTCTAGGGAGCCTTCCTCATCAGCCAGGGTGAGAAAACAGGAAGTTTGTGGCAGGTATAGCCCAGGGGGCCTAATGTGTAGCACCCTATAGAAAAATCCAAGGAGAAAATGGAGCTTTCCAAAGCTGTGCTGACTCTCTGCTGGCCCCAAAGCTGTGCTGGCCCATAGCCATCACTGTCTCCTTCTTCTTTCTTAATCCTTGTCCAAATTATTTTGAAGGAAGATGGTGTACAGAAAAGAGATTTCTTCCTTCTTATTGTTTCTCATACACTGCCAGAAGAACAAACAAATCTGTCTAAAAAGAAGTACAGCCAGCTGACCCTTGGAAGTGAGGATGGTGAGACTTTGTCTCACATACTTTAGACATGTTATCAGACGAGACCAGTTCCTGGGAAAGGACATCATGCTCGCTGAAGCAGAGGGTCAGAGAAAAAGACAAAGACCTTCACCAGATGGACTGATACAAACCTAACAACCCCTGTGAGGATGGCACAGGGCTGGCCAGTGTTACATTCTGCTGGGCCCAGGTTGCTGTGAGTCAGAACTGATCAGACAGCACCTAACCAAAGCAACAGCAGGGACACTATGAGTAGGAACCAACTTGTTTTCAGTGAACACCACTTGTCTGTGGTGGCTTGTGCATTGCTGTCAGCCTGATGGCTCTCTCAGTGGTATTTCAAAAGCCAGCAGGGTCACCCAACGTGCCAGGGTTTCAGCGGAGTTTTCAGAATAAGAACAGACTACCAAGAAAAACCAGGATGTGCACTTGTAAGGAATCCATCGCGGAAAACCCGATGGGTTGCTCCAAAACACTGTCAGCCACTGAAAATCCAATGACTAGAAGCAGAACATGGTCAGCAAGAGCACCAGAGAGAAGTCTCTTGGTTGGAAGGCACTCGAAACATGACTGAGAAAGAGTTCCTTCTGAAAGCAGAGTTGACCATGATGATACAGATGGAGCAATGTCTGCAGAAAAAAAACCTTTAGAACCTTCATTTGCTGATGAGGCATGACTGAAAAAGAGAAGAGACAGCTGCAAATGCTAACTAATTGGAACTTCGAATATAAGAAGTATGAATCTAGGAAAATTAGAAGTCAACAAAATTTAAATAGAACACATGAAGATCAGTATTCTAGGTATTAGTGAGCTGATACGAATTGGGTTGGCCATTTCTGCATTTAAAAACTCATATGGTTTACTATTCTCACAATGCCATCATCCAGAGGAATAATATTGTATTCATCTTTAAAAAAGACATTTCAAGATCTATCCTGAAATACAATGCTGTCTGTTATAAGATAATGTCTATCCCAATACAAGGAAATCCAATCAATGCACAAATTGAAGAATGTAACCAATGCCTTCAGTCTGAAATCGAACAAATGTGCAATCCTGATGCAAGGATAATTTTTGGCAATTGGAGTGCAAAAGTTGCAAACAAAGAGAAAGGAACAGTGGTTGGAAAATCTAGGCTTCACAATAGAAACAAAGCTGGAGATCACATGATAGAGTTGTGCAAGACCAGTGATTTTTTTCCATTGCAAATACCTTCTTTCAACAACACAAAAAGCAGCTATACAGTGGGCTTCTCCAGATGAAATACACAGAGATCAAATTGACTACATCCGTGGGAAGGGATGATAGAGAAGCTCAATATCAGCAGCTAAAACCAGACCAGGGGCTGATGGTGGAAGAGGCCATCAATTGCTTATATGTAAATTCAGGGTGAAGTTGAAAAAAATAGAAACAAGTCCACAAAACCAAAAATATGACCTTGAGTATATCCCACCTGAATTTCAAGAACATCTCCAGAACAAATTTGATGCATTGAACACTAATGACAGAAGATCTGATGAGCTGTGGGAGGACATCAAGAACATCACTCATGAAGAAAGCAAATGGTCACTAAAAAGAAAGGAAAGAAAGAAAAGGTCGAAGTGGGTGTCAAAAGAGACTCTGAAACTGGTTTTCAATTTCAGGGAAACTACGGCAAATGGAAGAAATGATTATGCTAAGGAGCTGAACAGAAAATTTTCAAGGGCAGCTTGTGAAGACAAAATAAAATATAATCACGCAATGTACAGACTTACAGTTAGAAACCCAAAAAGGAATATCATGCTCATCATATCTTAAACTGAAAGATATAAAGAAAAGATTTAAGCCTCAAGTTGTAATATTAAAAGATTCTATGGACAAATTATTAAGTGATGCAGGAAGCATTAAGAGAAGATGGAAAGAATACAGTCACTGTACCAAAAAGAACCAGTAGGCAATCAACCATTTCAAGATGTAGCATATAAGCAAGAACCAATGGTATTGAAGTAAGGGGCTTACGATGTACTGAAAGTATTAGCCAAAAACAAGGCTCCACGAATTGATGGAATGCTGATGTAAATGCTTGAACAAGCTGATGAAGCTCTGCATAGCAGGAAATTTGGAACACAGCTCCCTGGCCAAGTAACTGAAAAATGTCCACATTTGGACTCATTCCAAAGAAAGCTAAACTGACAAAATGAGCAAATTATAGAAGAATATCATTAATATCGTATCCAATAAAAATGTTGAAGATAAGCCAACAATTATTGCAGCAGTACATTGAGAGGGAGCTGCCAGAAGTTCAGGCCAGATTCAGAAGAGGACATGGAAAAAGGGATATCGTTGCTGATGTCTGATGGATCTTGGTTGAAAACAGAGAATACTTGAAAATGTTTACGTGTGTTTTATTGATTATGCAAAGACATTTATTTGACTGTATGGATCATAGCAAACTTCCTTCAGAAGGGAAATTCCAGAACACCTCATTGTGCACATGCAGATTAAGAGGCATCTGTGCAGACAAAACAAGGGAATGGTGCTTGGTTTAAATCAGGAAAGGTGTAAATCAGGATTGTACCATCTCACCATACTTATTTGATCTCTCTGATGAGAAAATAATCAAAGAAACTAGATGATATGAAAATGGATGTGGCATCAGGATTAAAGGAAGCCTTATTAACCACTAGCAATATGCAGATGACACATCCTTGCTTGTTAAAAGTGAGGAGGACTTGAAGCAATTGCTAATGAAGATTGGGGATTGCAGCCTTCAGTATGAATGACAGTTCAGTGAGAAGATCAAACTCACAACTGAACCAATGAATAGTATCATGCTAAACAGAGATAGAAGTTGTCATGGATTTTTTTTTAATTTATTTATTTATTTATTTTAACAATTTATTGGGGCTGATACAATTCTTTTCACAGTTCATACATATACATACATCAATGTATAAAGCACATCTGTACAGTCTTTGCCCTAATCATTTTTTTCTCTTTTCTTCTTTTACATTTTATTAGGGACTCATACAACTCTTACCACAATCCATACATATACATACATCAATTGTATAAAGCACATCCATACATTCCCTGCCCCAATCATTCTCAAGGCATTTGCTCTCCACTTAAGCCCCTTGCATCAGGTCCTCTTTTTTTTCCCCCCTCCCTCCCCGCTCCCCTCCTCCCTCATGTGCCCTTGGTAATTTATACATCGTTATTTTGTCATATCTTGCCCTATCCGGAGTCTCCCTTCCCCCCTTCTCTGCTGTCCCTCTCCCAGGGAGGAGGTCACATGTGGATCCTTGTAATCAGTTCCCCCTTTCCAACCCACTCACCCTCCACTCTCCCAGCATCGTCCCTCACACCCTTGGTCCTGAAGGTATCATCCACCCTGGATTCCCTGTACCTCCAACCCTCATATGTACCAGTGTACAGCCTCTGTCCTATCCAGCCCTGCAAGGTAGAATTCGGATCATGGTAGTTGGGGGGAGGAAGCATCCAGGATCTGGGGGAAAGCTGAGTTCTTCATCGATACTACCTCACACCCTAATTACCCCATCTCCTCTCCTAAACCCCTCTATGAGGGGATCTCCATTGGCCGACACTTGGGCCTTGGGTCTCCACTCTGCACTTCCCCCTTCATGGATATGATATATACATACATATATACACATACATATATACATATACACATACATACACACACTTATATCTTTTTTTTGCATGATGCAAAACAGGAGTTTTGCATGACAGGAGTGTACACACAATAGGAAGGGGAGCGACTAAGGGTACACATGTGACAAGATGGGCTGGTCCTAGATTCAAGATGGCAGCCTAACCTTGATCCTCCTTGAGTTGGCTTTGCCTTGTCTCTGGGCTCTCCTTCAGGGAAACAATCCACTATCTTCATCAGAAGGGAGGAGGCCCCACCTATGGTGGGACACACAATAGGATCTGATTGCTCTAGATTTCTCTACATGGCTGATACCCACAGAGAGATAACCTCTAAGCAACTAAACACCCACCATGTGCTAGCAAGCAGCATCCTTGGCCCGGCATATGATATGAGTGATAACCTGGGGAAAACCCTTTTGCATCCCACAACAGGGGACTCTGGTTTGATTTCCAGCCAACGCACCTCATTATAACCACCACTGCCACCACAGCTGCCACCACCACCCAGCTGTCCATGGAGGTTTGTGTGCTGCTATGTTGTTGAACAGACTTCAGAAAGAGACTCTCAGACCAAGACAGACTGAAAAGAAGGGCCTTGTGGTAGTTACACATGAAGGGGAGTCTAGCCTGTCAATCAGGTCCCAGACAGCCGATCCCTCCTTGTGAGCGTGGCCTTCTCATGTGGATTCAGGGAACTTCATCTCTTCCTCCCTGGAGGTGGGACACACTCTCCTCTCTGCTATATATTCTTGTTGACAAGCCACACAGAGCCACGCTGATGGAAGCCAGAGCTCTGGAGCTAGAGGAACTACCTGGAAACCCAAACCAGGGCTGAGAGATGTTCACTGGATCTACCCCTGGCCTGTGATCTTCCCGCATTTGGTATCATGGCATGTGCTATGTGAGTCTAAAGAGGAATTTATGGATTAGTATCAGACATATGGGCGATCAGACTTTTGGACTTGATCTGGACGGGGCTGGGATGTTTTCTCAATATACAATTGTTCTTTGATATAAAGCTCTTTCTTATACACACATATGAGTGTCACTGGACTTGTTTCTCTAGTCAATCCGGTCTAACACAGGCCTAATACAGGAGAGAGGAGGGTGCACTAGAAAGGATTGTGATGATGTCTATACGACGCTTTTTAAAAGCAACTTAACTATGGAACCACACTCTAGGTGGACTTTGAATCAATAAGAGTATTGAAAAATTAGAAAATTAAAAGAAAGGCCTAGCGATTTACTTCTGAATATCACCGATGAAAACCCATGGTCCAACACAGGGTGATCGGCACCAATCTTGGAGCGGTGCCAGAAGCTGCAGCACTTTCCTCCGTAGTCACCGGGCTGTCAGGAATCAGGGGCCCGGAGCATGACTGAGATTGAGTGACTGACTTAGCATCTCCCGAAAGTGAGCAAGAAAAAGAAACTCTGAGTGGGTGATGCCAATGTTCTGTCACCACGTGGTGGTCTCCAGCTGCAGAGACTTGAGATAACGTTGACTGTGCAGGGTGCGTCTTATCCACAGAGTCACGGTTCCTTAGTGGTGCAGTGGTTAAGTACTCAACTACAAAACAAAAGTTCAATGATTCAAACCCACTAGCCTCTTCAGGAGAGAAAGTTGTGGCAATCTGATTCCCTAAAGATTACAGCTTGGGAGACAGTATGAGGCAGTTCTATTTTGTTCCCATAGGGACACCAAGAGGCAGAATTGGCTGGAAGGCAGTGGGGCTTCTCTCTCTCTCTCTCTCTCTCTCTCTCTCTCTCTCTCTCTCTCTCTCTCTCTCTCTTTTTGTAGTGTGTTATCTTTTTTCTTTGAGTTTCTCCTTGCTTGGCAGAGCTTATTGAGTCCTCCAGTGGACACCAAAAGGATGTTACAATACATCCCATTGACTAATTTTACCCAAAGAGTCCTTTGAAAACAGTCCTCCAAGTCCATGAATAGGTGCCGTGTATGTTGTGGAATGAGAAACAGGACAAGGCTTCTGTGGCGTGTATTTTTTTTAATGAGAGCACATTGTTATATTCAGGGTATGTGACATTCTTGCTTAATAGAAACATTTACAAGAACACATACACATAGATACCCAAACACCAAATGAAGTAGATATTTTAAATGACCAGTTTGCACCAGAAATAAAATATATTATACAAAACAAGGGTTATATATCCACAGTCAGGAATTCTCATTTTCTACACAAACAATAATAAATTAAGTCACATTATATGCAGATAGTTCTACTTACATTAGAATAATAAATGGTATGTAGCTTGTACAGCTTTTACTGTTCTTTGTCTACCAGACTCGTGGTAGCTCCATATTGTTTGACAATTATACTTAAATGAACAATGACTAGCATGACCCAGAATTCCACTTCCACAGTGTCTGTCCTCTCAATTTCAATTATTCATCACGCACAAGGAATAATTCTCGGAGTCCCAGGACCCAAGCAAAGGCCTGCGAGCTCATAACATCTCCACATTGTCAGAAGACACCTCAGAGGTCTCTTCTACATAAGACACGCCACAATGGGCATTCCCAGATTGTGGCACTGGCTAATAAATAGGACAAATTTCCCTTTTCCTCAACCTTCTCTTCCCAATTATTAGGCAGTCCTGATGACACCGTGGGTTAATCAGAAGGTGGGTGGTTCAAACCTACCAGCTGCTCTGTGGGAAGGAAAATGAGGCTACCCTCTTCTGTAAAGATAGACAGCCTCAGAAACCCTAGGGGACAGGTCCACTCTGTGCTCTAGGGTGGATACAAGTTGGAACCCATTTGAAAATGACAACCTTACTTTCCCACAAATAAAAAAGATCATGGTGCCTATGGGGTTTTCTGGTCATTGACAGTTGGTAAATGGTCCCTTAATTCCTTGTGCATAAAAATGCAGGTCTTTAAAACTCTGATTCAAAGCTGTCTAGTATTTTTGCCAGCCTATGACTCTGCTCGTTCAAATCTCTCCCCCAGGCATCAATCCTCAGCTGATCCATCAAAGAGGATGAACACACGGAGGTACACTTCAAACACTCGGGTCTCACTGTGATTGAAGTCCCATCAGACAGGACATGGAGGGCATCAGCTGGTTTAGAAGGTTCCGCCTTTGGTGGGAATGAACATTAGTGGTTAAAGAGAAATGTGAACAAACTCCAAACCAGCACTTCCTGAAACAGTTTTAAATCCTGCCTCTGATGGCAGGATACATGAGCAAGGGGCCTTTGTGACCGATCTGTGCGGAAATCCACAGCCAGGCCGGTTGGAGCCAATGCACATTACAGGTTCGAGCTGCCCCGAGAGCATGTGTGATCAAGTTCATGTACGGGTCCTGATCAACACCCAGCTACACTTTTACCAGTAGCACCTGTGTGCCTTTTCTTCCTCTCAGAAAGACAGAGGTCTCCCTCACAGTGTACTACCTGCATGCGCAAGATGCAGAGACACCTGGGAGCACAGCAAGGGGTGGGTTGGAGGATCGAACTCCTGATTCTTCTTCCTAGGCATGTCTCAAGCTTCTTGTTGAGTCTGGCACACAAAAAAGGCTGTTGAAGAGGGTCTACATTACTTGATGTTCTTTCGTTCTAAAGATCAAGGGACAAAAAAACAGGACCTTTTAGCAGCATCCCATTCTCTCTGCCGCCACACTGCCCCTGAAATAGATTCCGCATTCCTTGGCAGCCTGTGTGCTCCACAGAACAAGACACTCACCTCATTCCCAGCTTCCCCATGAAGCAGTGAACCACAAGGTGTAACTAAACAAAGCCTGTGATGCAGAGACCAGGGGTCTCATTGGGCTGGCATATGGCTTCATGACTGCATTCACTCAGGATCTCAGCTCCTGTGTCCTAAGAAACACAGGTAGGCATTCCTTGCCGTTTATAAATGATCCCTTGATACCAGTGGCATGATATTCTATTTGGTCTCCTAAAGAGGCATCAACAGGTAGCCAACAGAGCCTTGCTGACACCTCTCTAAGTTCTTGTGTCTCAGTTCGAGGGGTGCTCCCTGCTGACAGCAGAGCTTGCCATGTTCCAACATCAGCAACAATCGGGAAAAAAAAGTGTTAAGTCAGGTCCAAAGAGTGTGTCCTGAGGTGGTGCAGTGTGTTACGCATTCGGTTGCTAACCAAAAAAAACCTTCGTGATTCAAACCCTGGAGCAGCTCCAAGGGAAAGCGATGCCTCAGTTTACTTCTATAAATATTTCCAGCTTTAGAAACCCCAGGGGCTTTCACTTCCAGTCAAAGGCATCCTAGGAAGCCCTTCCATTCTGTCCTACAGCCAGCCACTGGGAGTCAGGACGACAATGGGCTTGTTGTTGCTGTTTCTTCATTCTTTTCTGTTCTTTGTAAAAGCTTTTGAATAGGGAGAAATGACCTAACATTCTAAAGCAATCATCTTTGAACTTAAACAAAAGGAGCCAAGAAGGTTTCTCCCTCTGCCCCCCCCCCAACTCCCCATTAGAGGTGGTCCTGTAAAGAATGGCTTTAAGGCCTGGGGCTCTGGACAAGGTGCTCCCTAAATCTGTCAGTCACATAAATCATATGTCATAAATCTATGACAGTCACAGCGACAGTCATAAAATCAAAATTTAGTTCCAACTCCATAAAAGTATCTACTTGTTTTGACCTGTGTCTGTGTCAGCATATATTGGGCCAGATGGGAAAGACTGATTTTTCCCAGTAAATATAGCAAAAATGTACACCGTGGATTTAAGAAGTCAAGTGCCCTGTTGATTTCACTAGATGATGCATACCTAGGGCTCAGGGATGCATGACGAGCTGTCAGAGATGCTGCTTGACATGTTAGGAAGCTACATCCCACATTTCGCCTTCAAAACCGAAAGGGGAGCCCCTCCCAGAGACCATCTTCCACAGGCAGGCCTGTAAAGTGAAGACCACCACCCAGGAAGAATGAGCTCCTCCCAACAACCAAACCCTCTGATGGACCAAAGGGCAGCACTGGGCCCCCCCCCCCCCCCCGCCCCAACACCACCACCAAAAGTTCAGAAGACAGGAAGGGGCGTGCAAAGGGAAAATGGCCACAGTGGGTCCAGAGAGGGAGGGGACACATGCTGTTTGGTTGAGGGGTTGTCACTAAGGCCACCAGACAAAATGGGTGTAAATTCTTGAATGAGAAATGAATTAGCTCTGCTTCGTAAACTTTCACCCAAACCACCATAAAATGTTCCCCCAAAATGGCATTTCGTTTTGTTTCAAATGACAAATTCTTGTCTTGAGCGGCCTTAACCCAAGGTTATGCTGGAAACAAGAGGTGTCTCAAGGTTGTGGTGATGCACATGGCGGCTGTGAGGCAGAAGGCATAGCAGCAGCAATGTAAACAAGTGACCCGGGTTAAACACACGCTCAGACTTGCAGGCAGACAGACAGACAGAGGCTGGCAGGGACACACTAGACATCTCAAGGTCTGTTCTGCCATCGTTTTGGTTTGGTTTTATGTGCTATCATTTTGGAAAAACTAAATGTGCACTCGTTTTTCTGATTTTGTTTAGCGATATAACTTTAATTTTAGGACTGATCCTCTACTTGACATAAAAATAAAGAATATCTTTTTTTTTTAATGTTACACTTCCTGGGACCCTACAAATTCTAGAAAGATAAGAACTATTTGTACCCAGCAGAGTGCTTTTCCCATCTAGTAAGCACGAGGGCTTAAAGTTTCTTTTCTTTTTTTTTCTAAGACTAGATAACAGAAAATTAGTATCTCCAAAATACATGGTAAGGGTGTCTGAAAAAAATAAAAATGAGAAATAAAGAAGTTCTCCAAGTCAGCTAGAGATGGATGCATTCTTTCCATCCGTTTCCCACATCAGGGCATCCCACGCTGCCAAAGACTTTTTGGCGCCCCTTGACTTTACTTCCCAATCTCTCTTCCTGCGCTATTCTGGAATTTCTGGAGTCTCCCATTCTTTCTTTCATTTTCTTTTTTTATCCTTTTTCCAATTCAGCACTTTCTTCGTTGGCACCACACAGGAAGAACCACAACAGGGCTGCTCTCGATGCCGGCTGACTCACAGCGCCCCCCCGCGGGCCCCACCCCGGGGTTTCTGAGGCTGGAAAGGTTAGCAGGAGTAGAAAGGCCAGTCCTTCTCCCCGTGGATGCTCTAGTTGACAGTAATTCTTCTATCCTGTACTCCAGAAGGCAGCCTTCCGTTTATTCCGACTCGAAAGGGAAAGCATGCCTCACACAACCGAATCTGTCCCCTCGGGCCACGGTGATGTCGGTGGGGGCAGATGCCTCCAGCACGTGGCCCGGCTGAGCAAGGGAGGCCCAGTGGCTTCGGTGGAAGCGTGGCCTCCCTCACCACCAAGAAATGGCTCAAACTCAGCCAAGGCCCTCTCTACCGTGGGACTTTTAGAGATACGAAGATAGTTTTTAAGTCCACTGTTCAGATGCACACCATGTTATGGAGGAAAGACCCTAGTGGCCCATGACAAGGTGGGACACTAGTCTGATGACTCCCCAGTCTCCTCTCTACTTCCCCCACAACGTATGAGTGAAGGGGACGCCTGAGTTCAAACCCATGCTCTGAGTAATGCATGCAAAAGAGATATTCAGGAAGTACTTCTTCCACGTGACCCCAAGTCCTCAAAACCCCATGTGGCTACACAGGCTACGAGGTGACTCTACAGCTCCATGGAGCTAGCTGAAAGTGAATCTAGTCAGATACCTCGTTGAATCTAATCAGATCACCTCTTTAAAACCCCAAATCATCACTGAATATTAGAAACAATGCCCCGGATGGATTTTTGAAATGTGTCCTTCTGCAAAAGGGACCATCTCCCTTTGTAAATTCTAATAACCTTCCACCTCCTAATCATGACTATGACCATTTTGTCAGGATTGGCAGCATATGTCCATGCCTAATATCACTTGCAATGAAAACAGGTCCATCGATGGGTCAAGTCCTAAGTCCTTGAGAGTTTGGGATCTGGATCCATCTCTACATCTGCAATCGAAGCAGCCTGTGGTGCTTGGCTGTCACCAAGGAGACGAGGGAAATCCGGAGAAGAGAAGCATCTTTCACCACTGTTGGCTTGTTGTACACATGACCCCTGCTTTTAAAATATCAGTGACCTTTAATCTTCAAAATGAAAAAATAGACACATTTTCTAATAGCAAAATATAAGATTAAAATACTCAAAAATAAAAGGTTAGTGTGACGTAGGACTTTTTTTTTAACATTAGAAAAGGAAATATTTTAGACCTGCTTTGTGTGTGTGTAAATCCTCTTGTCTCCCTAATAGTTACAACTTTCCAGAAGAGCTTTTATAAGCCACTGAAGGAGACAGGGAGGAAAGGCAATCCTCTTTGGAGATATCAAGTCCGAACCCAGAAGCAGGCATTGAGGAGAACAGCCCTCCCCGTCTACTCTGTCCACCAAGCACAGAGAAAGGAAAGCTCCATTTCCAACCTTGCCCTCTTTCCTTACATCTTCCTCTTCCTGTGGGTCAAATTCTTTCCAAGAATATCCTATTGGTAAAACGATTTTATTCGAGCCATATATCATTTCATTTAAGAAAACCACATTTTGTACCCTTGCATGATATGCCCCTCAAACCCATCAAGCTATATAGAGACATCAAATTTTTAAACCAGTAACCTAATCAGACACCCTTGAAGCAGTATGAACATCGAGCAGTGTGTCACTCTATCTTGACCTGTGTTCCTCATGAGATGAAAGGCCATGGGGCATATTGTGATTATGGATTGTTCCTGAGCTTCTAAAGAAATTTTAAAATAAAAAAAATGGCTAACTGCTTAAAAGAATGAGTTCTTCAAGAGCGCCCCTTCTGTTCCATTGATGTCTTTCATCCCAACTATCTCCTTAAAGAATCTCGAGCAGGAGGGGTGGGGAGGAGGGAAAGGCTTCCTTTAAGCCACTGAGAAATGGGACCTGATGGAATCTTCCCGTAACTCCCGATGTTTTCCAACATTACTTTCTTCTTGCTGGTTTCGTCTCTCAATGGTTATTCTGTATTTTTTCCTGGGTGGGGAGAAAGTGAATACAGTCATAAAACCTCAGTTGGCCACAACATACTATAGTCTTTCTTACAAAGAGTGCCCTCAAGGGACATTTGGGTTTGAGTTGATAAATGAGAAGTGACAGAATGTGAAACCCTGGTCAGAGATTAAAGTAGTGTGCCCCAGGGCATTATGCCTTTATTCAAGGGGGAAAATTGGCATGCTTTCCAAGCTTGCATTCAACAAGCCTCTCCCTTCTTCCCTGGGCGCCTTGTGGGTTAAATCTGGTCTATTCTGTCACAGAAGCCCCCCTCCCCGACTCCCAGGATATGCCCAGATAAAGATCGGATTAAGTGTATTGTGGCCGGAGGAACAAGAATACAATTGTTCCCACGAAGAGTCACATATACCCAGAGCAGCATTTTCATGCAGAATGAAATCTTGGTCTAATGACTTATGAATAAGCCATAAATACATGCACCAAAGATTACAAAGGACTAGGCCACCTTTGTGCTGTGAAATCATCAGAATCGTGAGCGCACAGAGATATGGCGATTTTTCAAGTCTTAGCTAATGAAGCATTTCGATTCCCCAAATACTGAGCACCGACCAGCCAGAGAGTATGTACTGAGAGCTACGTCTTCGATTTTAGAAGGCTTATTTTGACCTAGAGCAAGTCTGAGGACTAGAAAGTTGATTTCGACCTTAGTCCAGATTCCCCCTCCACTTATGTACTGGGTGGGTAAAAGGAATTCAGGTCTGGCTTTATGTGCTCAAAGGATAGCAGCCCTCTGTCCCACAAGGGATGCAATAGAAACTCCTGATTTCAGTGTACTACCCTACTGGCCACTAAGCTGAGTGACACCCCAGAAGAAAAGTATTATAGATTGAACTATGTCTCCCCAAAATATACATGTTGTCAATCCTAACCCGTGATTATAATCCCATTTGGGAACTAGGTTGTCTCTGTTAGGCTAATAAGAAAGGGTTAATGTAGGATCATTCGAGTGAATCTATTGAGGTATAAAAGAGATTGTCATTTTTTTGCATATAACGTGACCACATAAATCATGCAAACACATATAAGTCCAATAGAGTATATAGGAAACTGTTCTATGTATAGGTATGTACATATATGTATACATGTATATATATATATGTATAAAGTGTGTGCTATTTGCATAAAGCCTGGTAAGTGAGTCAGCTGAGCAGAGATGCCCAGCCCACATGAAGATGGCCCAGGCACAGAAACCCAGGAGACACCACGACTTCCTCCAGAGGAGACACAGAAAGAAAGCCTTCCCCTAGAGCTTGTGCTTCGCATTTGAATGTCTAGTCTCCTAAACCTCGAGAAAATATGTGTCCCTTGGTTAAAGCTACCCATTTACGGTTACCTGCTCAACTAGCACTAGCAGCTATGGCAAATGGCCGAGGCTCTTTGGAGAACTGTGCTTTGTAGGTAGGAGACATGACCGAGCCACAAGGAGGATGGTGCACAGGCAAAGAAGGAGGGTCCTTTTAGACCTCTGTAAGCAAGACTAACCTGAAAAAGTAGAAGGCCATTAGCAAGCCAGCTCCTAATAAGGCCCCCACAACGATGCCGGTCACAGCCGATTCTTCTAGACCACCTGCTTGAAAAAGAAATGTAGGTGATCAGAGTTAGGAATGAGCATCTCCAGCTTTGTTCACTGAAAGATGTTTCTCAAATTCCTACTTTGGATCAATTTTTCTTTCTTTTTTAAGGAAAATTTTTTTGGGGCTCCTGGACTTGCATCTGTGTCAAGTATAAAATTTACAAAGCATTTGAGAAACCACTCACAAGCATACTACTAAGAGGGAATTGAAACAATGGGAATAGAAGCAGATTCCAGAAAGATTGGAGAAAACCAGGACATGGATATTTCCAAATCATGGATATACATGATGTTTTTTCATTTTCATATAGATGTATGTAATGAATCACGTGCCATTTCACCTTTCTTCCCATGTATACAGTGCAGCGACATCCATCATGTTCACCAGGTTAGGCAACAATCACCGTAATGTAGCAGTAAATGTTCCCTTCGTCTTTCCCAGAAACTCAGCATGACCTCGCTTCCCCCTGCCCCTGTTATCTATAAATAAGCAGGTCTGTTCTAGATATTTCTTTTAAATGGGATCATACAGTGCCAGTTCTTTTGTAACTGAATTATTTGCTCAGCGTGATGTTTTCCAGGTTCCCCCACATGGTAGCATCTATCAGGACATCACTTGTCTTTGTGGCGGAGCCATACTCCATTGTGACAGTCCATTTGTTTAGCCATTCACCTGTTGATTGATACTTGAGTCGTGTCCATCTTTTGGCTACTGTAATTAGTGCTGTAGCGAACACTGGTGTACCATATCTGTCTTTGTCCTGCTTTCAGTTCTTTGAGGTATACACCTATACGCAGAATGCCTGGATCAAATGGTGAGTCCACATTTAACTTTTTCACTTTATCCTAAGAGAAGACAAGTAGAGGGGCCATGGGATTGACTCAGCACTTATTTTCACAGGTGGGTGGTGATACTTCACAGTACTGGGAGATTTGGTGAAAAATTCATTTGGGTTCTATTTTCAGATGTTCTCTCACCAAAGCCAGAGTTTCATGTCAAAATGTCCTACTTTGTGAAAATGTGAATAACAATTTGAAACAATCGAGTTCAGGGGTGCCCCAGTTCTTCTATAAAAAATGAAGACTACCTACTTTGTATATAAAGACGTTAGCCTTAGTGTCTTCTCTCACTGAAAACCCTCAAAACGATCCTAAGCCATGTAGAGAGTAAATCTGAAAGAGGACTTGAAGGAGCCTCTGGCAACAAGGATCCAAATCTGAGCCCAGTAACTGCTGAGACAATGTGCGTAACACACTTCTACAACATTCCTTCCCATGATGATGGAATAGACTTAACTGCCCTACAGTTGGAAACAGACTCCCAAAATATAATGGTTATTCGGATCTTGGGGGGAAATGGCCAATGGGATTGACAGAGGAAGATTTTCTTTGTTCTTGCTCATGAGCTGATGTAAGGATCTCTCTAAAGCAGTGATTTCTAATAACCTTCTATTTGTACATTGTTTGCAAGATCACTCACTTGCTTCTATATTTATGTACAAGGTTGGTCATAAATAATAGGCTCAAATTGGCCCGTGTGTAGATTTTCAGGTATTTCAGGGGCATCATGGAGCAGGACTGTTGCCAGGAGGAACCAATCCCTGGGGAAGGACATCATGCTTGAGAAAGCAGAGGGTCAGCATGAACCGAGGAAGATGCCCAGGAGATGGACTAACACAGTGGCTGCACCCCGTGGGCTCGAGCAAATCAATGGTTGTGAAGACGGTGCAGGGCCGGGCATGATTTGGTTCTACAACACACAGTCGCCATTTCTCCAACTGACTTAACACCAGACAACATGTTTAATCTTGAAGTACCGGAAGAGGACCACAGCTTGGAAATTCAGAGTGAAACTTGCTCTGAGCGATGAATATCTGTTCTCTTGCAGCACACAGTCATTTTAATTTTTCCTCAAAGTGGTAACCTCAAATACCAAAAAACAAAACAAAAAATATGTATAATGCCAAAAGTGAAGTCTTCTACCTTTGGGGGGAGAAGGGGAAAGGGAAAGGAGGATCTGTAAGCCTCCGATAAAGGTGATGCCTGTTTGTGAACATTTTCCACCGGTTCTACTGCCCTCGGGACAGGAAATCTGCACTTCCAGCACATGAGCGCCTGGATAATGGTTGTCTTATATCATACCAATGCTATAGGATAGATGACGCAATACATAGTAAACGAAGCCTCTAAACTTACATGATTTGCAAGGAGAGGTGTTCGTGTGCTCCACAACTCTGGTTTCATCTGGGCCCAGCTTTAACTGTCCCCAAGGGTATTTGACATTCGGCCGCATTTCAAAGCGACCTTCTTTCCCGAAGTAATCACCAATAACCTGCAAAGAAGTTAAAAAGAAAACAAAGGTATATACAAACACACAAACTAAGAGGGCAAAGTTATCCATTTCCGACAGAGGAAGCACCCAGCCTTGTACCGTTATTCCCCCCCAGAACCCCCCTTTTGTGTGCTGAGCACACCAGAGGCCCTTTATAACCATGTTACTGTGTCTCATTTCAGCGGATCCTCCCTTCTGGGCAGAAAACAGGAAGTGCTACAGAGAACACAGAGCAGAAAGCAGATGTCAGAGGGAGATCCCTGACTACACACACTGACTCATGACCTGAGGTTCCTTAGACTTTGTACATTGACATCTGGAGTCTCCCTTGGTGTTGCTGATGTGACATTGCTCCCTGCGGCAGTAAAAAATGGTCAAATGAAAACAACAGGCCATGGGCAGGAGTTGAAATGGAGCCATCTGGATAGGGGGAATCGCTAAGAGTCAGCATTGGCTCCATGGCAGTGAGTGAGTGAGTGAGTGAGTGAGTGAGTGAGTGAGTGAGTGAGTGCAATAATCGTGTGAAGAAGACATTATGACTTCCATGTTTCAATTGAGGGAGCTGAGGCTGAGCCTCATACCCCAGTAAGTGCTAAAGAGACATCTTTGTGGCCAAGACACTTTTTTCTCTTCATGATACTCTCCTAAAATGACGTCATCTTTTGAAAACTTATGGCAGTTATATAATCTTCTCAACTTGCAAAGGGGTGGCATTTAGCCTGTCAATCAGGTTGCAGCTTGATGACCTCATTTGGAGGTCATCCACACGTGGAGACCCCTGCCAGTGCTGAGATGCTTCCACTGCCACTGGATCCACAAGACTTTCCATCCACTGGCCTGTGATCTTCCTGCACCCAGTATCATTGCATGGCTGTGTGATTTTAAAGAGGAATTTATGGACTAGTATCAACATACGGGATAATATCAGACTTAATGACTTGATCTGGACTGGGTTGGGAAGTTTTCTTACTGTACAATGACTCACTGATATAAAGGTCTTTCTTACACACATGGATGTCTCTGGATTTGTTTCTCTAGTCCACCTGGACTAACACAAATACTGACACATGTCTAATGTGTAAGACCTGCCCCCAGCACACACTCATACCTAACAAAAACAAACTTGCTGCCAGTGAGTTGATTCTGACTCATAGCAACGCTGCACACACACACACACACACACACACACACACACACTCACTCACTCACTCACTCACTCACTCAAATTTTAAAGAAGGGATTCTGCATCACTTCATGCCTTTGTCTGAGCCTCTCTTGCCTATCAGGGCTGAAGTTCTGACTCTTGGCCACTTACGAGGTGGGATTCCTCCATTTCAGATAAACACAGGACAATTTTCTTGAATTCTTCCCCAATAACTTCCCCCAAAAGTGAGCTCCCCCTGTGGGGACTCTCCAGTGTTGGCCAAATGATTTTATTTGGAAGCTGCCTTGGGACAGGTTCTTTGGTGCCGGGAAAAATAGATCCACGTCTTCTGAGCTTAGCAAGTAAGCGGAGCAACTGGTGCCGCAGTCCCCGGGGCTTACCTCCTGGGTGCCCGCCTCCGTGTCTGTCATGGCGATCACAGAGAAATCCCCATACCGGTCTCCGTTGGCATCTATGGACACCTGCCCAGCAATACCTACAGGATGAAACACGAAGAACTAGAAATTAGTTACTTCACAGAACCCTCCCTGCCAACACAAACAAGAAAATGAATTGACAGGGTTTTTTTTTTTTAAACAAACTTATGCCACAGGAAATCTCATCAGACTGGGCATTTTTGTTGGCATCTGGAAGGCATTGTAACTTCATCTGTGTCTGCATTCCTGAATTCTTAGCATTTCTCCATTTTAAAAAAAAGTAAAGAAAAAGAAATAAGTGACTTTCTTTGGGGAATATGTTGTATGATTTTTTTTAATGTTAAAGCAAATTCTGAAAGCACCAAGCTTCTCCTCGAGTTTTGTTTAAATTTTTGAAAATGTTAAGCATGAGAAGTCGAGGCCGGTTAGGGGTTCGCATTATCACTGCACAAACTTGATAAAAGAAAAAGAAAAAACGTTGCAACACTCCTCCAGGCTCAGGAACTGGGCTGGCTCCTTTAACACACAGGAAAGAAAAGGTCTGGTTTCATGGGTCGGGGTTGCCAATAACCGAAGAGGAGCTATTTCGCTCTGTCCCTATTGTTTTCTTCATTCATTCTTGAGGCAGATGTTTCCTGAGTCATTTCTAGGTGTGAAATTTGGAGCTGCAACTGAGACAAATGTGAATCAGACCCATTCTCTACTCGAAGGAAGGACAGCCTGGGCTGGAGGGTCAGCCTGTCCGCACGGGAATCCCACAGCTCACACTGGAATCCCGGTTTTCACGGTTGTAAGCGTTGTGAGCAAGGGCAGGGACGTGATGTCCTGAGCTTCGTTCAGTCTCGACGACTATAAAGCAGGCATAATAATAGCTCCCTAAGAAGGTGTTCGCTCTGCTTTGGAAAGAATGCGGTCGGTGAAGTCCCTATGGAATGCAGTTGTATTTTGAAACATGAGGTCGCCGCGAGTCCAGTTTGCTGGTTTTACAAAGATTATGTGAAGAAGATTAAATGAGCGAGAATCTATCAAGCACTGTCAACACATGTTTCAAAGATGTTAGTGGCTGTCTTTGTTGTCACTATTGTTACTTTTGAAATCGCGTCCAGGACACTGGACTAGGTCTGCACCACTCTGTCTACACCGCTTAAAAAAAAAAAAAAAGGAACATCTTGTTCTAGAATCAGGATTGAGTCAATAAAGGTATGTGGCTGGTGGACACGGTCTCTTCTTACATTATAAAATGACAGACAAGGGTGGGGCGCAATAAAAGAGCGGGCATTTGACAGGGACTTGGGAGGAAGTCTATGACTGGGATGGCTGTCCGTCAGGGAGTGGGCATATTAAGTGCGGGTGAAGAACTGAGATTCCTATAGACTTCCGAAGGAATGGACAAGTCGGTCGAAGAAGAGTGACGGCCAGGATGTTCGTTAAAAGTAAGAATGGCAATACTTCGACTCACCGACTCTGAAGACATCGTCAAGTAAATCCAGTCTCTAGAAGAGGACATGATCATTGGCAGAGGGTCGGCAAAGATGAAGGGAATCCCAGCATGATGGACCATGAACAGGAGCCCCAACAGGGGCTCAAACTTACCCACCGTCACAAAGAGGGTACAGGAATGGGCAGCGTCCGCTTGCCATGATTGGAATCAATTCAACGACAACACCAGTTAACATTTAGGATGGCCCACAGACCAAAAGGAGCCAGAGGGAAAGTGAGATTTCTGGGGAGACAAACCCATACGTGCAGGATCACTGAGAGGCAAAGCTGGAGCAGGGTGGAGCGTAGAAGGCCCGGGTGTCCACAGAAAGGACGAGAGCTTATTTGAAGGCTAGAAAGCCTAATCAGGATGAGCAAGCGTACATCATTAGCTGACATGACAGCTGTCTCGAAAGTTGTCTTCGTGCACTGAGTAAGAGAAGGTGCCCATCAGCCACACGCCCGCCTATTACAGCTGTTTGTTGTCTCATCTTAAGCTGCGGTGGGGTTCCGTGTAGCTCTTAATTGCTGTTTCAATTGATTTGGTGCTCTCAGGAAGTACAGACTCCTCTAGTAAAATGAATGTCTGGGAAAAAGGATCCTGAGGGAAAGTTCCATCGTCTGGTGTGGTTTGGGGGAGGCAGGTATTTGGGTTTACTGTCCTTTGGGCTGTGGTTTGAGGGCCCGCTGGTTTTTCCAGACTGTGGTCTACTTTGCCGGAAACAAAATGGTGCTCCCATCCATCTCGACCTGCTGTTGTGTCTTAGGATCAGCCTGGTTACCAACGGCACACACATCTCAAAACTTCAGGGGGATAGATGGCTTTCTTCTGTAAATACATTTTACCTCCAAACAACCACTTGCCATTCTGCCAGAGGTGATGGTGATGGCACGTCCTACAAGGAGATTTGTAGAGTATTTTATAGGAGGAGGTAGCCCTAGAAATCCAAGCCCTTATTACACCTTGAAGCTATTACAAGTCTGCGAAGAAGTGGGGTGAGAACCCTTGGGGTGGCCCAATAGCAAAGTGAGGCTTCACCTGTGAGTACTGAACATAAGGTGAGGTCATCAAGTCTGCAGCAGAATTTTCCCATATAAACTAGCCTTATTACTTAGTACGTAACGAGGTGTTCTACCCTCTTTTCTATGTGCCTGATGCCGAGCTCCAGGTTTGAGTTGCCGGTTTTTTCACCTTGTCACGTTGACATTGTCTCTCAAACAGAGAGAGAATTCAGCTTCTTCCCAGACCATTTATTGAAAGCTTTGGTTGCTGGTCAATGGTTTCACAGCAATAAAATCCAGATTTGTCAAAGAACGTCCAGAGTATTTTTCCCCTGACGACTTAGCAGTCCCTTACAGGTTACTTGTTTTGAATGTGTTGAAGGTGAGAGCGTTTCTTTATAGAGATACCTGGGTTTCCTCTGAGCCCATCCTCAGATGAGGCATTCGTTAGCAGATCAATTTAGCTCTCCAAACAATTCAAGCCCCAGACTGACCTTGGCTTCAATTATCTGTACATTTGAACCCACGAAATCCTAATTGTAGACTGGCCTATCCCATTGCGTGGTTTCGGGACTGGGTTCAACTTGCCTATGTAGATCTGTCCCCAAAATGGAAGTGTCAAGAGACCTCCAGGCTGCGTTCCAGCCAATGCAGGCGCCTTCCCTTCCCTCAACAGCCTCTCTTAGTAGCGCCCTCCAGCACCCCCAACTCTGGCTCCTGTTCTTCTGTCCAAAGACCAAGAATAAATGACCACACCAGGTAGTGAGTAATAGCTGAGAATGGGCTGTGGCCGACCAAGGTTGTGTCCATGCAAGCCAATTTCTCAGAGTATTGTGTACCACTTCTGGGAAATGTGACCCTGTCCTAATATGCCCCTGAATGATTCTCTTTGATCCCAGCTCCTTGGCTGAATCAGTCAGAGGTGGGCAATCTAATCCTGGAACCTTAATTATCTGTGCCCTACAAGGAAAAAGATGTCGCCCTGATCTTGAGTGAGCCATGGCACCCACTAAAACTACCCCAGGAGAAGTGAAACCGAGCAGTTGGCACTCTAGCTACTGCCCAGAGAATGTTAGCTGGACTCTGTACTGCCCATTCTAACAGCTGGGGACAGACTAGGGCAACACAGTGGATAGGAGCCTCAATTAGCAACAACAACAACAAGTCTGAAATTCAGACTGGCAATCCCAGTCACTGGAGAATTTCAAAAGCTGACTTACAAATATAAACATAGACTACTTCAAAGGTTCAAGGGAAGGGCTAGAGTGATACAGGACTGAAAGGGCTCTTGACTGAAAGGGCTCTTGACAACCCTGAGAATGCTCAGATGAAGAAATAATAGCCAGAAGAGTAGAAGTTAACGGTCAATGACTAGTATGCAGAATGCTCAATCCCTGGTCCAGTGATTGGTTCTTTGTGTGAGTGGTTTTTAAATGATGCCCATGACATAGCAACCATCAGGACCCCTTTTCAAACCCAAACCCTCTAGTGACTTTCTATCTCACTTGGTAAAATCCAAAATTCTCACCAAGACTTCCAAAGTCCATCGGATCCACCAATCTGAACTCTCCCATCACACTGTCCCTCACACACTTGATTAAAGCTCATCCTGGAATGCCCAATAATCTCCCAGAAATACGCTCAGAGTCTTTGCATTCGCTACTCCTTCATAGTACTCTCCCCTGAGCATATACAGTGTCTATCCCCATCACTTCTTTCAGGTCTCTGCTCAACTGTCATTTATCAGAAAGGCACTCCCTGGCCACCCTGTATCCAACAGCAATTCCACTCCATCCCTCCTTTCACTATCTCCCTGTTTGTCATGGATTGAATTGTGTGTGTCCCCCCCCCGCCCCCCCCCAAACTCATGCTGTAGATCCTAACCTCCGTGCTCATGATTGTCATCCCACTTGAGATTGTGTTGTCTTTGTTGTTAATTAGAGAGGATGAGAAGAGCTCTGGCCATAGTGTGCGTTCCAAACTGGGCTATTAACTGCAAGATCAGTGTTTCAAACTCACCAGTGACTCCAAAGGAGAATCATGAGGCTTCCAGCTCCCATAAAGATGCATATTCTTGGAAACCCAAAGGAGTGACTCTACTCTGTCCTATAGGGTCACTGTGAGTTGGAATGAACTCAATGGCAGTGTGTTTGAGTTTGTTTTTAGAGTATAGGGTGTTTAGGAGGCCTGCTGGTGGTGCCGCTGGAAAGCCTATATAAGGTCACTATGAGTCTGGGTGAATGAACTCTATGGCGGGTGGGGGTTAAGTTTCTTAAATCCGTCTCTTTGAGGTACAAAAGAGATTAAACCAGCAAGAGATCAAAAGCAGTAATGGGGGAAGAGAGATGCCAAGCCACATGAAGACCATCCAGGAACGTAAGCTCAAAGAGATAGAAAACACTTCCCTAGAAGAGGCACCTGCCTCCTGAGCTGTGAGAAAGCCAATGTCTGTTTGCTACAGCCGCACACCGGGCCGTCTCTGTTACAACAGCCCAAGAACTAAGACACTGGCGTTTCGGTCGCTGCCACCAAGTCAGCTACCCACGCACGGTATCCACGACGGTACCCGACCCTGTGAGCCACAGTGTTTTCTCTGGTGGATATTTGGAAGTAGGTTGCCAGGTCTTTCTTCCAAGTCTGTCTGATTTGGGAAGTGATGCTGAAACCTGCACAACATCCTAGTAGCATGTAAGCTTCCACTGACAGGTGGGAAGCAGCTACACATGAGATGCATTGGCTGGGGATTGCACCCAGGTTTACTACAAGGTAAACAAGAATTCTGTCATGAACACTTCCCTTTTTTATCTCCCTAGAACCAAAACACCAAACCCATTGTCCTGAGTCAACTTGCCTCAGAGTGACCCCGTGGCAGAGTAGAACTGCCTCATAGGGTTTCCAAGGTTGTAAATCCCTGTGGAAGCAGATGGCCTGATCATTCTCCACAAGAGAAATTCATTTCTTCACAACTCAGAAGACTGGAAGTCTGAAGTCACACCTATTTTCAGAAAACAAATTACTCAGTGCCTCACAGGCAACTTACAAACTTTTGTACCATAGCGCATAATCCAGGATAAACCGCTGTTGTCGTGAGGTGTCATCGAGTCGGTTCCAACCCAGAGCAACCCTGTGTGCTCCAGAAGGATGCCCTGCCTGGGCCTCAGGCATCCTCACAATCAGACTTTCAGCATATGATAATGTTTCAAAGCCATCCATAAGATTTTCAGTGGCAAAAGAAAAAAAAAAGATTTTTAGTGGCTAATCCCCCTGAAGTGGATGGCCTATTCATTCTTCATGGTTTGGTGTTCTTCATCTGGAAGTTCTGCTGAGCCTGTTCACTTTGGGTGACTCTGCTGGTATTTGAAATACCAGTGATGTACCTTCCAGCATCGCAGCAACACATAAGCCATCATGGTACAACAGACTGACAGACAAGTGGTAAAGTGTACCTATCTGCTTCTGAGTCCCCATCATCATTTTAGGTAGCTCTAAGTGCCTCCCACCCCATCCCCAAGAGGGCTGCATCACTCACTTTGGAAATACTACAAGGATTTGTCTCCTATTGACCTCTGTGAACTCTGTATCCCTTGGAGATCTCCATGTGTCTTGGCAACAATCATCCCATGTCTATGAGAGGTTCTTAGCGCAGAGACCCTGGGTCCAAAGGGCATGCTCCACTCATAGCTCTTCTTTCTGGATGGCAGTAGGTTTCACACTCTCTGCTTGCTTGCTTCTTCTTTTATCTCTTGGAAGATAAAAGGTGATGTAGGCCACTCCTCAAGGAAGCTCCCCTAATATTAGATCAGAACTGTGCCCTGACAACTGATTGTTGAGGGTGATTACATCATTACATAACTGTCAAGTTACATCATTACAAAACTGCCAACACTCTGAGAATCATGTCTCCATCAAGTTGACACATATTAGGGGTGGAGGGAGGCACATTTAAATCTATGACAGCCCCTCTTGTGTAATTTTCTTTATAATATATAAAACTCATATGAGCTGGCAGAAGCCATAAATATTTCTAGACAGAATCATAGGAAACTATTCATAGTGATTATGTTAGGGAGAAGGGAGTAGGGTGAGGAGGAAAGCTTTCTCTTTTCATTTTGTATATTTTTTGTACCATTTAAATTTTCTAGCCAAGAATAATCTTATTTGGGGGCAATGTTTAAATATCAACAGAGGTTGCCTGAGTGATGAGATTATGGGCTACGTTGCTCATATACCTTTCTGTATTTAAGAAAACAGCTCTCCTCCCCCCAACTACCATGATCCAAATTCTACCTTGCAGGACTAGATAGGGCAGAGGTTGTATACTGGTGCATATGGGGGCTGGAGGCACAGGGAATCCAGGGTGGATGATACCTTCAGGACCAAGGGTGTGAGGGGCGATGCTGGGAGAATGGAGGGTGAGTGAGTTGGAAACGGGGAACTGATTACAAGGATCCACAAGTGACCTCCTCCCTGGGAGATGGACGGCAGAGAAGTGGGGGAAGGGAGACTCTGGATAGGGCAAGATATGACAAAATAACAATGTATAAATTACCAAGGGCACCAAGGGAGTGGGGAGTGGGGAGGGAGGGGGAAAAAAAGAGGACCTGATGCAAGGGGCTTAAGTGGAGATCAAATGCTTTGAAAATGATTGGGGCAGGGAATGCGTGGATGTGCTTTATACAGTTGATGTATGTACATGTATGGATTGTGATAAGAGTTGTATGAGCCCCTAATAAAATGTTTTTTTTTAAAAAAGAAAGAAAAGTTGGGGGGGAGGAAGAAAACAGCTCAAATGCACTATTTTAAAAACAAAGTCAAAAATGAAGGTTTCTAATCACTTGGGTTTACCACGACAGCTAATATTTCCTGAGTTTGACAATGAGCAACACAGTCTGAACACAGGAAGGTCAATCTGGAATTACTACTGGTTATAAGGCTTATCACAGGACTCTTTATAAACGGATTGTTCTGTTTTGAATTGGGCTTGTCATAAATTTGACTTCATGAAGCATCAGAAACAGAACAGGGCATTTTCTCTTTTACTGAGACTGTTCCCAAACATGTTCCCATTGACGCTCATTTCCTTCCTGTGCAGCAGCAGCAGCAGAAAAAAACAGCACCTGGGAAGAAGCAACTCAATTGACAGCGGAGTGCTAGTGCCTTACAGGCAGAATTCTAATCCTCACCTTCAAAGGTTCTGTTCCATGTCTGCTGGATTATTTTCCCTCCATCCTTCTTGCTGTAGCCAGCTCTGAGCACTTCATGTAAAGCCAAGACGTAGAGGAGGATGGCATCATGGAATCCTTCAACAAACATGTTAACCTGGAAGGGAAACCCCAGTGGTGTCAGTCCAAACACTAGTAATAACAGAAGAACACTCGGGAGTCATTGAGAGCATCAGAGGGGTTGCCACCACTTTAGACTCGGGGTCCGTGAGCTGCGTGAGCTGCGAGGCACGGATCACAAATTCTGCGAGGCTTGGCTACACACTGGCTTAGTGAAGACAATCCGTTTCCAGTCTGGGAATTTGGAGATGAGATAAGATAGCACAGAAACCAAAAACCCAACAAAATTATTGCCACCAAATGGACTCATTGCGACCCTATAAGACAGCGCAGAACTGCCCCCAGTGAGTTTCTGAGGCTGTAACTCTTCGTGGGAGTAGAAAGCCCCATCATTCACCCATGGAATGGCTGGTGGTTTCAAACTGCAGACTTTCCAGTCAGCAGCGCAACGAGGAACCACCACAAGTTCACTAAGTATTACACGTACATCAGCCTACGCCCATGTTTGTCACAACATGATTCCTTGCTCCTCTCGCCCCGTGCTTACCTCAAGGCCTCACCTGTCTCCCTTGAGGCCTTTCCTACCTTCCACGGGGACCATGATCTCACTCTGTTCTGACTAGGAATGAAAAAGAGCACGGGGAGGAGACCTGCTGGTGTAGTGAGTTGGGTCCCCCTGTTAACGCATCAGCAAGGAAGGTGAGGCTTTCTGCTCTGGGAAAGATTTCATCTCAGAAACCCATGCAGGTGGTACTCTTCTGTTTGCAGGACTGCTGTGAGTCAGAAAGAACTCCTTCCCAGTGAGTTCAAAGAACAGCAGAGGAGCCTTGCTGCCACTCCCAGGTAAGCACTGGACTGCTAACCACAAGGTCACACAAGGAGAATGTTGAGGCTATCTGGAGCCTACTCGATGGCAATGAGTTTCAAAGAGCAATAGGAAGACACTCGTCCTTAGTCAAATAATTACTGGCTGCTTACTAGATACCTGGAGGTGCTGGTGCTAAGGATACAGATAGGAGGGACCATTCTCCTATTAGCGTTCACTTCTCAGCTTCCCGTCCATGGGTGTTTGAGTCGTTCTAATGCAGCAGATCACTCCCTATCCCCACCGCCTTGCCAAGTTCCAAGGACAAGAATGGGAAACTGACCTGGACTGTTGGTATAGCCCAGGTGAGTCCTGATGCAAGTAAGAAAGCCCTTGCCCTCTAAAATGTACAGTTGTCATGCAGGTAAACTCTGGCCCTGTATACTTCAGATGCTGGGTGGCACAAATGATTAATGCACTTAGCTGTTACAGGTGAGGGCCACCTGGGGAGAAAGACGTGAGAATCTACTTCCAAAAAGTAGATTGATTGAAAATTCTACGGACCATAGTTCTCAGTGACACACACAGAGTTGCCCTAGAGTAACTGGCTGGTTGGTACTTGGGGAATTCATTTATGCTTTCTCAAGTCTTAGTGTCTTTATCTGTATGTTGACAAGGCTAGTTCTTACTTCAAGAGGTAACTCAAGTGGAAAGAGAATGCTTTGAAAATGGTGATGGCAGCATATGTGCAAAGGTGCCTGACACACTGGGCGAATGTATGGATTGTGATGAGAGAGATGTGTAAGAACCCCCAAGGAAAGTATTCGCTAAAAAGAGGTAACTGTAAGAATGATATGACCTAAGCAGCATGAAGTGTTCAGTATGATGTGTTTAGTCTCTGTCAAGTATTCCAGAAATGTAAGTCAGTACTATTGCTACTCTGGGTGGCCTCCCACGTGTCAGTGAGATTGCCTTCAGGATCTGTTCAAGATATATTAACAGTTCAAAAGAGAGAAGTCATCTTGATATGGGTGGGGGAGGGTCAGTCTTAGGAGAGGCTTAGCAGGGTGGAGCCAAAGTTGGAACAAACAAAGAAATGTTTCCCCTGGTGGGAGGTTGAGGGAAGTGCTGGGGGTGCAGAAATGAGGGCAGAAGCGGTCACAGCAGAGCCAGACAGAAGGTGCAGAAGGCACACACCATGAGAGGGATCTGGACTGGGAAGGAAAGTCAGATTATCCAGAACATGGAGGCCACACTGAGAAACATGGCAGTTAATGACTTTCGTTGACTTTAGTTGACAGCTAAGCTATAAGCTCCCTTTGGCAACGTCTAACTCCACATCTTAACCCATTAAAGCATCCATTGGCCATGCAGTGAGTGTACAAGGATACCATCTTGAAACACTGAGTAGCTTATGACCAAACTCTGTATTAAAAGTGCCAAAAATGTCTAGCCTTCCTATTCCAGGCTGTCAACGACTGTCTGTAATCTCTCTAAGCATCAGTTTCCTCACTTATTAAACAGTAAGGAATGTCAATACATAAAATTAATGAGGTATCTAGTGGACAATAGTGAATTTTCAAGTCAGGTACCTGTCTGTCCAGCCCCATTCTAGAAGATGTGCTGGAAGAGAGCCACGCCTGGCTTGCTGGACCACCTGGTTCAAAGGAAAAGACTCCCAAGAATGAAGGTGGCTCGCCATCTGCTTTTCCTTGGCCTCACCTCACTCTAAAGGACAGGGAGTCCTGTTCGTGTCACAGAGCCAGTTTTGCTAGATTCCCTGAAGCTGACAGGCAGTTTGCCTCAAGGCTAAAGAACTCAGCTCCCTCCTGAGCACTGCCACTTCCAAGCTGTGTTTCTGATCCTCAGAGTCCTCATCTGGAAAATGAGGATAATAGACCTACATGAGCTTCCAAAGAAGGTACAAATCAATCTTAGAAAAAATAAAGCCAGAAGGGTCCTTGGCAAGTGGAATGGTGAGATGATAACTTGTTGATGTTGACTGTCATTCGGAATAGCCAATTGCTACTAAAGGACATCCTGATTGGTACATGATTGGTACAGCAGAGGGTGAGAAAAAACACCTTCAAGCAAAAGACAGTTATCATGGTATAAATATAGGCATGCACGTATGTAAATATAATAATATATAATGATACAGATATAGGTCTATGTACATATATATTAACATTAAAGAAGCAGAATGACATTGGTCCTCTACTCAAGCCCTCCCTCAACACAAGAACACTTTGTTCTAATAACCTGGCATTCTGTGATGCTCACCTTTCCAACAGTATTGCTAAAGACAAACGGGTGCATAGCAAATGTGGTAAAGAAAGCTGATGGTGTCTGGATATCAAAAGATATATCATCTTAAAGGCTTGAAGTTAAGCCAGTGTCTATCTAGCAGGGAAACAAGAAAACCCACATGGAAGAAGCACAATAGCCTGTGTGATCACAGGTGTTGACAGGTATCAGGCATCAGAAGACCCAAAACAATCATACTGATGTGACTGGTGTCAGAGTCGAAACTTGAAGCCCATCTGTAGACAATTGGATATCCCATCACAGGAGAGTCACAAGAAAGGGACACATCAGCTAGGGTGCAGCATAGCACCCAGGAAACATTCCTCTAGTTCTTTGATGCTTCTCCACCCCCTGGCCCACCCACTCCCCCCACCACCACTACCATGACCCCAGTTGTACCTTACAAAACCAACTAGACCAGAGCATGTACCCTGGTACAGACAAAAGCTCTCGACAAACAGAATCCAGGACAGATAAACCCTAAGGAACAGTAATGGGAGTAGTGATCAACATATAACTCCACCCCCAACCCTGAGGTGGATGAACAACAGAAACATGGGTGAAGGGAGACAGCAGATGGTGTGAAAATAATAATAATCACTATAATTTATAATTTACCAAGGGTTCACAAGGGTGGGAAGGTGGGGGAAGGAGTGAAAAAAAGAGAAACTGATACCAAGGATTCAAGCAGAGAGAAAATGTTTGAGAATGATGATAGTAACATATGTACAAATGTGCTTGATACAATCGATGTATGGATTGTTATAAGAGCTGTAAGAGCCCACAGTAAAATGATTTATTAAAAAACAAAAACTAGAACAAATTTTAAATGATATGACGCTAAATTTTAGCTACATAAAATCTAGCTACATCTGCATGAATCACTTTCCCATGCGCTCTGTCTAATAGCAAGGCTGTTCGCATTCCTAATCAATGGTCAGAAGGGATTCTCTGGATGTTCCTACCATGTGGGGACCCTGCAAGTGGATTGGGGTTTTCACTGTCATCCATCCTGTCTTCAAACCACGTGCTCAGAACTTAGGCTCTACTACAATTCCGTCCTCTTGGATTTAAATATTTATAATCCTTGAATCTGTATGTGCTAAAATTTTACAGAATTAAATATGCACATGTAGAAATGAGTACAACCTCAATAAGAGAATTTGAATTAGACTGGTAGATTGTATCACTATCAAGAGCTTGCTTGTGATATTATATAATAATATCAGTAAAATGATGTTATTCATGGGGCAAAGTGGTTAAAGGGAAGATAGGCCTGTTTGTGTATGCTATAGGTCTTACAACTACATATAAGTCTTCAATATCTAAAAAAGAAAAATTCACTTAAAATTTTGAAAAGCTATAAGACATTTTGAGGAGAATGTAAATATTCAAGGAGCCCTACTGGCACGGTTGGCTAATAGCTGGGTGGCATACGGTCAGCAGTTCAACCCCACTTTCCTGCTTTCTGCTTCTGAAAAGATTTACAGCCTTAAAATCCCAAGGGGTGGCTCACTTGGTTGCACTGAATTAGAAGAGACTCACTGGCAGTGAGTTTGTTTGTTTGGTTTGGCATATACAGTATTCAAAATACTAGTAAGAGAGTAAGTGCTATTTTGTTACCACGATAGTGATATTGTAGAAATGGGGGAGATTATCCTTAAGCTATAAAGATCCGATGGTCATGTATTTAGGAACAAAGGGTCATGACATGGACCGTTTACTTGCAAATACTTTAGGCAAAAAATTGTGATTTTTATAACAATACTTCTCTCCTTGGCCAACTTTCAGGAGTGTCTGTATACATATGCATATATGTGTGTATATAAAGTCAAAAAGAAAGAGAACAGCAAAATCAATATAACAAAAATTGTTTAATTTTTTTTAAACTACCCTCAAATTGGGGACCCAATACCCATCTGTCTGGACTTTCCCTTAAAGAAGGGTAGTGGGGAGGAGAGGAGCCAGTCAGGGTACGGTGTAGCAATGATGAAACATACAACTTTCCTCTATTTCTTTAATGCTTCTCCCCCCACCCCCATTATCGTGATCTCAGTTCTACCTTACAAATCCGGCTAGACCAGAGGATGTACGCTTGTACAGATAGGAACTGGAAACACAGGGAATCCAGGGCAGATAAACCCCTCAGGACCAGTGGTGAGAGTAGCGATACCAGGAGGGTGAAGGGAAGGTGGGGTAAGAAAGGGGAAAACTGATCACAAGGATCTACATATAACCCCCTGCCTGGGGGATGGGCAACAAAAAAGTGGGTGAAGGGAGATATCAGACAGTGTAAGACATGACAAAATAATAATTTATAAATTATCAAGGGTTCATGAGGGAGGGAGGGAGGGTTGGGGTGGGGGATGAGGAGATGATCCCAAGGGCTCAAGTAGAAAGAAAATGTTTTGAGAATGATGATGGCAACAAATGTACAAATGTGCTTGACACATGGATGGATGTATATGGATTGTGATAAGAGTTGTATGAGCCCCCAATAAAATGATTTTTTAAATCAATTTAACAACAATTGTTTAATTTTTAAAAAGCATCCTCAAATTGACTGACCCAAGAATCACAACAATGGAGCAAACAGTCCAATAATCTTGCAGATGACACAGAACCAGGGTCAGGCAACATGTCATTTTGTTATCCATGAGTTCACTGTGTCTAACAAAATCCACTCAATGGCAATGAATAATTACCTCATAAGACTGTTGTTAGGATTAACTAACTTACCAGACCTACAAGACATCGAAAATTGTGCAAAGCAGAGTCAACACCCACTGTTAGTTTGTGTTGCTGTGATTATCTAGAGACGGAATATTATACGTCTAAAAATTCATGCTCACCTCCTAATTCTAGAAGCAGTATTCAGAAAATATATTGAAATCCATGTTACATTTCACTGTAACAGGTTTCTCATCTGTGCTTTGGTATTGCTTTCCTAGTACTGAGCTCTCAATCCCATCCAAGCACGAAGGGTGCCGTCCACATGGTCAATTCTGCCGATCCTCTGGGAGACGTGGATGGGAGGAGAGCTCTGTGTGGAGGGGCTGGATCCACAGTCCAATGATAGCCCTAACACACTACTTCCTCTCTGTGACCCTCGGGGTCCTCATTCATGAAATGGTGAGGAATATATTATCCAATATAGCCTCATCTCACCTACTTTGGACACGTTATGCAGAAGGACCAGTCTCTTGTTTGGTGAAGCAGACAGTCAATGAAAAAGGGGACTCTCGAGGAGACGGATGCGTGCAGTGGCAACAACGGGCTCCAACATGAGAATGATTGATTGTGAGGCGGCAGAGGACCCGTCAGTGTTTCATTCGGTTGTACGAGGGTCACCACGCGGCAAAACAGACACGAGAACACCTAACAACGATGAGCGGAACAAAATCTAGTAAAACTCGCCTCTCCAACTGTACTGCCATCGAGTCGGTTCCAGCTCATAGGGACTCTGTGGGGCAGAGTTTGCCCATTGGAGCTCTGAGACTTTAAATCTTTACAGGAGTCGACAGCTTCGTCTTTATCCCATGGCGTAGCTCAGTGGGTTCGAACTGCTGACCTTGTAGTTTGCAGTGGAGTGCACAGCTCACACCACCAGGGCATGAAACATGTGAACTAGTTGCTGGGACTTTGAAATAAGTGGCAGGTGTTGGCTCTTCCTCTTGGTCACCACGCTTGATTCCCAGTCGCTATTTTCTTAGGCAAAGAAGAACGGAATAGAAAAGGCATCTACTCATCACAGATATTGTCTGCTGATCTGGCTGTGGCACTCCGCAGCGCTCTCCTCCAGGACTATGGAATGTTCACTTAGGCTATGAAGGAATCGCGGCAAAGTTTGCATGCTGATGAGTTGGCGAGTTTCCGTGAGTGGACTTTAACTGGGCAGCGTAATTCTCCGGGCTCCGTTTTAAAAGCTCAAAAGATCCAACATCACTTTAGTAACGATGTAAGAGCCACCTTGCTACTGAGGAGAGGCACAGAATCCTGGAGTGGAGAAGAAAGCTCTGGCTTCATCCCTTCCTACCTCTGAGGACCACCAGAGCATCCCTTACCCCAGTTTTCCAACTCCCTGAAATTGAGTACTCCCTGCCATGCCCCTTGCTCCTGAGAAGCATGGGACACTGTGAAAGACACTGCCCTATCCCCACCATCCATCCATGCTCTGGTTCCAGCTCCTGACTGCTCTCAACACAGGGCTGCCGTGCTGGTCTGGGCCGCTCAGAACTCTGGTCGTGACTGCCAGCACCACCCCCTGCTGCCCCTTTCCCTTCCTTCCTCTTGAAGCACTTCTGATCTGTCCCTCTACAGCCCAGAAGGACCAGAAGGATGAACGTGGACGGCTTTGGCCCTAATGGCCTGGAAGAGAAGAGACAAGCTCTGAACACACGCCTAGGTATCACCTCTCATTCGATCTTGCTTTGCAAGAGGATCAAAAAGAATCACGTTCTCTCTGAAAGTGGCTGAGTGTCTCCCTGTCCTGCCAAAAGTAGCAGGAAAACGGCTGGCCCCCACCGAGGTTCACTGGCACCCCAGCTGGCCGCGGGGGAGGCTTCATCACACCTACCTCATAGCACCTCGAGCCATAAGCAAAACCGAGAGAACATTCTCACATCCACACGTGTTTCTTAATAAGAGGAAAGCCCGTTAGCACATTATAGATACTGAAAATTAGAAGTGCACATTTTAAAAAACAGGAGTGAGAGAATCCGAAGTAGTAAATTGCCTCTGGAACTCTCTCCACCGGAGTCCTCTGGCTGGAAGGACCTGAGGTCGTTTGGTCTATCCAATTGCCTCGGGTCAGAATAAAGGACTTGAACCGCCACGTCGGACGTAGCTCCTTCTGTTGTTATGGATCGCAGAAACGGGATTCCCCAGCCTGAGTGACCTAGTCTAGCAGTTAGCATCCTTCCTAGCCAGAAAACTCGTCCTGGCTGTCAGAGCCTGCGTGGTAATTCATGTGGTGTGTTGGCTTGGCTAGGATATGGTGCCCAGTTGTCTGGCCAAACATTAGTCTAGATGCTGTCACAAAGGAGCTAAAAATTTTTTTAAGTTGCCTTTGAGTCAATTCCACATGAATTGCTGGCAATCCCAGGTCGGTCCGGGTACCAGTGCGCTCCCCCGCGCTTTCAACAGCTGAGTTGCCATCAGTGGATCACTGGGCCTTTCTTCTGAGGACTGCTGGAGTCCGACCGCTTGCCTTCAGGGTAGCAGCCAAGTGCCTTCACCATGCCTCACCACCCAGGGGTTCCTTAGGAAGTAGGGACATGTGGTTAAATGCCTGACTGCAAGGGAAGTGGCTCAGCCAAGCAGCTGATGACCTTCAGCACAAGATGGGCCTTTCCCAAGGACGAAGTCTGCCTCCAGACGCTAAGTAGATAGCTTTCCAGAACTCCCTCGCTCTCCTTGGGACCTGTGGATTTGGAGACACCAGGCTGCTGAATTCACCAGTTCGTTGCCTGAACTATGGATTTTGGATTTTGCCGGCCTCCAACAATCACATGAACCAATTCAAATATCTTCTCTTTCTCTCTCTCCCTCTCTACCTCCTTCTTTCTCTCTCATCCTCTCACTCTTTGTATGTGTATGTTTTATTGAAAGCTCTAAGGCATTCTAACTAAGTCTTTGTTAAATTCCTGAATCTATCCATTCCCAAGCTATAAGCTGAGTTCAGAGAAGACTCCAGTTTATGGCTCTGAGAGTTCACCATCTAGACCAGGCCGCCTTGCTGCTCCATAGGAACAGGCAGAAGGACTCTGGGTGCAGAGGTGGTAGGCAACGTTGAGTGGTAAGCCGCGGTCATCAACATGGGACCTGTGTACTCAATAAAAGAGCTTGACATTGGCATGGAATCATTCGCCACCATCGACTCTGGGACATAGACCGAGAAAAGATAGTGTGTTGGCATGAACTTTCACATCCTTGCAGCTCCCTTCTCTTGGTCTTTCCCTCTATCAACACAAAGAGCAGCCAGCCAGTGCCGAGTATTCTAAATGAAAATAAAAATGCATCTGCCATTGGCCTGCTTCTCTGATAAGACCTAATAACCATGTCTATTTATTGGAGAGAGAGAGAGAGAGAGAGAGAGAGAGAGAGAGAGAGAGAGAGAGAGAGAGAGAGAGAGAGAGAGTGTGTGTGTGTGTGTGTGTGTGTGTGTGTGTGTGTGGTTAGTTCAAGTCCTATGACTTGAATTATTCCTCCAAAAGATATGCTAAAGTCCTAACCTACGATTGCAACCTTCTTTGGCAACAGGGTGTTTGAAGATGTTATTAGTGAGCATAGCTAAAATAGCTAGCTCTTAATCCCATATAAATAGTGCCCATATAAAGGAATAATAACCCAGAGACAGGCACCAAGAGGGAAGAGAGCCATGGGAAGTCAGGGGCAGAGACTGAAGTGACAGGTCTGTAAGCCAAGAAACGACAAGGATTGCCACATACTACCAAAAGCCAGGCAGGGTCTTCCCCTTGAGCCTTCAGAGACAGATAGGCCCTGACGACACTTGATTGCAGACCTCTGGTTCCAAGAACCATGAGAAAATCCCTTTCTGTTGATTTGAGCTATCCAGTTTGTGGTACTTTATTCCAGCAGTCCCAGGAAGCTGAGTAGAAATGTTGTTATTCTTTAACTGACCAGAAAGAGTTGCTGTTCATGACATGGCTTCTATCTGTGATGCTATCCTGCTCCCTGCTCCCTGGGGAGGCAGATTCATATTTAGATGAATTCCTCATTGCTTGGGTTACCAACAAGTAAGCAAAGAACGCTGCATGCTTCTGCTGTTTGCAAAGTGACAGTGAATGACTCTCTGGGTCATCCAACTCCCGGGGTGTCTGTGTAGCTGAGAAAGCCTATAAAGTTCTCGGATGGAAGCTGCTGGAAGAAAGCTGCCAAAGTTAATATCAGCGTAGGCCGTCCCCAGGTTTCCTCGTGGTATTCACATGAACTCAAGCATATCTGACGGTGATTCTATCTTTCTTACCACAAACCAGTGATGCCAGTGCAGGTGAGGGAAACCCAGGATGTTGGGCAGGATTTCCCAAGAGTCCTTTGAAAAAAAGGCTATTCCCCTTAACCTCCTATTGGTCTCCAGGGGCTCCGGAGGCTGGGCAAATTCTGGCAGAGGACAGAAAAGAGGAGAAACTGGGTCCAGGAACAAGTCTTTACCCACCATGGCAGAAACAATAGCAGAAGTTACCAATCCTCAAAAACCAAACCCACTGCCAGCAAGTCAACAACAACTCATAGTGACACTTCCTAACTGAGCAGAACCACTCCTGAGCTAAGGTTTCAGGGCTGTAAATCTTTGTGACAGCGAACTGCTTCACCTTCCTCTTCCTCAGCCAGCAAGTAGTGGATTCAAACTGCTGATCTGTTTGTTAGTGGCCCAACTCATATGGCATTAAGGTGCCACCTCCCCGAATATGAGCCTTACCCATCCTCCGTGGACTGTGGAGATGGTGGGCAGCAAAAGGATGTTCAGGACATACTAGATGGGTGGTGGTTGTTGTTGTTAAACAAAAGAAAAGCTTAAACCCTTGCCATAGAGTTGATTCCAATGCAAACAACACTACATAGATTTCCAAGACTATGAATCTCTATGGGAAGAGCTCACCTCCTCTTTTTCCCAAGGAGTGGCTGATGGGTTTGAACCATGGACCTTTCAGTTAGCAATTCAATGCTTACCCAACAGAGCCACCAAGGCTCCTTGTTGTTGTTAGGAAAAATCCAGTCCCTCCAACTCATGTACAACATAACAAAAAGATTCCCACTCTTACACCAGCTTTGTGAGTGTTAGGAGGTTTAAGTCCGCTGTAACGATTGGGTAATACCTGCCAACCTAGGGGTTCATCTTCCAGCACTTTCAGACAATATTCTGTTGGGATCCATAAGGTTTTCATTGGCTACCTTTCAGCAGTACATAGGACATGGGAGACCTTTCGTCTTAGTCTGTCTTAATCTGGAAGCTCTACAGAACCTGTCCACCATGGAGGAGGCTGCTGGCATTTGAAATGCCAGTCGCTTAGCTTCCAGCATCACAGCAACACGCATGCCACCACGGTGTGACCAACTGCAGCAGAGTGGCGGCTGCATGAGCGGTTCAAAGTTTCAAGATCACTTTGCACTCCGCAAAACCACGGAACTGACCTCCATCTTTTAAAATGTAGACCGGCCTTTTTCTAAATGTACTTTTACCTCATACATTTATTTTTAAATCACAAAAGTAACAGCTTAGAGTCACAGCAGAAACTACCATCAACCAAGTGACCTCAAAGCCTCTTCTCCCACGAAGCAGATGGATGGACACCTGCAGGTCTGCCTTTTTGTGCTTGGATTCACACGTGATCAGGTGGCCGATTCCATTTAACCTTGGGGGAAGTTAAGCTGGACATCCCCGTCGTTCTCCTGGTTGAACACTAGGAAATTCCAAAGGGGGTGTTGCTTCCTAAAACTCAGGTAGCTCATGAGGGAGAACTGGGGTACCGGGGTACTGGGGTGCACCTCTGTGCTTAGGCAATGGATCTCTGCACCATCTGGGAACTTGTGTCTCCCCCTACATAATCTAGGACTCACTTAGAGCATGAGGTTTGCCCTAAATTGCCCAAATGATGAACCCCATCCTGGGCGTGACTCAGGCCTGCCACCTTAGCTCCAATCCCGTCAAGTGGAAAATTAATTTCGGTCCTCTAGCCTCCGGGGCCCTGGTGGCAGAGAGGTTATGAGTTAGAGTCGCTAACCCCAAGGTCAGCAATTGGAAACCCCCACTCTGTCCTTCTACTCCAGGTAGTATATCGCCAGGTCGTCCTCCCGTCAAGTCACTCGGTGGATTTGAACCATCGACCTTTTGGTTAGAAGTTAAGTGTTTACCCTTATGCCACCAGGGCTCCTTTTTTCAGTGATGATCCCCGTTCGGCTCCCTTCCTATAGCAACTGACTGTGCTTTGAGTGACTGGAATCTGGCCGTAGGCTGAGCATGGTGCACTGAAACTGGCATAGCAGGAAACCTCAGCCAGGAAAGTTGCCCAGGGCCCTGCTTCAGGAAGCAGCAGGAGGAAGAGGATGTTGGAGGAGGAAGCTGTCGCAGGCGTGGCTTTAGGAACTGGCGGGTCAGGAGCACAAGCCACCAAGAATGACTTTTGTAAACTTCCCCTGGCATATGCATAATTCAATCACCTGATCTACCCTATGCTTGTCCTCAGAATGAGTTACTGGCTCGTGCTATACGGATGCATCTCATCACCCTTCACCCTCAAAAAGCTAGTCAGGAAATAAGTGCACAAATACAATGACATCAAGCATCCCTGACTCTCAGATGAACAGATGAGTGGCTTCTAGTCTTGGCCAGGATGCCCTTACCTGGCAGCAACGCCAACCAGATCTACCTCCAGGGAAGGTGGTGATGACATGCTGGGCTCTCTTTGTTCCTGTCAAAGGCATTATGATGGAGGTGGCCAAAGGTGGAAACGGAAGCCCAACAGAATAAGGGCAGGAGCAGGCAGGTGGTTGGGCCGGCTCACGACAGGAGGGGAGGGGCAGCCATCAGGAGTTGAGGAGGTCATTGTTGACCTCATTTTTCTGACAGGCCAAAATGAGAAGAAGCAGGTAGATTCTACATGATCAAAATTGACACCTTTTAAACTGGCCCCCAAACTCCAGACAGCTTCTTCTGAATGTTTTAAGTTGCTCGGAGATGTGATTGCAAAGACAAATAAAATTCTCTGGTTTGCATATGGGAGACTTTGTTTTTTTCTGTTTTTAATCATAAAATGAAGATTCTCCCTTTGCATTTAAACAGTGTCAAAATGTCAAGGTGTGCTCAGGTGAGCTGAGAATGAGACACCCAAACACTAGTTTTAGCAGAAGGAGCTCTGGTGGAATAGTTGCTACATAGTGGGCTACTACCAATAGATTTACGGTTCAAAACTCCCAGCTGCTAGGAGGGAGAGAGACTGGACTTTCTAGTCCTGTAAAGAGCGAGAGTCTGGGAAACCAGCAGGAAAAGGTCTACCCTGTTCTACAGGGTCGCTGTGAATTGGCGTCAAATCAGTCAATGGCAGTGAGTTGGAGTGTTAGCATTATTGCTTTATTTCTGCTGTGAAGAACCAACAAATTAATTTTGTTTAATTCTTAATTCAGAATTGTCCAAACTGTATCCCATAGAATGATTGCAATCCCTGAAATGTTAACAGTGCATTTCAGAAATATCATTATTTGGTTAACCAGGTTTGCCAAAGGCTAGGTTAGATAAGGTCTGACAAGATTCTTGATGGTCAGGTAATAATTATAATAACTTTTATTGGACATCTACTCTGTATTATTATGTAGTATAAACATCTATCTACTGGGGAACTCTGGTTGTGTAGTGGATGGTATCCTGGGTTACCCATTGCACTGCTAACCTCAAGGTCAACAGTTCTAGACCACGAGCCGCTCCGCAGGAGAAAGATGAGGCTTTCTAGTCCCATAGAGTTACAGTCTCAGGGTAGTGTTCTACCCTGTCCTATAGAACAGCCATGAGTCAGAATTGAAGACATCTATTTATCTTACGACCTGTGTAAACATTTAACAAGCTCAGAGTACAGTTCTATCCTGTCCTGTTGAATAGCTATACATCGGAATTGAAGAGATCTATTTATCTTACGATCTGTGTAAACATTTAACAAGCTCTACTGCATTTCATCCTCATAAAACTTTCACAGATGAGGACAGTTATTATCTTGCGAGAGGGACCCAAGCTATAAAAAGAGATCTTGGTCAGTGGATGGGGTTAAAACTCCATAAAACATTCAGTAGACAAGTTCTTAAATAAGAGCTCAAACCTGGCTTGCTAGACAAAACTTTCATCCTATTAACACGTGCTTTGGGCCAAGTGATGTAAAACTCTGTTGCACATAGAGGCTCGATGAGTCGGAACTGACTCGACCGCACCTAAGAACAACAGCCTCATCTTTCTCCCTGGAGCAGCGGGTGGATTTGAACCATCATCATTGTGGTTAGCAGCCCTTGTGCTCTAGCTTGTGTTCTTAATTGGCAACCACTTGGGTTGTTCTGCAGGCTGCATTTGGAGGCTAGAGAGACAAGTTACAGACTGCAAAGCAGAACATAAAAGACAGTACTATGAAGAAGACTCTGAAGGCAAAGAGAGAAGGTGATTCAGGCGGCAAAGTACAGCTTACCTAAAGAAAAAGGTCTGACTGGCATTTCAGTCACTCACGGAGATGGGTGTTAATCTCCATCCAACCATCAGGGCACTCAAACTCAAAAAAACAGCCCTCAATTCTGGCTCATAATGACCCCGTAAGGGAGATGTGAACTTCCCCTTTGGGCTCCTGAGGCTGTACATCTTTCTAGGAGCAGAAAGGCTCAACTTTCTCCTGAGGAGCAGCTGGGCGGGGGTGGGGGTGTTCAAACTGATGACCTTGTAGGTAACAGCCCAAAGCGGGACCCCCTACACCACCAGGGCTCCTTCCTCGGGGGACGAAAGACACACACCTACACCGAGAATAAAGGGGAGAACCGAAGGTAGAAAAATAAAGAAGACTGGATATGAAAAGGAGACAGGGTCGGAGGCAGGTATTTAATTTCTGGATGCAGAGGAGACTTAAGCAGAGCTGCTCTGAACCGGCAGCTAATCGGTTTGGCTCAACCGGCTCTAAGGAGAGCAGGATTCTGATAGAGCGGGCCTTGAATAAGGCTGACCTTTCCCACGGTGAAAGGGCCCATTATCCTGAAGGAGGAGATTAGATGGGAAGGATTAGCGTCCTACTTTAGAGGCCATTGTGCTTCAGATAACAGACAAGAAGCCATACTAAAAGCTCAATTGATGTAATGTTTTCTAACTCTCACTGGAAGGAGAAAGTGGTGGCAGTGTGTTTCCATAAAGATTACAGTCGAAGGGACCCTGAGGGGAAGTTCTATTCTGTCCTGTGTGACTGCTGAGTAGGAATGGGCTCAATGGCGACGGACCTACAGGTGTGGTTCAGTTCATTTACATGCTAAGTCCTTGAGCAGTTCATCTTTGTGTGTAGGGGGAGGGAGGGGGTGAAGCCTCTTGATGGCCTTCTGAAACCCAGCCCTGAAGCTCTCTGGGGAGCACAGCTGCACCCCATAATGCATGGGGTCACCAGGAGTCAGAATCAACTTGCTGGCAACCGGTTTTGCTTTGTTTTTATTTAACTAATGCTCAGTAGGAAATACAATCATCTTGGTTCTGAAGTTTCCTTATTCTGCATGATCATGCTTCCACAATACGACCGTAGCAAAGCTCCATTATACAACAAAGCAACAAAAACAAAACATGTCTTGTTTAAGTCAATTTTCCAGATTGTTAAATATTGTTTTCTCCTACATTATATTTAATACTGTATTGAAAATATAATATCAAAGTTTTTAACTTATAAAATGCTGGAAATACCTTTGATGGTTTGGGGGTCAAACATGAAGCATATAGTGTGTCTATGTGTGTATATATATATATATACACACAAATATACATATATATACATATACATATGTACCAGTGCCTCGATAAGATAGATAGATACACACACACACAGATACTAGTGTTTGGGTAAAATATATATCCAAATTCAAAACTCACTGCCATGAAGTCACTGCTGACTCAGTGACCCCCGTGGGTTTTGGAGATTGTAGCTGTTTACAGGGTAGAAACCCCAGTTTTCCTCCCAAGGTTTATGTATATGCATATACTAGTGTCTTGATAAGATACACCCACACACTAATGCCACCACTTGTCAGTCAGTTTGCTGTACTGTGGTGGCTTGGGTGTTGCTATCATCCTAGCAGCTATGTCACTGGTGTTTCAAATGCCAGCAGGGTCACCCACAGTGAACAGGTTTCAGCAGAGCTTCCAGACTAAGACCAAATTATGAAGAAGGAACAGGCTGTCCAATTCTGAGGAATTAGCCATGGAAAATCATATACACAGAAATGATACAGGATCAGGTGCTGAAACCCTCATGGAAGGCTAAGCCCCCTGAGGCTGAAGGCATTCAAGTTATGACTGAGGAAGGGGCTGCCTTGTCCAAGTGGAGTCAACCATAATGATCTAGGTGCAGCAAAGCCTTCTGGAGCATCATCTGCTGATGGGGCACAACTCATCATGAGAAGAAACCGACGCAAACAACAGCTAAGACTCAGAACTTGGAATGTGCACAGTATGAACCTAGGAAAATTGGAAGTTATAAAAAATGGAACACACACAAACCAGCACTCTAGCATTAGTGAGTTAAAATAGACTGGTGCTGGCTATGTTCAACCAGGAAAATCATGCACTTTGCCATGTTATGTTATCTTTACATATTCAGTCTTTTTTGTTCTTCTTCCGCCCTCCCATTTGCTCTTGGGTGGAGGTTCTTTCTCTTTCTTACCCTGACGATGGAGCCCCGGTGGTGTCATGAGTTACACCGTGGGCTGTCGCCCACAAGATCAGCTTTTCACATGGAAACTAATACTAAGCTTCTTGGTCTGAATGGGAAACAAGAAATGGGTTTAACAGATATTCTTAATAACAGCAAAATACATTTCAAAAAAGAACTGAGTCATGGGGAAGAAAAAAACAAAACAACTTTTGTCACCTTTGATGAGTCCCTAGCCTCTATGCATACAGGAGAGGTACTAAGGGGTCCAGTAGAAGACAACAGCTGGAAGACTGAAAAAGTGAGGAATATTGGATTGTGTTCTGGAGAGAGAGTTTGGAGTTTGAATACAGCCATGTGTGAGGAACTTGATCATGAAAACCCTCCGCTTTCCAAGTCAACTCTACCCTAAAGACTGCATGTCCAACAATTCACAGAAAGATTAAAAGCAAAACCAGACACCTTAAGCTTCCAAAATGTCAGAGTCATCAGCCAGTAATTTAATTTACTACCAAAACAGAAGTGAACTCTTCAGAGAAACATAACTGAATACAGAGTCTTGATAGCATTTGGTTCAACTTTTTTAAAAAATATTTTAGAGGAAAATCTAACCTGTAGTCAAGTAAAAAGAAATCCTAAAATGATCCAAATGTTGCCACTTGCAGATTGTGACTTTAGAACAATCTAAACAACTTAACAATGATAAAAAGAGGAATAGTTTGGGAATCCAAGCATAGAAACAGAAACTACTAAAAAAGGGAATTCTAAACTGACAAGTATGTTGGTGAAAGCAGAAAAGTTTACTGGGTAGACGGAAAATCAGATTGTTTCAGAAAAGCCAGTGATCTTAGATCAATCAGTGGCTAATACCCAATCTAAAGAACAGAAACCGTGCACGGGCAGCTGTATTTTTCCTAATGGCAACAATCAGAAATAAGCGATTTAGTTTGACTAAACGAACATCAGCAGAGCCATCACGTCTCAGGAAGCATGCGGTCCAACTGAAGCTCGCGGGTCGAAGCCACGCGCCGGGTCAGCAGACGGGGCCACACCACGTCCAAGCTGTCCATCTGGAAGCAACGCATTGAAGTAGTGTTCACATTAAAAAGATGTTTTATGATTTTTTTAAAAGAGCATAAAAAGCCATAAAATCAGTAGGAAAAATGTCATCAAAGATATGCAGGTCTTCTACACAGAAACTACAAAATATTCCTGAGATAAATTAAAGATGATCCCAATGAAGGGCTGAAAGGTTCCATTTTTTAACTTTTATTTTCATGTTTCTTTCTTTATTTTGTTGTTGTTATTGAAAACAAATAGTAAAATATACCCCAGTTTAACAGGTTATCTGTACCATTTAATGACACGGTTGACATGCTTTGAGCTGTGCGGCCATTCTCATTCCACTCTTCTAAGTATTCCTCGTGAGTCAGAATTGGCTTGATGGCAGTGAGTTAGCACAAACCACTGTCCCCTGAAGCTCTGTCTGATGGCTCAAGTGACTCTTGTCAACTTAATCCCATAAAAATAATTCTTCAAAGTGCATAATCTCAAGAAAGATTTTAGTAGCTAACCTACATGACTGTTTGGTTTCAATATTTAAGGGAATATTTCTAGTTTAAGGTTCAAGAAGTATCTCAGAGCAATCACTTCAGAGGTCCAGCCATACTTGATGGCTCCAGAAAGTCAAGAGTCCATGATAATTTTAAATCTGTGCAGCATTTCCCCCTTTTGATCAAGATTATGCTATATAACTTGTGATCAAAATGCTTAGTAATGATACCCAGGCAGCAAATCATTCTTCTGAAAACTCAACATTTTTAAGATGTTAATTTTTCCAAAAATTGGTCTACAAATTAAAAACCATTCAAATCGGAAATCTCCAGGAAACTTTCTTGTACACATTGACAAATTGAATCTAATATGTATATAAAAGAAAGAAAGAACTAAGAATTGGCAAATATTTCTTGAAAGAGAAAAAACTATCAAAGGCTCACATTATCAGATTTTAAAACTTATAAAGTTGGAGTGATTAGAACACAATAGAGAAACAATTAAGTTTTGACCAAGCCACCAGAGAAATTCAATTGGGGGAGGGGGAGTCTTTCCAATACATGGTATAGGGATAAAAGAATATACATATAAGAAAAAAATAGCCTCCTGCCTCGTATTCCACAAAAGAAATAATTTGAGATGGATCACAAAGGAAAATACAGAAGTTAAAATTGTAAAGTTCTAGAAGGGGAAAAAGGAGAATATCGTTGTTATTCTGTGTTGGCAGTTTTTTTCTGAACTATTTTTAAGTGCAATGCATAAAATAGGCCATCAAAACCAAGCTAAACTTGAAAAGCTGTGCTCATCCTAAAGCACCGTTACAAATATTAAAAAGCTAGTGAAATCATAGTAGAACAGAGTCTGCCTGGGTTCTCTAGAGTAGCAAAAGTGCCACGTATAAATATGAATATTTATTTCAAGGAAATAACCTTTTTGTGGAACCTAGCAATCGCAAATCCATGAGTCAAGTGTCATGCTGCAGGATTCCCCTAACTTTCTTGGGGCTGACGACCTCAAAATAGACAGGTTAGACGGGCTGCTGGTTCACACTGCTGCAGAAAATAGCAAATTCCCAAATCTGCCGGCCAGATAGTGGGTAATAGCTCGTGTCTCAAGAACTGGAGGTCAGAAGCTGGCGAGTGAAAGGCAGGATCGAGAAAAGAGCTTTGCCAGAACAGCCAGATGTACTGGATGCAGGCCATGCTCAGCCAGCTGATAGTCTGCTCACCTCAGTTCCCATCGATCTACACGCAAATCACCATAGCCTGCCCCCGCAGAGAAACAGCCTTAGCCACTGTAGCGCCCCTCCCGTCAACTCAGCACCTGTACACAGCTCCGCAACCACACTTCATGGCTAAATAAAGACCAGCCATGCTTATGCCAAGCGTTACACAACTAACACGCACGCAACTGGAAACACTACTCTTGTTGGCATTTTACATTGTATAAGCAATGGAATCAAGGAGGAACGAAAAATGTTTGCTACGCATATGAGCATATAGATAGAGGTGCACACACAGATGGGGATCCAAAAATTCATGGAAAAATGGACTTGAAAGTTCATGGAGCTTTCCAGGAATTTTTGGAAGCCGTTTTATATATAAACACATATGCATCACTCAAGGTAGAAAACACTCGGAACATGGTAGACATACTCAAAATAAGTAGAGGTTTCATTTCTGCACCTCGTCATGGGTTACTGCTCGCATGTAGAACTGCCTTCTTCCACTACCCATTGCCCATCCCTTTGCCCTCAGCAAGCACCCCAGCAGGTCATAACTCTCTGTCTGATAGGCTGATCCAAGTCTTTATTCTTGATGGGATCAGACCACTAGTATGTCAGCATTGCTGTGGTAAGATGCCTTTAAAGGTGACATCATAGGTTATGTGGTGGACTGCTAACCAAGAGTCAGCCGTTTGAAACCACCAACTGATCCCTGGGAGAAAGATGAGGCTTTCTACTCCTGCCTGTAAAGACTTCATTTCAGAACCCACAGGGGCAGTTCTACCCTGTCCTACAGGGTCACTGCGATCAAAATCAACTCATTTTGATTTCAGACGCCAGACATATTCTTCTTTGTGTCTAAATATACCTTTGATAGGTTATAGCAATCTAATTTCCCCTTCGCAAGTAGGATCGATCATATCCGTCCTTTCTTGGCCTGTTTACACAGAGGCAGAGGGAGCCGCAGTGATTGGAGAGCATTTTAAACTTCCAGTGTAGTAGAATCGATGTTGTGTCTCCAAGTGGGGCCATTCCTCCCTGTGTAACCAAGACCTCTAGACCCATGGGGACAGGAATCAAAACTTTTCTGAATGAGCCACTGGGGGTAATAAGGATTGGTGCCACTTCCATACCCACCCCTGGATTCCTGGACCTGGAGTCCTGCCTATGGGAAAACAGCACCGTATATCGGATGCTACTGTAGACCACAGACAGTCTCCTCGAAGCTCACGGCCCCAGCCTTACAAGGTGTTGCCGCCCAGCTCTCACCATCGTGACATTTGGAGAAGGGCGTGCCATAGTGCTATCAAGCCAGCGGCTTCAGGGTGGTGGGGAACACAGTCAGACCAGTGAATTCCGTGATATGGGCCCACGGTCACGTTTGCATTTCATTGCATGTCACTGTGAAGGGAGGTCCTTGATGCAAGGCGATGCTGTGTGGGATACCAGGGCAGCGGGTAAGACATTCTGTAAGTCCATAGGTACAGTTTGCGCAGAATCATTGTGCACAGCAAAGGTGAATCCAAAAGGTTTCAAAAAGGACTTAGAGTATTTTTTAATTGCCAAAGGGAGTGAAACAGTTTCCTCATGAAACACATTTCAAAGATCAGTCTTGGTGAAGATGTGTCATAAGATGTAACAAAGAGGACCTGATACAAAGGGTTTAAGTGGAGAGCAAATGCTTTGAAAATGATTAGGGCAAAGAATGTACAGATGTGTTTTATACAATTGATGTATGTATATGTATGGATTGTGATAAGAGTTCTAAGAGCCCCTAATAAAATGCTTTTAAAAAATAAAAATTTTAAAAAAGATGTAACATGATTCGTCCTTGTGAAGATTGTGGGCATTTCTTGACATTTGACAACTTAAGTGAATTTTTTGAAATCTTGAGGCTTAAGGTGGTGTAATGGTTACATGTTGGGCTGCTAACCACAAGATCAGCAGTTTGAAACCACCAGCCAGCTTTTCGGGAGGAAAAAAATGTGGGGCTTTCTACTCCTGTAAGAGTCACAGTCTTGGGAACCCACAGGAGCATTTCTACCCTGTCCTATAAGGTCACGACGAGTCAGAATTGACCCAATGGCAGAGAGTTTGTTTGGTTTTTTTGTTGCTGTTTTGTTTTGTTTTACTGTCATTGCTAATATACTCTATAAGGTGAGGAGAGTCATTCATCTCAAGAAAGCTACCAGAATTGTTCCAGGAGCCCTGGCTGCGCTGCTAACCACAGGTGTGTGTGTGTGTGTGTGTGTGTGTGTGTGTGTGTGTGTGTGTGTGCAGTGCAAAGCCACCAAGCTCTCCTCGGGAGAAAAATGAAGCTGTCGCCTCTGCAGATGTTCAGTCTCAGAACCCCACAAGGGCCCTTCTCCTCTGTCCCACAGGGCACCGTGACTTGGAACCCCCTCGATGGCAGTGAGTTTGTTTGTTTGTTTATCTTTGTGACCTCCCCAGGACACTGTGTAAATGAGCTGAACTTCATACATGACCAGGGTAAAACTGACACTGGAACCCATGTCTCTGACACAACCAGCACCTGCATCATCAGGGTTAATTTGCTTATAAAGTACAACACGCAGGGCCAAGTACATCTGCCTCTTCCTTGAAACACCTGTAGAAGTTGTCGAGCTGCAGACAATCTCCTAGATGGCATCTGCAGCCCACAAGAGAGGGGAAAAAAGAAAGGACATTTTTCCTAGAAAATAAGTTTTTAATCAAATGTCAGGATAATGGGTTCAGACCTTTAAAAATAAGAAGGTACTACTGAGTCCTCGATTGTGAAAGTTCACTTTGCTCCAGGAATACTGAAGGGCAGTGGGAAAATGTAACTTGGCATAAAGCCTGGGATGGAGGGGGCAGGACGGAGGAGGAGCAGAGAAAACCTTGGTCTATTTAAATCCACTGCCCATAAAGTCAATTTATCATTATTTGAGGACCTGCTCTAATTTTTTAAAAGGGTGAGCTATAGAATTTCGAGAAGGAACAGGCTTCGCCAGAGTCTCTGTTGTCAAGGAATTGAGATGTCAAAAATCCAATGTCAAACATCACTATCATCTGATGTCAGGGTCCCCTCGCTCCCAGAGCATAATGAACGCATTAAGAAAGTTGGCAGTCAGCTCACATTCTTCCTCCCCACCCACATTATTGCATTTATACTGGGCCATTTCCATCTCCCCTTTCGTTAGCCATTCATTCAAAAACCCTAGGCTCTTGACTCCTTGACTGCCTATACTGAATTCCATTTCCACTCAATTGCAGCAATACACTCTCACGCACATACCCTCAGCCAGCAATTCTCACACTTTTTAATAGGCATACCTGGGGCTCTTGCTAAGATGCAAATGCTGCTCAAGTAGGTTGAGGGGCAGGGGGCCTGAGGCGTCTCCTTTCTGTAATGCTCCCCTGCTGCTAGCTTATAGACTACCCTTTGAGTGGCAAGACCCCAGACCTCCTCATCACCTGGTCTTCTCTACTTTTCAAATCCTTAGAAATCTCATTTTTATCATAGCTTCTTAGCGTTCCGCTCCTTATGTGTGTGGTTCTTTGGACTCTGCCTTCTACCTTCCTTGACTCCCCTTCTTTGCTTGATCCAGTGGAGCTCTGAATAGAGTGGTCTGAGAGATGGGACTGAGGACAGAGAGACACAGTGCTGTCCAGGTAGAGGGGACCACTGGTCAACTGTCAGTGGAGTCTGCTATTCAGGACAGAAGTTGGCATTAAAGATATAAATTTGGGTGTTATCTATGTAAGAAAATGCATGTATATACTTATTCAAGAATTTTGTGTTGTATCGATCCACAACTGATGCTCATGGAAGCAGCAGTCAAGAGATCAAAAGACCTTTTGCATGAGGTAAATCTGCTGCCCAAAACTCTCCAGAATATTTTAAAAAAGGATTAAGCTGTGCCTGACCCAAGCCATGGCATTCTCTATTGTATCACATGCATGTGAAAGTTGGACATTGCATACGGATGACCAAAGGAAAATGCATTTGTATTGTGCTGCTGGTGAAGAATATTGAAAATACCATGGACTGCTAAAAAGGATAAACTGACTTGCGTGGAAACATCAGAGTGCTCTTGAGAGGCAAGGTTGGCAAGATTTCATCTGACATATTTTGGACATGTTGTCTGTCAGGAGAGACCAGTCCTTGGAGAAGCACATGATGTTAGTGAAAGTGAAAGGGCAGTCATAAAGGAGAAGGTCCTAGACGAGATGCATGGACATGGTGGCCTCACCAAAGGGCTCAGGCATAGGAATGCCGTGAGGATGGCACAGGACCATGCAGCGTTTCATTCTGTTGTGCACAGGTTAGCCACTATGGGTCAGATCTGACTCGATGGCACCTAACAATAGTAACAACAGTGTAGAAGTAAACGTAGGCAAGTGGACGGGTTGCCTATTCGTGTTTAGAGGAAAGAGGGTCCAAGGAAGAACCTGGGAAAGAGTACTGTGGAGCAAGGGGAGAAGAGAAGACATCAGAGGAGACCAAGACGAACATATTTGGAGAGAGTAGTGGTTGGCAGCCTAGGGAGAAGAGAGAACCCTTTCCAAGACTATAATCCCTTTATTCAGGCCAAGTCACTTCACTCACTCTTTCCCTAAATAGTGGGATAAGAGTGGTGCAGTGGGAGAAAACATCCCTCATGCACAAGCCAAAGGAACGTTTCATTCCTACCCAATACGCCTCCTGCATTGTAGCCACCGCCATGGGTCAGTGCAGCCAGGATGCAGAACAGGTTTCAATGGAACATCGAGACTAAGACAAGGAAGAAAGACTTGGCAATCTTCTTCCAATGTAGGCAATGAACTTCCTATGGATCACAGCCCTTGGATCCATAATCGATCTGGGGGATGATGCAGCGCAGGGCAGCATTTTGTTCCATTGTACACGAGGCCGCCGTGGGTTGACAGCTGACACTCAGCAGTGGCTCATAACGACTACATTCCTTAAACACGTTCCTACTTCTAAGCCTGCATTCTCTCTACTTGTCTCACTGGGAGGTTCATCTGTCCCCATATATTCTTACCCATCCTGGAGAGCCACCTACACAGGTGCTGAATGGTCCTCAGAGCACCGAACTCAATGTGTTGCCCAAAGGAAGAGCCCAGTGAGTGCAGGTGGTATGCATGGCGGCTCCCTCAATAATCACCTTCAAGTTTAGCTTCCTGTGTCCTGGCACGTGAGGTCAAGTGATCAACAAAAACACATGTGCACTTAGAGGGAAAGGAGCCTTATCTGAACGCAGTTCTGTTCGAGAAATAGTTGACTATGGGCTATATTTATGGACATATGGTTATCAGTGCTGGATACAGAGCAGTGGGGAGTGGCCAAAAATTGAAATAGAAGTAATTTGCATGGCAACAGTGGGAAATTTTGGGTGCTAATCTGATGCAGGGCTGTTTACTAATTCAGATTCAAGCTCCTTAAGGTCTATAAGGACAGGCTAGAAACACATCTGTCTGGACCCCTCTTCTTGGTCCAGCGGAGCTCTGAGTGGAGCAGTTCCCCCCATGGGGAGGGCAGGGAGACCGTGCTGTCCAGGTGGAGGTGCCCAGTGAGAAATGGCAGTGGGGGTCTGCCCTTCAGAAGAGCATTTGGAGCTGAGGGTATAAATTTGGGTGCTATCCACAGTAGGGATGACCATAGTGATTTTGTAATTATCCCACCTAGAAATAACTGAGTGGAATAAATAATTCATGAAGGTCCCGCAATTCCCAAGTTCAATTCAATGGCTAAATGGTTTATGGCACACACACACAAGGAGGGGTGAGGGTGCGGGATGGGAGAAGCAAAAATGTCTGCTCACCTCCTCTCTGCCTCCAAATCACATCATTCTTGTAGGGAAAATATTTAATGCTTTGCAAAATGAAGCAAGTTAACACCAAAGGGAAAAATCTCTATCGGTATCTCTAAATGGCATATTTACATGCTGCTTTATGAGAGTTCCCTTGTAGGCAGTATCCATGGACATCCCACTGCGGGAGAAGAGAGTGGCACTCTCACGTCCCCCACCCAGACACACGTACGCGTGCACACACACACACACACACACACACACACGATGTCCCTCACCCTCCCAACTTCCTCGGGCTGCGGCATGGCCAGGCCAGGACACAATGTTCTGGCCCTGTGCGTGCTGTTCAGAGCTGTGCTGTGCAGTATACGCGGTGACATTCTGTGTCCTCCAGGGCGTGATAAAAAAAATCTCTATCTGTCTATCTATCTAACTCAAGTTACTGCCAATTAGTCCATTCTTATGTATATTGACCTTATGAGATAGATGCATGAAAATATATCTGCCCTGTGGCTTTCCACGACTGTAACTCTTTACAGGAGTACAAGTCTACCCTTTCTCCTCTGGGGCAGCTGGTGGTCTTGAACTGCTGACCTTGAGGCTAGCAACCCAACTTGTAACACACTATGCCAAGACTGCTTCCTGTCTTTCTGTCTGTCTGTCTGTCTATCATCTATCGAGATAATAATCCAAAATAATTTATGACAGGTTTGACTACTTTCTAAATCCACAACAGGAAGAGGGATGAAATCCCCAGAGTATGTAATTCCAGTTTCTCTCTGAACAATCAACTGAGTCTCAGAAAGAGCATCATCGAAACCTGCTACTGCACACAGCTTCCAGGGCCATGGGGATGTTCAGCACAATCAATGCCCATAACATCCAAGGGCACCTCGATGTGGTTTTTCCATTTTAACAGATTAAAGTCCGTGGCACCAAGGTGACATGTCCTAGGGCCACGGATTGTTTGAACACCCATCCATTGCTATTTATTGAACCACTTCAATGGGCTCTTCTGCCACATCCACGCACAGGGATGGCAGCAGCCATCAGCCACTGTGACCCTACAGGACAGGGGAGCCCTGCCCCAGGGGGTTCTAGCACCGGAACTCTTTATGGGAATAGAAAGCTTCATCTTCATCCCTCAGCAGCAGTGACGAGATCTTAGAACCCGCTAGCATGTCAAATCCCAGGCTCCTCAGTCCCGTGGTGGCCAGAAAGCCTGGCCCCTGGCTGTGGCCTGAGACAGCCCTTCTCTGCCAGCTACTCCATGCTGGGTTCTGTCACATGGTTTGAAATGCAGAGTAGTGTTGTCTGTTTCACTGGTCCTAAAATTCTAAGCTTCACGCAATGGATTTAATGTTCTCAGTTTACCATATTCCTCTGGTCAGACTAAAGATTTAATCTGATTTCTTTGCTTTAATCTTCCCCTCTCCAGGTTCCACACTTACATGCAACATCCTGGTAAAGCTAACCTACCAAATGAACATGATCTTGATGTAAATCAATCCCTCATTGAATACAGAAGGAGGAAGATATGCCAGATGGTGCGAAGGGCTGTCCCACTCACTGCTAAGCAAAACAAACAAACTGCTTGTTTGGGTATACCCAGAAGAGCCTCAGAAGCAAGGCTTGGCAATCTATATCCAAACAATCAGCCACTTGAACTCTCTATGGGAAGGGCACACATAGGATGGACATGACTAAGAACCACAGCAAGTGGTTTGTGGGTGTTGGTGTCTTATTGTCCCTAGGGACACAGACACATTGGAAGGAGCAAAAATTGAAGAAACAAATAAATCCCATCTTCCACCCTCTACATTTCTGCCCAAAGCCCCTTCACATATCCTAATGTATATAACGATTAAACCCAAACCAAAGACGGCCTGACTCACAGCCATCAAATCAATGCCAACTCATCGTAACCCTATAGGACAGGGTTGACCTGCCTCTGCTAAGTTTCCAAAATTAACTTTTACCGGAGTGGAGCAGCTGGTGGTTTCAAAGTGCTGAATTTGGCAGTTAGCACACAACCCAACGTGTAGTCACTACGCCACCAGGACTCCTGAGAACTCCTGTCTTAGAGCTGATGCCTGTGCTTTCTGCACACTGACCCGGTAACGTGTCCGTGGTCCCTATTCTAGGTGATGCCATCATTCTCAGAGAATGTTCGTTGTTTCCATGGCAAAGAACTTTCACCAAATGAGCAGACACGCTGAGACAACCAATATGGGCAGAAAACGAAAGCAGACTAGCTTAGCCTTCATTCTGAAGCACGTTTGCATAGCACACTATTTTAGCCATGCGTATTTGCCTATGTGGCCTCCATCACCGCACAACGTCTCCCTAACTGGAATCACAAGCGCACACATGATGAGAAACGCTGTCTTTTCCCTCAAACAAAACCTTTCATGTTCATCACCCGCTCCATCTCCTGGGGAGGCAGCTGTATCAGGGTGCAACGCGTTTTATTTGTAACAGCAGCAAGGGCGAACTGAAGCCTACTGTGTGGAAGAAAGTTTCTCCTTTACCTGGCATTTTCAGATTACACCAGTTGAATAACTTTTATTTCAGTTCCTAAAGCCACACCTGCCAGTATGTGAAAAGCACAAGCACATGAACACTTAATCTTTTGTCCTTTTGTCCTTAAACACATCTTAATCAGGAGACACATCTTAATCAGGAGACACCACCGGAGTTCTTAAAACATCCCAATTTAGCGTAACAAAAACTTTGTAAATCTATGAGAATAAACCTTCTTACAGCAATTCCCTCTCTTATTTTAAGAAATGGAAGGAGGGGGGTTCAGCATATCTACATTTAAGAGAAGAACCTCTACTGGTATAGTTAGGTAGCTGAACAGCTAACCACAAGATCGGCAGTTCAAATCCATCAGCCACTCTTCGGGAGAAAAATGAGACTTTCTACTCCTGTCCCAGTTTAGTCCCAGAACTCCAAAGGGTAAGCTTATTATTCAGTTCTCTGGTCACTATGTGGGAATCCACTGGATGACAATGAGTTTGTTGGGGGGGGGGGTTCTGCTTGTCTATTGGTTACTTTTTTGGTATCTAAGTAGGTTATTATTGGGTGTCATTAGGAGTTGGCTTCTGACTTATCAGGGGGTACCCAAAAAATGTAATTTTTACAAAGTGCTGTATTTAATTTTTTTTTTTTTTACAAAATAACCTTATCACCTTCAAAGTACTCTCCATTACACTTAATATATTTGTCAAACCTGCGATTCCATTCTCGGAAACATTTTTCAAACCAATGTTTGGATGGCTGACCGCACCTCCTTTCTTCCTCACCTCTTCTACGTTGTCAGTCATCAAATCACTGTCCTTTCATGTCCCTTTTTACACGAGGGTACACAAAGTCACACTGAGCAAAGTCAGGTGAGTAAGGTGCAAGGGGCATGAGACGCATGATGCTTTTGCCAAAAACTGACACACTGAGAGGGTTGTGTGAGCAGGTGCATGGTCGTGGTGGCAAAACCAAGCCCCCGTCTGCCACAGAGCAGGCCTTTTCTGTTGCACACTGCTATGCAGTCTTTTCCGAACCTCTAACTAGGCATTTTCATTAACAGGCCGACCTGGTGTAAAGAAGGCTAAATGCACTACAAGTCGACATTTTCATCCTGTCAGGAAGTTGACGGACATCCAGATTGAGGTCTGTCATCAATCTATATTTCACCTTTTATGACACAAGAAAACCACTTGTACACTTCAGTTTTCCCCACAGTGCTGTCCTTGGGAGCTGCGTTCAACACAACCGTTTCTGCGGCATTTCTCCCAAGCAGGAAACAAAATTTCACCGCCATTCCCTCAAATTGACCATCATAAAAAACAAGGTTCAAGCGAAACTGATTTTAGGAAACAATTCACTGTGACCAGAGAGAACCTTCCCAGGCGACACCACTGGGTACACTAACTCAGAGCAAGTTGCTTGATGCTCCCCTAGTGGGAAAAATGCTTACTGTGAATGCTATGTTCTACCCAACGCAATTCTCATATAACAACGATACGTACAACAGAAACACTAGCAATCCTCAAAATTGTTGATATGTTTGAGCCCATTGGTGCAGCCACTGTGTCCCTCCATCTCCTCCACTTTACCCACGTCCTGTCATTTTCCAGGGACCAGTCTCTACAGCTAAAGAAAAGAAGGCGCTCCTCCTGCAGTGCCTTGGTCCTCCTGATTACGTTTTCTAATAAAACTAATCTTATTAATATGCTGGCATGTCAACTCATTATTTTTCTGTTGTTAAAAGCCAACTTGTGGTTTGCTTTTATTCTTTCACATACAATTAGCAAAGCCTCCAGTGTCTGAAAGAACCTTTTCATTTGGACAAATTATTCCCTGGCTGACTTTAAAGAAAGGGGAGAAAGGGCGAAGAGGGGGAGGGAAGGGGGAAAGGGCGGGAGGCCTTGTCTGTTCTGGTGCAGAGTTAGCCAACACAAAAGCCTGCCTGTGCCTAATCTCCTCAGAAGTGGACAAATACGGCTACCACCCTCTGCCTTTTTCTCTTCTTGTCTCTTCTTTTGAAGGTTGGTAAGCTGACTGGACAATTTTCAGGGAGAGTATAGTGAATGCAGTATGTAAGACAAATATATTGTGTAAGACAAGAGGGGGGTGAAGTGGTGTCTTGCAAGATTTTATTGATAATCTGATCACTTTTCAATGAGTCGCCTCCCACATGCTGCTCTGCCCAAACTGGTGGCAAAAGGCACGTTGGTTTCAGGCTGCTTGACTGCTGGGCCCTTCCTTCACGGAAGGGAAGGAGAGCGTTGTTTTTCAACACTTCAGGACTTTCCCAAAGGTAACGTCTGGCCTATCTAAGCAGGTCTTTACTAAACACCATCTCTGCTCAAAGGCCTTGGCTGGATAAACCTCCTGCTCCACAGCCACTCACTCTGTGTGTGGGAGAATGTGAGGGAGCCCTGGGGAGGTGGAGGGGGAGGGGGACACTGCAGGCTCTCTAACAATACAGCGGTGCATCCACACTGCTGGAGTACTTGTATCATTAGTTAAATTTCCAAAGTTGAAAAACAGAGAAGAAATAAAAGAAAACAAGCTGTGGGTGGCCCGCTAACCTCAAACGAGCAAATACCCAACCTTATAAAGTCACCCCTGCTCAGAACACCTGGTTAGAAATGCAAACAGCATTTACCGACTTCTACCCCAAGTCAAGAACAGAGGTCGCATTAAGAAGGATGAAACCAACCTGGAAAGCCAAGGAGTACCAACGATGTAGCCAGATTGGGGAAAAAAGGGGGGGGGGGAGCCTGCCCATTCTTTAAACCAAAAACCACTTTTCTTTAACAGGAAATGGGGCCTTCTCTGAGACCATGGGAGCTCTACTGCAAGGGAGGACTCAAATTCAAGGCTCCTGCTTTGTGTTTGCAAAAGAACACTGGCGGCTGGGCCTTTGTGAATGCACACGAGACACGCAGCAGCAGAAGAACTCAGTCTGTACACACAAAGGCGGGCTGGTCGTGAACACAAGTTCCAGGCCACGGGATGGAGATGAGGTGGACACCGAAGGAAAGTTGGTGGCCCTTTGCATTGCAAAGCTGAGGTCATAAAACTTTCCGGGAGATGGTCTGATGCATTCTAGTGAGAAAAAGATGAGGCTTTCTACTCCCATAAAGATTTACAACCTCAGAACCTGTAGGGGCAATAGGACTGGGCAGTAGAAGGACCCTTTAAGGTGAAATTGGTGTGAACTAGGAGTAGATCTATGCTATAAAGTCATTATAAGACAGAACTGATGTGACTGCGGTGAGTTTACAGATTCTAGAAAGTGTGTAAAGCTACCACCACCACATTGAGATTACTTACACATATTCTTCCAGGATACAGAAATCTCCTGTAATCATTATTTATGAAAATATACTGGGTTCCTTTACATCTTAAAATTAACAGCTTGACTTCGGGATGGGGGGGGGGGGGAGACTTACTTTAAAACATAGGGTTCTGTTTCACTTTGTTATTCTTGCTTGTTTTTATTTGTTTGTTGGTTTGTTTTTTAATGCCTTTCTGTATAGGAAATCCAGGATAAATTAATCTACAGAGGCAGCAATTGGATTCATGGTCCCTTGGGAGGACGGCAGCAGATGTTGAGAGGAAATGGAAAGCTGCTAACAAGGAGCCCAAGAATGAAGAAACTGTTGTAAAACGGATTGTGGTGACGATTGTACAACTCTTCTCGATGGGACTGAACCATGGAAGAGTATGAGGTGTGAATTATATGCCAGAGAAATTGTTGGAAACAATATTCTATGACAACTGGCTGTACCTTTCTTAAATGATGTTCCAATATATGTACAGAGCAAACCCACTGCCACGGCGTCAATCCTGACTGAGAGCCCCCTGGACTGGGTTTCAGAGATTGAGGGTGTTTTCAGGAACACATAGCCTCACCTCTCTGCCACAACTAACACCCCCAAAAAATCGCCACTTAACCAACAGGAAAGGGATTTTCCCCACATAAACCTATAAGTGGAAACAGCATCTATAAGAGGAAATCCTGTGCAATGACAAGAATGAGCTATTGAAAATGAAGATAAAGTTCAGGCACCCTCTCAAAAAATAAAATTAAAAGGCTGAGTTGGGAGATGGGAGGGAAAATTAGAAGACAAATGAAAACAAATAGCAACTGTAAGATTTCCAGATTGGAAAACAAAGAGCCCAACACAACGGCTAAAAATGATGCAGATCAAAACTCATCACTGGAAAACATCAGTATGGTAAGCCTGGTTAGTCCCCAATGTGTCCCCATTCTGTCCTCTGCTCTGCCCTCTATCATAGGTGGGTAACTCCTTCAGGGTTAGATTCCTTGTCGGCTGGTTTCCAACTGGCTTGGCCAAGAGGAAGCACAGGTAAAGGATTAGAGGGTACAGAAAGAGGAAAGCCAGACTCTCTCCTCCCCTCACTTTTTGCCTTGAGCAGTGTCTCAGGAAAAGGCAAAATGTTCTCATCCTTCCAGTTCCTCTGGGCAGCCCACGCTTCTGCACATGGGTAAAACTCTCTCGCTGGTCGACGGGTGGCAATGGCTTTTGACAGTTGCCAATCTCTGGCTCACCTTACTGCTCCATTTGCCATTTCCATCCTACCTTGTCTCTCTCATTTGTTTCCCCTAGTAAATTTCATCTATTGAATTACCTGGTGGGGGTTCTATTTTCCGGAAAAGACCAAGACAGACGCAATCAGCAATAAGGAGACAAACACGAAGATCTTCTAGAAGCAGAGAAAAACAAAGTAGTGTGACAGACAGACCTGTTTGGGTTTTTGATGGCAATCCGTGGCACCTGCAATATTCCTCACCAGCACCGTAGCTCAAATGCATCTATTTTTCTTTTGTGTTCTTTATTCGACCTTCACATGCTTATAAGGCGGTAGAAAATGCCATGCTTGGGTCAGGTGCACCTTAATCTTCAAAGCACAACATCCTTGCTTGTCTTACTTTCTCCCCCCACCCTACCCCACCCCACCCCGCAGTATTGTACAATTGATCCCCAAATCCATTGCAAAGCATTTTCTTCCATCTTGAACTCCTTGATATCAGTTCCCACTTACCCCTCTCCCTCACCATATCCCCCAGAAATTCTTATTCTCGTTGTTGTGTCTATAAACTCAATAGTCCTGGGTTTCATGTACTGAAAGACACATATAAAAATGCATAGCAAAGATTCAAGAAGGCTACCCACAATGACAAAATACCACAGAGATAAGCCCCAATATTGAAAAAATATTAAAAACCAGATCAGGCTCAAAGCGTATCAGAGGAGAGATCAAGTGACAAGGTTTTACCCACTCAAGTCAGATTTATCATTTTAATCTAATACAGTCATTTCTCCAATACTCTCTGTCAGGTAAAGCAATTTATTCCCATCCCTCAATTATCACTGGAGGCTTATTCCCGTGTAGATTTACACATATTTTTTGGGCTTCCACTGCCATGCAGACCCGTCTGCAAACCAGAATCTCAATTTAAGCTCTGATACTATTCCCTCCTTTGGAATTGGATTATATCACATACAATCTTTGGGTCACAGATGTTGGTGTGCGTCTTCCATGTGCACTTCGTTGACGTCTCACTTAGATGGCTGTTTGTTTGGAAATAAGCCTTTAAGACCCCAGGTGCTATTCTATTTGATAGCAGGGCACCATCTAACTTCTTCACCACACTTTACAATAGCACATCTTTGTGTTTCAACATTTTCAATCAGCCTTCTGCATCGGAGTTACGTAATGGAATGCATCATTTGCTCTCTGGACTGCTGTTTCTGTGAGCATTGGTGGTGGATACAAGCAAGGCAAATTCCTTGACAACTTGACTATTTTCTGTTTATTGTGATGTTACCTATTGGTCCAGTTGTGAGGATTTTGGTGTTCTTTACACTTAGTTGTAATCTATATTGAAGGGTGCAATGCTGGATCTTTCTTTATAAGCAAGTGCTTCAAGTTCTTCTCATTTCAGCAAGCAAGGCTGTGCCACCTGCCTATTGCAGGTTGTTAAACCTTCCTCCAATCATGTACTACACTCTTCGTCACATACTCCAGCTTGTCTGATGATTTACTCAGCATACAGATTCCTGATTTTAAACTCACAAATGCCTCTTGACCCATGTCCAGGAGTCAACGAAATGTTCCAGGGTTCCCATCCTTCCCAGTGACACACTTAGTTTTTGATGATGCACACAGTTGGATGCCTGTGCATAGTCAATAAAACACAAATAAACATCTTTCTGGCATTGTTTGCTTTCATCCAAGATTCATCTGACATCACCAACGATATCCCTTGTTCCAGGTCGTCTTCTGAATTGACCTGACCCTGTCAATGTACTGCTACAATCATTGTTGGATGGTCTTCAGAAAATTTTACTTTGATGTGATATCATTGATATTGTTTTATAATTCGAGCATCCTGTTAGGTCGTTTTTCTTTGGAATAGGTACAAATAAGTTTCTTTTCCAGTCAGTTGGCCAAGTAGTTCTCTTCCAAGTTTCCTGGCACAGACGAGAGCATGCTTCCAGGGCTTCATCAGCTGGTTGAAGTATTTCAATTGGTATTCCATCAATTCCTGAGCCTTGCTTTTAGCTGATGCTTCTCATGGTCTTCTTCTTTCTGCACCATTGGTCCTTGCTCATATGCTACCTCTTGATATGGTTGGCTGTTGACTGGTCTATTTGGCACAGTGACTCTGTGCAATCTTTCCATCTTCTTTTGATGTGTCCTGCATCATTCAATATTTTCCTAAAAATTATTTCAATATTGCGTGAATTTTTCCTTGAGTTATTTTAGTTTAATATATATGCTCTATGTTCTTCCTTTTTCTTTTTATAACTATAGGTCCATAAACATCTCATTATAATACTTGGTTTTGTCTTCTCCTGCTTCCTTTTGAAATTTCCTGTTCATTTCTTTGACCTGATTAACAGGCTAGTCTCCACCCCTTCACTCTTAATCCTCTCAAATTGACCAATGATTATATAACTACCACACTGAGCTTCTCCATCCTCTTGCCCCACAGGTGGAATCAATTTGACCTCTGTGTATACCATCTGGAGAAGTCTACATGTATATGCATAGTTTGTGTTGTTGAAAAAAGGCATGTACTATGAACAAGCCCTTGGTCTTGAAAAATTCTCTCATGTGACCTCTGGCTATCTATCCAGGTTTCTATCACCAAGACAATATTTTCCAACTTTGTTATTTCCTCTTTGTTTCCAACTTACGTATACCGATTGCTGGTAATTATCAATGTATCTTGACTGCATGTGTTGACCAATTTCAGACTAAAGACATTAGTAGATTCTTCAGTTTCTTGCATCAGTACCTTTGGGGTTAATGCATAAATTTGAATAATAGATATTGAATGGATTTCCTTGTATGTAAATGGGCATTATCTTATCACAGACAGCAGTGCATATAAGGATAGATCTTGAAATTTTGAAGATGAATGCAACGCCATGCCTCTTAATCAATAATTCTTGATCTTTAAGAATTCCGTTTCATTTTTTCACTTCCAGTCTTGCTAGATTCATACTTCAGACATTCCAAGTTTGAATTGCTGGTTTGTGTTTGCATCCGCACATGAAGACCCCTGCAGGCTTTACTCCGTCAGTGTCATTTTGAATGACGCTGGCTGAGACCAACTCTTCCTCAGTCATATTCTCCGTGATTTTTCTGGCACTCTCTCTGATCAATGCTGCGATTGTGCTCATTAGGTTTTCAGTATTGACATTGTTTTGATACTGTCCATATGGTTTTCAGTGGCTAGTTCCTGTGACCTGGGCAGCCTGTGCCTTATTCATAGTCTGTTTTTAATCGGGAAGCTCTGCTGATATCTGTTCATGTTGGATGACCAGGATGGCATTTGAATTACAGCAACACACAAACTGGCAGAAAACTGGTGGAATGAGAGCTAAATGGTAGCAAATAAAAACTAAGGCAGCTATTAACTTCAGAGACAACAAAAGTTACACAGGAAAATAAATGCACTCATAAGGCACTGGATGGTCCAGGTGTGTGGTAGTCACCTAATCTCATGTCAGCTTGAAACATAGAGGGAAGGGGTGGAGTCTAGCCTGTCAAACAGGCTTCGAAAAGGAACCCTGCTAATGTATCTTTGTGGGCGTGGCCTTCTCATGAGGATTCTGGGAAGTTCCTCTCTTCCTCCCTGGAAGCTTCACCTTCCTGCTGGAGAGACACACTCAGGAGCTGGAGGAGGCATATGGAGATGCTCACACCACCACTGAATCCACAAGACTTTCCAATCACTGGCTTGTGGTCTTCCTGCATCCGCCACCAGTGTGAGTGCCAATGTGAATCTGGGAGAAATGCATGGACTAGTATCGAACGTATGGGCTAATATCAGACTTATGGGCTTGATCTGAACTGGAATGGGATATTTTCTCAATACACAACTGTTCTTTGATATAAAGCTCTTTCTTACACGTGTCTGAATGTTCCTGGGTTTGTTTCTCTAGTCAGTCTGGACTAACACAACTTGTAAATAATATTTATAGGATCAAAATAGCAAAAAGCTACATACATGAGTTTGTTAAGCTTTTCTTCAAATTGTATCATTTGAAGGTATCTTTAACCAAAAATTGCTCTATACAAATATTGGGAAGATGGAGGAAGAGGACATGCTGACAGAGAAAGGATAAGCTAAATCTTTTCCTAGTTGTAAAAAAAAAAAGCAAGAGGTGATATCAAGTTTTAATACCAAAAGTAGCCATATAAATTAGCTATTTTAGAAATATTGAGGGATGTAGCAAAAGAAGCACAGAAAGACATTAATGAGAGTCAGAAATGGAGAAGCACAGAATAGGAAATTCATGTATCAGTCTCATAGTACTGTGATTATTTTTATTCAGTGTGACTGATTTTCTTCATTGTACATGTGAGTCCTAACCATCTAAAAAAACATGCATTACTTTGATTTCAACAACATCAGGGGAAGAAGATGAGCTTCACTCAAGGGCAGAGCCAATTGTTAAAGCGCCAGGCAATGAATGGGTCTCAGAAGTGCCAAACACAATAAGAAGAATGGGTCGAAGCCAAGAGTGGGATTTACAGGGCCCAGAAACCAGAAAGGTTGCCAGAAGGGAAAAGATGTCTCCAGGCTGGCTCAGACTGACCTGAGAAACAGTAGTAGGAACAAATTTAAATCTACCTCTTAAAGACATAATGTGAAAACACTGAAACTCCGAAATGCTGCTGGCTCCTACTCTAGAATGAATAAATGGATGCATGAGTATCTCTTCTCAGGAATAAGTGTAATAGTTTTAGAGTGGAAGATTGGGTAACATTGAAGTAGTTAAATGATTCTTCCAAAAGAGCGATTTTTTCAATGCAACCCAGTTTGCGCAATGGTGTATCCTCATCATGTGAGTTAACAGGGCTCAATATAGCAAGTGGAAGGCTGTCTAGTGTTGGTTTGACTCAATGGTCTTAATATTTTTCACTCCACAGATCCTACTAAGAACGAGATTAATCTCTCCCCAGAAATATACATATATGCACTTACCAGCAAAATTCTGGACACAATTATAAAGTTAATGTACCGTGGGCCGACTGAGCAAAAAATCACAGAAATTTGGATATATTTGAAAAAAAAAATGTCTTACTTAAAAAGAGCAGAGTCATTCCACTCCATGTGATGTCATTCCTCTGGAAACATTGATATTTTCCCATCTGTAGCACCACTGGCCTTCTATAAGGAACTCTGTGGCTCTGTGGGATATGCATTGGATCACTATCCACAAGGTCAGTGGTTCAAACTCACCAGCTCCTTCACAGGAGAGAGATGAGACTCTCTGTTCCCTTAAAGATTTAAAGTCTTAGAAACCCTGAGGAGCAATTCTACTCTTTCCTGTAGGGTTGCTGTAGATCAGAGTTGACTCCGGGAAGATGGTTTTTGTCTCCTATACGTTTTCCAGACTTCTGACAATACCATCAGTACCAGCGTGTTTCAGACTAAGGTGCCTGGTGCTTTCCGTCTGTGCTGGTACTGATTCACTTGCAATGCTTCCCCAAAACTCATGGTCATAGGTATTTATATTATGGAAGTATTTTATGCAATGGGATTCTCACCCCAAATGGGATTGTTATGTTGCCCGAGATCAACCTCATAGCCATGCTCCCTGAAACACCCAGTAACAGCACCTGATAATCAAGGAAGTGATGTCTTGTATTTCAGAAAAACTCATGGGGAACGTGTTGCAGCAGATGAAGAGGAAACGGAGCCTGGCCAGACTTTGTCAGGCTGTGTGAAAGAATAGAGACAAATGTGTGTATTGGATGAGCTAGATATGGGGAAAGGGAGGAAATGGCCCAGCCTGTGATGCCTGCCAGGCTCCCTTGCAGAGCCTGAGACACTTAATCTTAGGGTCATGGGTTCACCCCATATTGGGCACTTTGTTATTGAAAGGGTCAGACTGATGTAGTGGAAAAAGAAAGTCACTGAACCAGGAGTCAGGGGATGCATCTAATCTTGGCTTGGCCACTACACAGAGAATTCTAAAACCAAATACCAGGGCTCTGGAATTGGACACCCTCACAGGGCAGATGCCAAGAGTGAGAGCCACCGCACCTGTGGGCAACCCAATAAAAACTGCCAGAGAAGGCCAGGCAGGTATTTGGCAAAAATTTGCCTGAGCCATGCCCAGCGCCCACTGATACTTGAGGGCCACCCCAACCCACACCCCACTGTACCATGGGATGTTTTACCTTGAAACTTCAGATTTCTGGTGATTACCACAAGTCTGCCCAGTCCCATCGTGAACTTCCTCTACGGCGTCCCAACACCACCCCCCACAATATAAGTGAAAACACAAACCCTTGGTTTTATGTTGTCTGAAAAGGTCCAGGCGCTTCCATTGTCACCCAATCCCCTTGTACTGACTGCAGTATGCACGTCAGGGAGACTTCCTCACACAAACCTCAGTTTCCCCCACTGTCCCCAGAGGCGGCTGGCTTCGATGGATTACAGTTTACTAACAAGAATAAAAACCACAAGAACAATACGTGTTGCCACGAGTGGAATCTACTTCATGGCGACCCTATGCGCGTCACGGTGGAACTGTGCTCCACAAGTTTATCAAGGGCTGACTTCTTGGAAGTAGATTACCAGGACTTTCATCCCAAAGACCTGCGGGGGGATTCAAACACCAGCCTTTGGGTTCGCAGCCAGACAGGTGAACCATCTGTGCCACCCAAGGACTCCACCGTCCCACCTTTGCTTTTGCTGAAGGTTTCCTAGGAGCTAGGCATATAAAGGTTGTTATTCGATGCTACTGAGTGGACTCAGAGCAACCAAAGACAAGAGACTGAAACACCGCCTGGTCCTGCACGACCCTCACCATCGTTGTTAGGGTGGAGTCTGTAGTTGCAGCGCGTGTGTCAATCCACCTAATGGAGTGTCTTTCTCTTGGTTGTATATGAGAATAGGCCGCAGCAGTTGTGGGCCCTACAGCAACGGAATTTAGAGACTACAGGAGAACACAGAGTTACGTCGAAATCCCACCTGAGCGACGCTCTGACGGGAAGAAGCAGAGGGCCGTGACACAGTCTGGGTGGTCAAGAGAAGCCATCCTAAAGACAGGCTCCTTAAGCCTTCAGGGAAGGGCAGGAGTGTGAGCGATGGGGATGGGAGGCAGCGGGACGTCATACACACTGGCCAGGATACAAGAGCAAGACGTAGGAGCTCCCATTCGTGCTTGGCAATGTGTTACATCGTGTTCGTACCCGTTTCTCAAATTCTTTCAACTGTCTGTTAAGAATTATCATTCCCATTTCACAGACAGGGAGCGAGAGGCACAGTGTTTCAGAAATGTGCCCAACAGAAGAATAGTAAGAGGCAGAGGCAGGTTTGTGAAACACCAACCCCGCGTATTAAACCACGGATTGTTACGAATTGAGTCGTCCATCCAAAATAAAATTATGTTTAAGTCCCCGCCGCTGGGCCTGTTTGAAAACAGAGACTTTCTTTTACCCCGTTAATGAGATCACACCAGAGTAGGGTGAGTCCTAAACCTGCCCTTCCTAATAGTGTCTTCGTAAAAGAACAGACTCAACATGGACGCACGCACACACCTGGGGAGAGACGGACACCGCGTGAAGATCCTTCAGCACATGCAGAAAGCCAAGCAACATGCTGGCTACCTGCAAGAAGGGACCCTCCCATACAAGGCGGCCTCAAAAAGTTTCTGGGGAAAATCTCACTCTTTCAGTTCCAGTTTTCCACAAACTTTCTGAAGTGCCCACCTCCACCCCTACCCCCACCCTCCAGAGATCAATGCCCTGACTGAGCTTCTTGTTTCAAAACCGTGAGACAATAAATCGATGTGGTATTTTTGGTGACGGCCATGCTAGGTAACTGCGAGAGCTATGCTGCCTCAATCGTGGCCATTACCAAAAACAGTTTGGCCATGAGACCCTTTTAAACACATGAGGATCAGGAAGGAATAGAGTTCTACCAAGTCCACTCGTAAGAAGACAAATGCACTTATAAAAGTAGCATTATATTTTACTGATTGGAATGGAGGAGACATCGCCATAAACATATAATACATCTATGTATAGATGTATATATGCCAAGAACTAGACATCTGCATCCATTGCTACTCCCAGCCACAATGGCCGCACCGCTGTTATTGGGTGCCATCAAGTCTTTGCTAATTCCTGGTGACCCCGGGTAAAGAGAATGAAATGCTGATGGGTCAGATGTGACCGGCATCATGAGTACTTGAGCCCCTGGTTGCAGCTACTGTGTCATAGAAAGTGTCTCTTGCTTTGGCAGCGCATCTCACAGCAGCTCTACCTCCTCACACACTACACTAGCAAAGCCACTCCACCTGCCCGCCAGAGTTGCGTAAGCTAGGCGTGAACAGTTGACCCAAGCAAAGCTATTTCACAAGATACCAACAGCCTCTAAGACTGCCCAGCCTGGAGAAACTCCGCCAAACATCAAGTAGGTTAAACAATTATTTCATTACCCAACTTTGAGCTGAGAAGAAGGTAGCCGAAAAGTCTGGCGATTGAGAGAAGCCAAAGTTAGTCCATGCGTGCAGAGACGGTAAACGCGAGAAAAAATTGCCAGTGCAGATCATCATATTACAACAGACTTTTCCAATTAAGTTCTCTCGATAGATGTGGGAAAAAATATTTGATAAAATTCACCATCCAAACCTACATAGGTAATAAAATTCACATACACAAATCCAAGTAAAATTGGAGCAATCTGGGTTCGACTGGTGGATTGTATCAGAGCCAATATTCCAGGTGTGATATTATTCTATCGTCTATACATCTAGTGTTACCACTAGGAAAAAACTATGCAAAAAATGTATCAGGATCTCTACGTGTTATATTTTAGAACTGCTTGTAGGTCTGCAATTCTCTCGGTGGAATTCTTCCGTAAGTGTGGCGAGAGAGGGCGTGAAGGGAAGTAAGAGAAAAGGATAAGCTGATGAGGAGATGAATTTTATGGAAACAAAACTGCACTCACATTTGGTAAGTTACAATGTTAAATTCCTTTTAAAAATTGTCACCCCATCAGTACAATTTTCTTTTTAAAAAATGTAAGTTTCCACCTTTTGCATCTTGATGTAACACTTTGGAGGCTGCTAACAATAGACTAATATGACCCTGACCCCCAGCAGATAGAAAATAGATTAAGGTCATCGTACAGTTTGTAATGCCAACAATAACAACCTGTGTCTAGCTCCTTCCCTTCACCTACTTCAGGGAGATGATGATGTTGTTGTGCCAGTTTTGTTCCCGTTTGGTAATGAAAGATAATCACTTTGCAAAAAAAAAAAAAAAAAAAACCCTCCACAAACCAGGAATAAAATGGGAACTTCCGTACTTTAATAAAGATTACCTTCCGAGAACATTTGCTGTGGGCAGCAGACATCATGCTTAAATGGTGACATCTAAAATGCCCTTTGTTAAGAACAAAGCTAGGATGCTGCTTATACTCAATATTGTACTGAGAGCCTGGCCGGAAGAAAATCAATTTATTCATTCATTAAAAGCATTAAGGCTTGAAAAGACAGAATTGTCACTATCTACAGGTCATGTGATCACTTAAAAAGTGCATGATAAATTTTACACAAGCAATCATTTTAGAACTGGTAATGCAATGCTTCCGGATTCGAGATCAACAGCAGAAGCTGGAGAGATCATGATGAGCTTCATGGGCTGAAGTTTAAAGTAAGCACATAAAATAACTCATAAGTAGAAAGAAATAAGACATGTAGAAAGACCTAGGGAAAAAAAGATAAATCCGAGTGAAGACCATCAACTTTTCCTAAGCATGTGCTAGATCTGGTCCTATCATCTACAAGGCCCAGGCATGCCAAACTTCTTGTTCTATGAATCCCACATTTTACTCCCCACAATATTCCCCACGACCATGTGCCTAACTAAACTCACCAGACAAACACATCCAAGTGACATTCAAAAGAACCTACCAAAAATTCATCAATACTAACAACTGGTCCATCTTCAGAACTTGATTACATCATTATGATGAGCTCTAACATCTATTTGATTAAAAACCAGTTAAAAGTTGAAGTGATAATATTTTTATATGTTTAGCTAAATGAAATGCATTGTTAGATAATTAATTTAAATTGTACAGGGGTTTTCTTTTGCTTTATTTTGGGTCTGTTTGTTTGTTTATACTCATGTATGAGCCAAGTTTTTATGCACATTTTTCATGCAGTTTTTGTGGTAAAATTAGGTGCCTTAGCTGATATTCAGGTTGGCTTATACTCGAGTATATACGGTACTACAATGAGCCCACTAGGAAATTTTAAATCATATATGTGGTTCACATTGTGACCATACTCTATTTCCATTGACAGCATTGATTTAGACTCCCCAAAGGTATTTCAATGGCATGTGTACTAAATATGTGTGTATATATATATTAGATATATGTGTATGTGTTTATATAAGGAGCATAGGGGCTCTGTATGCTAGGTAGCGGGCTACTAACCAAAAGTCAACAGTTCAAACCCACCCGCCACTCTGCAGGAGAAGGCTGAGGTCGTCTGGGCCCGTAAGGATGACAGTCAAGGAAAGCCTACCCAGGATCACGGTGATGAGTCAGAATAAGCTGAGTGGCAGTGGGCTTGGTGTGTTTATATGTGCATATAGTCGAGACAGCAATAAAAATGGGTATGAAATCCCTGTATATTGTCAAACAGAAAATCCCTATAAGCTGATACCAAAGAGTTCAAGAAGAAAGAAAATGTTCTGAAAATGATGGTGGCAGTCATTGTACAAAGGTGCTTGATCTAATTGAGTTGTGCATTGTTACAATATCTGTAGAGCTCCCAATAAAATGATTTCAATTAATTTTTAAAAAGAAAATCCCTATAAAGACAGGTACATAAGATATATATGTATCTTGTATACAGCAATATATGAGAGAGATGCTACTTATCGAGTTCCAACTTTATGATAGGGTTAGGGCTAAATGCTTCAGAGAGATTATAATCTGTAATCCCTCCCACACTGTCAACCTGAAACAGAGAGGCTGAGTGACTGGTCCAAGACCACACAGCCAGGAAGAGCTGGACCCAGCTCTAAAGGCAGGTCTTTGCAGTAATACTTTTCGTAAAGAAACTGGGAAAAGTCCTGTTTGTAAATGACCATATCTTATAAAGCGGTACATCGTTCCACTTAGACAAGGACTATCCAACCCATAGGCCCCTCATGAAGAAGATGAGGGATCTTTTCTGAAGTGAATAGTTTTGAAAACCTACACACCCACTCAGTGGGCCAAGAGATCCACTGCTCGACTTGCTTGGAGAAAGGATCTGCGGAAGTGAGAGGCAGCAACACCGCAGTGAATGTGTGTCAGAGGCAACTGGAATGATGGACAATGCACCAGGTGAGGTGTGCTCAGCTGTCGGTGCCACACGTAGATGAGGTCAACTATTTGAGTAAAGGCCTTAGCCTCATCTAGGCGTCTGGCTCTGGATCACTCTTTAAAAAGGCATCGGTTACAGAATGGTGTGCAAAGCTCTGGAACACTTGAGTAGAAACAGACCCGTCCTGAAACCCAACCAGATTGCCAAAAGAAAGAACCGCCGCGTCGAGTTAACACTGACCCGGAACGACCGAGCAGGTCGGCGTGGAATGGCTGCGACCTTTACTGAAGCAGACTGCCACATCTTCTTCTGGGAACGTCTGGTGGGTTCGAAACAATGCCCACAGGACGGTTCACCAGCAAGCTTTTAACCACTGCACCAACAGGACTCCTTCAAGAAAGAGTCTCCTAAAACCCCAAATACCTTCTGTCATCAAACTTCAGAGAAACTGGGCTCACAAAATTGTGGCACTCCTTCATGCATCGTCTCCCCCCACCATCTGCTAGGCACATAGGTGGGAGGAACAAAACAGACGTCGATTCCGCATTCCCACAAGTGCCCAAAGAAAAGCAGTGTTCCTTCCCCAGCGGTTGGCGAAGAGTACGTGAAGGGGAGGGTAGAAGGAGACTAGGGGAGGGAGGGAGGAAAACTAGCCAGGAAAAAAAAAATCACAGAAGGCAATAGTGACATTCAGACCTGGACCAAGGAAGTTTTGAATGGTTCAGAAGGGGACACGTTGTCACCTCTCGTTAATTAGAAGCCTGTTTTCAAGATGCTGAAGGTCTGGGCTCATCATTACTTACATAATCCTCCTCATTGAGCCCTTGTTTCTCCACAGAACTTTTCACCTCCATGGAAAACTTTTCAAACTCAGGTTTCACTGTCCTCAGCAGAGTGACGGTTCGGAGAGATGAGTACGCCTGCTTAGCTTCAAAGTCGTGTTTGTCTCCTCGCTTCCACGAGCCATCACCTACGGGAGAAATGAAAATATTTATCGTTCCAAGCCAGTCACTATAAAAGGGCCATTATCCACTTTCAACTCTGATGTGTCCTTACATGTTGCTTTTGGCAGCCAGCGCAAGAGGTATTGTCATAGTTGTGCGCTGGGGTATAATGTGGCAACGCTGAGAATGTGCACGGAGAAGAAGGCTCTTTGGATGCGTGTCCTTTGAAATGTGAGACAGAAGGAAACACACGATCGCAGTAACTGCCTCATAATAACCGTATAACTGCAATTTTCAGTGCTCTGGAGCTGCAGCACCACCAGAATAAGAAGAACACTTTTATTTCTTTCTGATCACGCTTGTTTTGTTAATACCCACAATCAACTGTAGATGTGCTCAAAGTTGGTACTGTGCTACATAAGAAGCCTGGTTTGTGCAGCTGTTGCATGGCAGGCTACCATTATATACTGCAGAAACAATACCCAAATATTTTTAATTGATTCTGTTTAAAAAAAAAAAAAGCTACTTACTGCCATTGAGTCAATTCTGACTCACAGGGACCCTGTAGAACAAAGTAGAACTGCCCCTTTGCGTTTCCGAGACTGTAAAGAGTAGGAAACCTTGTCTTTCTCTCACAGAGCTGCTGATAGTTTCGAACTGCTGACCTTGTGGTTAGCAGCTCAACACATAACCATTATGCCACCAGAAGAAAGCTCCATCAAAAGAAAGCTACAGGTTAGAGATATTCTTGACTCCCTTCAAGGACAAAAGCAGCTCAGGCCAACGTGAGTAGTGTGTCCCTCTTGTGCTGTCAGCATCATGAAAGTTGTTTACTGGGAAATGTTCAAGGGTGCACTGAGAGTGAAATACGCACAGCTAACAGGTTAAGTACACAGAACACAGCCTAATAATAAAAGTTCTATATGTATAAACTCATTTAATCTTCCCAGGCTCTGTGATTCAGATAATATCTTCTTCACGTTTTGTGTTCTTGTTGTTGTTGTTGGGTGCTATCAGGTCAGTTCTATCTCACAGCAAGCCTGTGCACAATAGAATGAGACACCACCACGTCCTGGGCCATCGAGACAACTGTCCTGATGTTTAAACCAGGTTGCAGCCACTGTGTCCATCCATCTCACCAAGGGCCTCCTGGTTTCACTGTCCCTCTACTTTTTCAAGCATGATGTCCTTCTCCAGGGACTAATGTCTCCTTACAATATGTTCAAAGTATGTAGGGTGATCACTTCTCACCTCCTCTCTACGTTACAGATGAGGGAAGCAAGAGATGGAGAAACCAACCGCCCTACAATCACCCAGCCCACCGTTTCACACAAGCAAGGGCAATTTGCATGGACTGAATCATGATGTGCTTCTTGATCGTTTCATCTTGGAGAAAAAGAAAGAAAAAAGGCCTGCAGGGTCCAAAAGTAAATAGTGATTTTTGCCAAAGGAACCCTGGTATTCCGAAAAAACAGTCAAAGTGTTAGGCTGTTAGCGGAAAAGCACCAGTCGAGGTAAAACAAGGTAGCAGTCTGCTTCTGTAAAGATTCGTGCCCTTGGGAAACCCTACAGGCAGTTTGCCCTTTCTACTGAGTCACTATAATTTATAGTCAACAGCAAGGATTGGAACTTTTGAAAAAAAATTTAGCAATTTTTTCTATGAATAATAATTATCACAATCATTCCTGAATATCTATGGAAACCAAGCAAGGCACTCAAACTGCTGAGTCATTTGTGCATTTCCATCTTCACCAGACTTTTCTATCCCAGCTTGAAGCAGACAAACATGAATTTTTTACTTTCATAAACAGCTATGTGTGCACCAGGTTCCGTTAGAGTCAGGGGTTGGGCATCATAAGTGTTGAGACGGTCTCCATCACCTTCCAAAGAGTATCTTGAGCACAGACTCCTAAACATCTTTAGTATTAACACGGTATGATAAACAATTTCCTGGAGACTGGGGAGTAAAGGGAAGAAATCACTTCAAACAAAAACAAAAAACAATACAGAGTATGGAGGAAGAAGCAATGAGTTCAATAAGGGAAGTAACTCATATGAGAGACATTAGCTGAACCTAAATGTGTGAATGTGTGAGAAAGGTGAAGGATTGTGTTTTGCTGGGATCCACAATCCGCGCATGGAAGTCGCAGTCGAGAGATCAAACGAAGTGTTGCCTTAGCCAAGGCTGCTGCACAGACCTCTTTAGAGTGTTGAAAAGCAAGGATGTCCCCTTGAGGACTCAGGTGCACCTGACCCAATCCATGGTATTTCCCATTGCCTCATCTGCAAGTGAAAGTTGGACATTGAATAAGGAAGACAGAAGAAGAATTGAAGCATTTGAATTGTCATGCTGGGGAAGAATATTGAAAGTACCATAGTGTGCCAAAAGGACAAACTGACCTGTCTTGAAAAAAGTACAGCCAGAGTGCTCCATAAAGACAAAGATGGCGACACTTGGTTCTACATCCTTTGGATGAGTTGTCAGGAGAGACTAGTCCCTGGAGCAGGTCATCATGTTTGGTAAAGTAGAGGAGCATTGAAAAAGATGAAAACCTTCAAAGAGATGGATTGACACAATGGCTGCAAAACTGAGCTCAAGCACAGGAGCAATCGTGAGGATGGCACAGGTTCAGGCAGCAATTCACACTGTTGTGCATAAGATCCCTGTGGACTGGAAGTGACTTGAGGTTTCCTAACAACGACAATGCATGTGTGAATAGGCTTGTAGTAGGAGAGCGGTAAAAAGGCATGCGTGGCAGGGCTTAAGGCATGGGCAAAGTGCAAACGTGTATGACAACCAGCAGGCCGTGGGGAGCCTCATCCTGGACCGCGAGAAGCACAGGGACAAAGGATTTCTCTGTGCAGGCATCTGTAAAATCACAATTGTAATAATGACAACCAGTTATTGCTACTATTGCTTATGGTGGGCCAGGTCGCTGTTACAAGATTAAGAAGACGGAGATAGAATTCATGAAGCCCTAGATCAGGCACTTAATGAAAACAAGATTACATCGCATTCCACCAAACAGAGCTTGACAAAGTCTCCCTCCTCCTGAACACTAAGGCCAGAGCGCGAGCAGGCACCAAACCCAGTGAGCAAGGCAGCACTGCCACCCAGCCAGGGAACTACGCAACCAAACAGACAAAGTCGCCTTTAAAAGGAGACAGAATTCATTTGACAGGAAGACCCCACTGTCTAAGATTGTCCCGTGGTAGTTAGATAATTTTATGGCAACTAGATACCCCTGGCTAGGGGTGGAGTCAGACCTGTCAATCAGATCACGACCTGATGCTGTCTCCTTGGGGACGTGGTTTTCTCAGCAAAAGGACTCTGGGAGCCTCCTCCTTACTCTGTCACTTTGCCTCCCTGCCTGCCGGGATTGAGTCGTCGGCGCTGAGAGTTGCCAGAGCCCTGCCATGTTTCCACTGATGGGCCACACAACTCTGAGCCCACCAGCCTGTGATTTGCCTGTATTCTGCATCGTGTTAGTCTAGATTGACGAGAGAAGCAAATTCATAGACACTCGTATGTGTGTAAGAGGTAACTTGATATCAAAGAGCAATAGTACATCAAGAACACATCCCAGCCCAGTCCAGTCCAGTTCAAGTCCAGACGTGTGATATCATCCCATATGTCGATACTAGTCCATAAATTCCTCTTTAGACTCACTTATCCATGCAATGAGGCTGAATGCAGGAAGATCACAGGCCAGTGGTTGGAAAGTCTTATGGTAGAAGCATCTCAGTAGGTGTGTGAGTCTCCACGTGGATCCTCCAGCTCCAGGGCTCTAGCTGCATCATCATAACTCCATCAGGCTCGTCATCAGTAATTTCCCGCAGGGAGTGAGTGTGTGCCCCACCTCCCCCGAGCTACATATCTCCTTAGTGCCTCCAAATGAGGTCATCAAGCTGTGACATGATTGATAAGCTAAACTCCGCCCCTTCACTCTCAATAGTCTCAAGCAAGTTGGCACAAGATTCTGCAATGCATAACTGCATGACTGCGTGAGGCTGTGTGGATCTGAAGAGGAACTTATGGACATAAGTTAAACTAGCTGAGATGCCTTCTTGATATATAATTACTTCTTGATATAAAGCTTATACATACATATATATATCACTATCTTCTTCCAAGTTCTTTATTCAATGTCCAATTTTCACATGTATATGAGGTGATTAGAAGATACCATGGCTTGGGGCAGAAGCACCTTAGTCTTCAAAGTAACTTCCTTGCTCGTCAACACTTTAAAGAGGACCAGATGAAGAGAAACAGATCTTTCTCCTGCAGAGATGCTGGGTGGGTTCAAACTGCCAACCTTTCAGTTAGTCATCAGGCTCTTATCCATAGAACACCAATGCTCCTTAATAGACATGATACTATCATTGCCATCAAGTTGATCCCAATTCATAGTGACCCTGTACACAGGGTAGAATTTAGGACAGTGTAGAATTTAAGGGGCATACAGCTTCCTCCTTTTCCTGTAGAGTGGCTCGTGGTTTTGAACCACCAACCTTACAAATAGAAGACCAACATTATGCCATCAGGGCTCAACAAAAAAATGATAATGCTTAATAAATGTAACCCATTGATATTGGGTTAACTCCAACTCATAGCAACAAAATCTTTATGGGAGCAGACAGCCTCCGATGTCTCCCCAGGAGCACCTGGTGGGTTGTAATCTCCAACATTTCCGTTAGCAGCCCAACACCTAACTCACTGTCACACCAAACATCCTACAAAAATATTTAAGGTGAACTAAATATCTATAAACAGCCACTACAGAGTCTATAAATTACAACTTTTATAGATGCTTTTGTTTATAGTGTGTGTTGTTGTTGTTGTTGTTATTGATGTTCACTGCCATCATATCGGTCCAACTGACTGGGACTGGTTGTTCAACAGAAGGAAACACTGCAAGGTCACCTTTACCATCCTCAAAATCACTACATTTGAACCCGTCATTGCACTATGTCGATCCATCTCCATGATGGTCTTCCTCTTGTTCACTGATCTTCTACATTGCAAAGCATGATGTCCTTTTCTAGGGATGAGTCTCTCCTCAAACCCAAATGAAGTTCATTTTTACCAAACCATAATTTAAATACATCAACTCTTCTTCAATCTCACTGCTTCGATGTCCACCTTTGACATGAATATGAGGTGATTAAAAATATGATCAGTTCTGGAACATCTTAATTCTCAAATTAGCATCCATGTTTCTGAACACTAAAAAGGTTTTGTGCAGCAGCTTTACCCAGTGCGATGAAGAGTTTGATCTCTTGATTGCTGTTCCCATGAGCATTGATTATGATTCTAATGAGATGAAATCCTGACAACCTCAATCTGCTCTCCATTTACCATCATGTGATTGATTGGTCCACTTGTGAGGATTTCTGTTTTCTTTACATTGAGCTGTATTCCATACCAAAGACTGCAGCCCTGGTGCTTTAAGTCTTCCTTAAATTTCTGCAAGCAAGTGTGTGTCATTTGCATATTGCAGATTTTTAATAAGCCTGCTTTCAATCATGATACTGTGTTCTTTTTCATCTGGTCCAGTTTCTCAGATTATTTGCTCAGCATACAGATTGAATGACTATGGTGAACGGCTACAGCTATGTGTCTGTAGCCTCTCCCATATCAGGCTATTAAACACTAAGAAAGCGGAGGCCAGTTGGCATGATGCCCCATCAGAGAGGACAGATTTAATTCAGTAAACAACTGGGTGCCCCTGACGATTTATGAGTGGTGAAGAGAAGGGTGGCATGCTTTTGTAATCATAGATTTGGGAAATATTCATGGATTAGAATGAGAAAACATGAAAAGTTCACAGCCTACAGTGATCCAGGCAAGAGGTTATCTACCAGAATATACACAGTGAAAATGTTCAAATGATTGTCAATGTGGTTAGACTCCTGGATGAGTTCTTTTCTTTTTTTATGCATTTCTGTATTTTAAAGTTTGGAATTAAATATATGTACTACTGTCGTAGTGCTGAGTGACACTCCACTACAGTTAGGGAGTTAGTGCTACAAGAAGGATGTGCTGCATCTGGAGGAAAAACAACGGGACCGACAGTTCCAGGGGGACTTGGGGTGGGGGGGTGGGGGGTAAGGAAGTGGTGTTAACAAACACAGGAACAAGGGAAAAACATGGGACCCCAAATGGTAGAGAGGGGGGAGTGGCAGGCGGCCTGGTGGGAAATGATCAAGGGTAAGGTTGCATAGAGAAGAGGTATACTCTAGCCCAGGTGGCGACGAAGCATGGTAGTAGGGCAGGAGGAAAGTCAAGGGAGATGGAGGAAAGAGCTAGGAGTCAAAGGGCATTTATGGAGGTCTAGACAAAGACAGGTACATGCAAATATATATATAGGAGGATGGGGAAATAGATCTATGTGTCTATATTTATAGGTTAAGTGTTAAGGTGGCGGAAGGACCTTGGGCCTCTACTCAAACACTCCCTCAATGCATGAATACTTTCTTTTATTAAATTGGAACTCTATGATGCTCACTCTCCTGACACAACTGCTGGAGCCAAAGTGGGTGAACAAGTAAATGCGGTGAAGAAAGCTGATGGTGCCCGGCTATCAAAAGAGATACCATCTGGGGTCTTAAAGGCTTGAAGATAAACAAGCGGCCATCTAGCTCAGAAGCAACAAAGTCCACATGGAAGAACACACCAGCCTGTGTGATCGAGTGGTCCCGAAAGGATCAGTTACCAGGCATCAAAGAACAAAAAATCATATCATTGACTGCACACCTCCATGATAGGATCGCTGAAGACAAATGGGTGCATAAGCAAATGTGGTGAAGAAAGCTGATGGTGCCCGGCTATCAAAAGAGATAGTGTCTGGGGTCTTAAAGGCTTGAAGGTGAACAAGCGGCCATCTAGCTCAGAAGCAAAAAAGCCCACATGGAAGAAGCACACCGGCCAGTGCGATCATGAGGTGCCAAGGAACCAGGTATAAGGCATCATGCAAAAATATATATATATGTGTGTGTGTATGTATATATATGTGTGTGTGTGTATGTATGTGTGTGTGTGTGTGTGTGTATATATATATACCATATTAAATGAAGGGGGAAGTGCAGAGTGGAGACCCAAGGCCCAAGTGTCGGCCAATGGAGATCCCCTCATAGAGGGGTTTAGGAGAGGAGATGGGTTAATTAGGGTGCGAGGTAGTACCGATGAAGAACACAGCTTTCCCCCAGATCCTGGATGCTTCCTCCCGTCAACTACCATGATTCGAAGTCTACCTTGCAGGGCTGGATAGGGCAGAGGCTGTACACTGGTACATATGAGGGCTAGAGGCACAGGGAATCCAGGGTGGATGATACCTTCAGGACCAAGGGTGTGAGGGGCGATGCTGGGAGAGTGGAGGGTGAGTGGGTTGGAAAGGGGGAACTGATTACAAGGATCCACATGTGACCTCTTCCCTGGGAGAGGGACAGCAGAGAAGGGGGGGAAGGGAGACTCCGGATAGGGCAAGATATGACAAAATAACGATGTATAAATTACCAAGGGCACATGAGGGAGGGGGTTGAGGGGAGGGAGGGGGAAAAAAGAGGACCTGATGCAAAGGGCTTAAGTGGAGAGCAAATGCTTTGAGAATGATTGGGGCAGGGAATGTACGGATGTGCTTTATACAATTGATGTATGTATATGTATGGATTGTGATAAGAGTTGTATGAGTCCCTAATAAATTGTTATAAAAAACATTAAAAAAGCTATCAAAAGAGATAGTGACTGGGGTCTTAAAGGCTTGAAGATAAACAAGCGGCCATCTAGCTCAGAAGCAACAAAGTCCACATGGAAGAACACACCAGCCTGTGTGATCGAGTGGTCCCAAAGGGATCAGTTACCAGGCATCAAAGAACAAAAAATCATATCATTGACTGCACACCTCCATGATAAGATCGCTGAAGACAAATGGGTGCATAAGCAAATGTGGTGAAGAAAGCTGATGGTGCCCGGCTATCAAAAGAGATAGTGTCTGGGGTCTTAAAGGCTTGAAGGTGAACAAGCGGCCATCTCGCTCAGAAACAAATAAGCCCACATGGAAGAAGCACACCGGCCAGTGCGATCACGAGGTGCCCAAGGGACCAGATATAAGGCATCATGCAAAAAAAAAAAAAAGATATAAATGTGTGTATGTATGTGTATTTATGTGTATATGTATATATGTATGTGTATATATATATTATATTAAATGAAGGGGGAAGTGCAGAGTGGAGACCCAAGGCCCAAGTGTCAGCCAATGGAGATCCCCTCATAGAGGGGCTTAGGAGAGGAGATGGGTTAATTAGGGTGTGAGGTAGTATCGATGAAGAACACAGCTTTCCCCCAGATCCTGGATGCTTCCTCCCCCCAACTACCATGATCCGAATTCTACCTTGCAGGGCTGGATAGGACAGAGGCTGTACACTGGTACATAGGAGGGTTGGAGATACAGGGAATCCAGGGTGGATGATACCTCCAGGACCAAGGGAGTGAGGGACGATGCTGGGAGAGTGGAGGGTGAGTGGGTTGGAAAGGGGAAACTGATTACAAGGAGCCACATGTGACCTCTTCCCTGGGAGAGGGACAGCAGAGAAGGGGGGAAGGGAGACCCCGAATAGGGCAAGATATGACAAAATAACGAGGTATAAATTACCAAGGGCATATGAGGGAGGGGGGAAAAGGGAGGGAGGGGGGGAAAAAAAGGAGGACCTGATGCAAGGGGCTTAGGTGAAGAGCAAATGCCTTGAGAGTGATTGGGACAGGGAGTGTATGGGTGTGCTTTGTACAATTGATGTATGTATATGTATGGATTGTGGTAAGAGTTGTTGGAGTCCCTAATAAAATGTAAAAGAAGAAAAAAAAAAAAAAAAAAAGAAAATGATTAGGGCAAAATATGTACAGATGTGCTTTATACAATTGATGTATGTCTATGTATGGATTGTGATAAGTGTTGTATGAGCCCCTAATAAAATGTTTAAAAAAAAAAAAAAAAAAAAAAAAAAAAAAAAACATTAAAAAAAAAAAGAAGGATGTGCTCCGTGGGTGGCAGGGAAAGGGGGAGAAAACCAGGTTGTTGTTAAAAGAAATGGCATTCTAGGGCCTTAAAAACTCATTAAGAGTCTTGCAAGGTGCAACTATTTCACCCTCATTCTGAGATAAGAAAAATCATGAAAATCAAAAGACATATGGAAAAAAATTGGTCCAGTGGAGTAATGGGCCATGTAAACATCAGTCTCCATAAATAACCCTGAGATCAGAATAACTAGATGGTGCCAGGTTACCACGACTAACTTGTCTGGAAAGGATCACATTAGAAGGTCTTAGATAAGCTTGGAGAAAAATGTAAAGGAGACCAGGCTTAGTGGTGAGATATAGTGGTACCCACAGAACTAGAGCCCTTAGTCACCCTTCACGTGTGGGACTGAACTAACAACTGTGTGTGAAAAATGAACCACTTAAGATCAAAGGGGCTGCATGTACTAAGAACAAAATTCAGAAGAATTTAGGAAATTAGGAAAGGAGCTGGAATGGAAACAGGAAACACAAGGAGGACCTGTGATACGTGGTAGTACATTGAAGGAATTGCAATACATAAGACAAAAAAACCCTATATGAATCGTTGGATGTAAAGCTAATGATTGGCTCTGAAAACCTTCAATTAATTCACAATTAAAAACTATTTTACAAGAAAGAGAGGAACATCATAGATAGATGAAGGAGTAGAGCTTAGTAGACATGGGAATAATAATCATTTCCGTTAGGGACATAGTAAGTCAAAGGTAACTATAAAAGCTCCAGTGACAACATCAAGTGACAACACTGCTGGGATGGATATAGTAGGCTGAATGGAGAAAGAAGAGAGAAGGCAACAGGAGAACTAGTGAAGTCGTTTCCATGGTTAGAACTGAGAGGCTGGCTGCACTGAGTGGAAGTTCAAAAGAAGTAAGAAGGATTGAGTACAGAACACCTTGAAAAGGATTATTTTTATTCAACAGGAGCAAAAAGAGAAGACAGAGAAGGAGCTAGCAGAGGACCAGAGAATGCTAATTCACCATAGCTAAGAGTTTCCCGGAAAAGATTCATGTTCAAGTCACAGCCAATCCATCTGAAAAGCAGCTAGCACTGGTCTATCAAAAGGTCTATGTGTTTACTGTGATACTAAACATATTTCACAGTGGAATTTCCAGGCTAAGACAGACTACAAAATAAGTAGATCACCTGGTGATCTACTTTCAAAAACTAGTCAATGAAATCCTTATGGTTCACCATGTCCCATTATATTGAGTAAGTGTCTGAGCACTGACTCAATGGCAAATGATAAAGAACAAACCACAGTGAATGCTCAAGAGCTGTGATGTCTAATACTGTAGTCACTAGCGGCAAATGTAACCATTTAAATTAATTAAAATCAGTAAATCTTACAGCTAAATCCCTCAGTGACCCTAGCCATATTTCAAGCACTCATTACCACTTTCAACTGGCTACTGACTACCATTTAAAAAACATCATCCATCGAAAGAAGATATATGAGCAACTCCAGCAAGATGGCAAACTAGACAGACAAGTTACCCACTTTTTCTACAACAAAGGCACAAGAAACCACATGAAACAGGTACAGATACTAATCCTAAAACCCTGAGCTTCAGAGGACAGGTTAGAGAAGTAGAATGAATAGTAACTCGGAGTAGAAGATGAACAAAGGCAGTGAGACAGAACAGACAAAACCAAATGAATGTTTCAACGGACCAGCATGACCATTTTTTACTTTTGCAAGCCGTGTTCAATTGGGACAGCAACCTGATAATCAATTATGATTGTCCAGGGCAGCACAAGTGCCCACACTGGTTGCTGGTGACCAGAAAGTTGCACTCCTCCCCACACATATACCTGGTGATCAGGATCCTAGTCAGTCCCCACCTTCACACGCCCAGCAGTCAGTGTCACCCCAACCCCAGTACAGCCATCTCTACCTAGGATGAGAGATAGATGCACCCTTATGGACGGGACACCAGATACATACCATGAGTCTGGAGGTCTGTGAACTTCTCCTCAGACCAGCAGAAGACATCATACTAGATGGGTGACATTCCCCTAGCCATCCCTGAGTAGGCAGAAACTCCTTCCAGAATCAGACACCCTAGCCCTACCTGCCCTTCAGTGCCTCAAGAACTTATTCCAGATCAGTTCCCGACTCTGAGACACTTTCGAGGCCAGTAGAAACTACATCTCAGACCAGATTTCCCACTCTTTCATCTCTTTCCACTGACCCATACAGCATGCCCAGCCACCTATTTTTCCTTTCTCAGCCCTGATCCCTTCCCTTTAGTCTTTTCTTTTCATGACTTTTCTTTATTTTTTCCAATATTTCTCGTTCTTTATTCTCATTCAACTTTTGTTCCACTTTTCTTTTCCCTCTCCTTTTTTTTTGTTTTTTTTTGTTGGTTTGTTTCTTTGTTTCTTTATGAATCTACTTCTCTCCTCCCTCTTTCCTGGCTTGGATTAGCATGGTCTTTATTTGTCTTTTTTTTTCTTTTTTCTCCTCCATTTTTCTCATGTTTTTAATTTTGTTGTTGTGTTGTTATGCACTTTCTTTTGCTATTGACTAATTTCCCCTCTACTTATTATTTCCCTTTTTAATATTTTTTGTTTTACTCTGGCCTTGAAGATAAATCTCTCAGTACTAATCAGCTAGAGATATAATCACAAGGAAAAGAACCAAAAATTAAACTCTGGGGAAAATCTGAGAAGTATTTGAGACATCATCAAGAGTAATAAATTATATGGAACAACTAGACCAAAGTAAGAACAAGAGAAAAAAAATGAACAAAGAATTGTTGTCATTAAACTTCTATACTATCATAAAATACCAGACAATATGCATTTAAAAAAATGAAAAACTCCTAACAGGACAGAACCTAAAAGAAAATCACCAAGTCATATCTTAATCAAACTTTCCAAAACTTAAAACAAGGGGGAAAATCCTAAGAGCAGCTTGGGAAATATTTAAAATTACTCAAAGAAATACCAATCAGCCCACGCTCTGCTTTTTTTTCAGCAGAAACCATGGAAGCAAGAAGGCAATTAGATGAGCTATAGAAAACTCAGAAAGAAAGAAAAAAAACCCTTGACAATGAAGAATTTATAGCCAGCAAAATTGTCCCTCAAGTAGATAGCAAAATAAAGACATTCCTGAATCAACATAAATTAAAGAAATTTGTAAAAACAAAAAACAGACCAACTTTGGAAGCAATACGAAGGGGTGGTCTTTAAACAGAAAACTAACTAAAGTAGATATCAATGGGAAATTAACATATTGGACCATATGACCCAGAAGGCAACCCAGATGTAGAAGTATCTAAAGTAAAACAAACCCAGGAGACTAAAAATAGAGAAGCAGATATAGCTATTTATACATGAAGATAATTACAGCATAAAAAGAAGGCATAAAAGGTATTGTAGACCTTTCCTCTGATATTTTAATGCTTCCACCCTGCCCCTGACCCCTCCCCCCCCAACTATCATGATCCCAATTCTACCTTACAAATCCGGCTAGACCAGAGCATGTACACTGGTCCAGATAGGAACTGGAAACACAGGGAATCCAGGACAGATGATCCCTTCAGCACCAGTGGTGAGTGGCGATGCCGGGAGGGTGCAGTCAAGAGGGGGAACCAATTACAAGGATCTACATATGACCCCCTCCCGGGGGGACGGACAACAGAAAAGTGGGTGAAGAGAGACAGCAGACAGTGCTAAGACATGACAAAATAATAATAATTTATAAGTTATCAAGAGTTCATGGGGGGGGGCAGAGAGGAAGGGGGAAAATGAGAAGCTGATAACAAGGGCTCATGTAAAAAGCAAATGTGTTAAGAATGATGACAGCAACAAATGTACTTGATACAATGGGTGAACATATGGATTGTGATAACAGTTGTACGAGTCGCCAATAGAAAGTTATAATAAAAGAGAGAAAAGGTATTATAGAACTTCTAAATGGAGAGGACATCAAATTAAAATCCTCCAGATTTTAAGATAAACAAACATTTAAACTTTCAAATAAATCAATAAATTATAAGGGAACCTCAAAGAAAAATTTATACATCATCAAATCAAAATATAAAAGAGAAAATAGAACCTTTTAATGAATTTTATTTTAAGAAGATGAGATTTATAGAAATTAAATTGCAATAGCAACAAAGAAAATTATAAGAAAACCCACAAATAAAGTTAACTCAGCACCAAAAAAATGTGAAATAAAGAAACCAGCAGTACCACAAATAAACACATAGCAAAATTATAGTAATAAGTTAATAACTATCAGTAATTACACTGAATATAAATATTTTAAATGCACCAGTCAAGAAATGGAGTAGCAGAATGGATAAGAAAACAGGGCTCATAGATATGTTATCTATAAGAAATACACCTTAAACACAAATAGACTAAAAATAGGATTTTAAATTTATATTATCAAGTTATTGGCAATTTTTAAAAGAACAGAAATGGAAACATTAATTTCTGATAAAATAGACTTTAAGGTATTAGGCAAAATCCAACACCCACGCCTTATGAAAATATTCAACAAAATAGGAATATAAGGGAAATTCTTCAACATAATTAACAGCATAAACAGAAAACCAACAACCATCATTCATTAATCTGAATAGAGAAAATCTGAAAGTATGCCTCTGGGAAAAAGATCCAGTTTAAATTTGTTCTAGTGTTGTTGTTTTTTCTGCTTTCTTTTCAACTGAATTTGTTTTACTTTGTCATTGTTGTTGTTTCTTTTCTTATTTTGTATGTTTCTCCGTACATGGAATCCAATATATGTAAATCTATAAAGACAGTGACTGGATTGATGTAATGGTTCCTTGGGGATGTAGCAGGGGAGGGGGGAGAGGGAGGTAGTGGGGAGCTAATGACAAGGAGTACAAGAAAGTAGAAAATGTCTACTTTGTGGTGATGATTATATAGCTGTTCTGAGTATGACTGAATTATTTCATTATATAATATGTGGATTATATACCAATAAAACTTTTATACACAAATACTATGCTGGAAGGCTTAACCAGAGCTTTAGACAATAACGGAAAATTGAAGCATCCAAATTGGCAATGAAAATATAAAATTGTCTATTTGCAGATGGTAAGATCCTATACACAGAAAACCACAGAGGCTCAGTAATAAAATTACTGAAACTAATAAAAAGATCCAGGAAATTGGCAGGCTACAAGATAATCATATGGAAATCAGTCGGATATCTTAATGCTAACAAGAAAATTCTGAAAAATAAATCAGGGAAGTATTTCTTTCTGTGTATATAAATAGGGTGGCTATTAAGTCTGACACAGCAACATCACATATACTACTACATCACTGCAAGGTGTTTGTGAAAGGTAAAACAGTGGGTAGAGTGAAATGGAATATTTGGGCACAGTCTTGATTTTTCTATAAGTCAAAATCTGATATAAAATAGAGAAACAATGGACATCCTTTATGCTGCGAAGTCATGAAACTTTCTCGATTATATTGCTGGTGAAGAATACTGAACATCCACAGGCTGTCAAAAGAACAAACAAATGTGTCTCAGAAGAGGTACAGCCAGAATGCTCCTTAGAGATAAGGCTGGTGAGACTTTGTCTCACATCCATGGACATGTGGTCAGGAGAAGCCAATCCTTGTCGAAGGACCTCATGCTCAGTAAATTAGAGGGACAGCAAAAAAGAGGGAGACCTGGACAAGACAGAGTGACACAGTGGCTGAGACAGTGGACTCAAAGGGTAAAAACCGTTGGCACATGGCTGAGTGATGTTTTGTTCTTTGGTATATAGCATCGCTCTGAATCAGGACTAACTTGAGAGCACCCAACAGCAACCATATTAGACAATGCAGACGAACCTTCCTCATGCCGCGACCCTTTAATGCAGTTCCTCGTGTGGTGGTGACGCCCCAACCATAACATTATTTTCGTTGCTACTTCATAACGGTAATTTTGCTACTGTGATGAATCGGGCAAATGCCCCTAGGGGACACAGTGGAATGCTCCTAGCGTTTCCAAAGCAGTACACTTCAGGGACGCATCCTTCTCCTGTTTAGTGGCTGGTAGATTGGAACCCATGACTTTTCTGGTAGCAGCCAAATGCTGAGCCCACTGAATCTGCTAGTGACAAGTAGGATAGAGAAAGCAATTTTTCTGTAGTTGTTTTAGGAGCAAGCGAAACAGATTCATTCAGCTTTTCTGTGCTTCTTTTTAAATGCCATGGAGAAGCTGGTTTGCATTCAGAGTGAATATCCTCTCTACCATCACGACAAAGCCAACTCACAGTGACCCTGTAGGGCAGGGTAGAGCTGCCCCAGGGGTGTTCCAAGACTGTAACCCTACGAGAGTAGAAAACCTCATCTTTCTTCCCCAGAGTGGCTGGTGATTTTGAACCGCTGACCTTGAGGCTAGCAGCCCTATGTGTCATCCATTACACCGTCAGGGCTCTTGGAGTAAAGATAGTACAGAAACCCGTAGTCAGGAAGCTGGTCGTGGCAAAGAGTGTACACCTTGAGATAACTGTAACTCTCAGCACCAGTTGTTTTCAGTTTCCCTCAAGTCGCCTCAGATTCGTGATGACCCCTCAAATAAAGGAATGACACATTGCCTGGTCCTGCACCATCTTCCAGATCATAAGTGGGATGCTCTAGTCCATTTTTCCAGTCCAATCATCATGCATTTTCTCGTACCTTCCACTCAAAGAAGCCCATCTTCCAGCACTATCCCAGACAATAGTCTGGCTAACTTTTGAAATTAGTCTTATTGAGATATAATGAACACATCATACTATTGGATTGTTCAATCATATTAAGAAATTAAGAAAGGCTGTTCAATTATCACCATAAACAACTGTGGAACATTTTCTTCCCTCTTGTACCCATTGGTGCTGACTTCTCATCTCCCCCACCCTGCCCTTTCTTGCCCCTAGGTCATTACTGTCTGCATAAGTTTTGGCTCCCCCATTTAGAAAACCATATGAAACAAGAACAAAGAACAGAAATTTAAAAAAAGGACCCAGCAATAGTGATCATATAAAACAGTGAAAGACCTCAATCTGAAGAAAAGCAACTGATATTAAAAATTTTAGGACAAAATAGAAAGTGGGTCCAAAAGGAGATATAATGGCAAAGTGCTACGTTCCAGTCTAAGTACAGTTGCTAAGAACCTCTTTACGATTCTCTTTGGCTGATATTGGGGTCTTTCACATTCTTAGTCTGTGGGCAGTGGGCATTCACGGGGACTTCACTGGCTAAGGCTTGGAAGTAGACCTCTACATCTGCCTTTCTAGTTTGCTTTGACTCTGGAAGTTCTGCTGAAACCTGCCCACCTAGGTGGCCTTGCTGGAAATTGAAGTCTCTGGGTCAGAATATATATATTCTGACCAAAACTGCTTTCAACATCATCTCAACAAGCAATCCAGCACAATAGAACAAACTGGCCTGAGTGTGGCCTGAAGGAGTAACTGAGATCTAACAAAACCATGCCAGAAATGAAAAGCCTCGTTTCCACCTGGGCTAGCCGCACAGTACTGTGGCTCTTGGCCTCTGGGGGTCATGGAAGTGAGAGAAAAGCAAGGCCTCATTTCCTCACCCTACGTGAGTGGCCCCTGGCAAGGAGGGTCTGCTTCTACCCCTGAGGGCATCAGCACGTCAATGACGTCATCACGCCTGGAGTCGGGCAGCAGCTTCACTTTCTCTCTTTAACCCTCAGGACAGGTCCATGAGCAGGTTTTACATATGAGCCCCACCCTGCTGATGAGCTCCAAGGAAGGAAGCTCTACTCATAAACACAGGAGGTCGCATGAGTCAAAAAGTTCCGGATAATGGTTTTGTTTTCATTTGGGTGCAAGAAGTCCCTGGGTAGTGCAAATGACTAAGCCACCGTGTTGCTAATTGAAAAGTTAAAGGTTCAAATCCACCCATGGGCACTTCAGAAGAAAAGCCTGGTTGGTGATCTCCTAGTAAATATCAGTCAGTTAGTTAAAACCCTATATGGAGCACAGATCTACGTGGACACATACGGGCCACCACACAAGTGAAGTATGAATCAATCTCATGGCAACCGGTAGGCAGTACTATCTGGATAGGAGGGAAGCTGGGTACAGTGATTGGTGACTGTCGTGTGTATGTGTGTGTGTATGTGTGTGTTTGCACTTCAAGTAAGACATCTCTTTTACATTGCAATTCATTCCACATATGCATAAAGCCTACAAGTATATTACTCAGATAAAAGTTTTGTGAAATAATACATATGCTAAAAACTTTGGCATGACCTATTCAGTTTCATCCATAGGTTTCAGTATAACCCATTCTATTATATATAGATATATATATATATATATATATATACCATATGCTGACCAAAGTTCAATAAACTAATTTTAATAGTCCGTCATGGGAGCCACCTGACGATTGCAAAGTCCTGGGCCTTGATTTGTGGCTGAGTGCTGGGCTCTGCTCACCCCCAGACACAGCTCTGGGCATCACTGAGACACCGTATCTTTTACTGTAGATTCCGTCTCAGGAAATCACACATTTCTAAAATGGCGTTTGCAGAAAGCAAATCTGTCTTCGTAACTCAAATTAGCGACCCTTCCCCACAACCCCGGGCAGACATTGGAAGGAGAGGTACCGTAGGAAGAACTGTTGAAGAGCTCGATGTTGAAGAAGGCGTAGTCTCCGCGGGTCATGCCGTGCCGGTGTGCCGCCAGCATGATGCTCCGGATGGTGTCACTGCTCCCACACATGATCACAACTGGGGAGAAAGAGCAAACAGCACACATGAAACAGCACTTCACGGTGGACAGAGGAGCAACAGGGTGTTTATAGAGCCCCACACATATGAGAGGTCTTCATAACGTTCAAGGAAAATGGGCACTATGAAAAAATCTATGCCTAGATTTTGAAATTTTTTGCAAAAAAAAAAAACCCTCACTATCCCAATAAAAATGTATGAATGGGATCCAGCTGAAGGCACTAAGAAAGCAAGGCAAACACTTAAAAAGAGCTCCTATCAGAGCAACCTGAGTGCTGATAAAATTGGAGCAAGAACAGCATCAAATGTATGGTGATGCTTGGGTGGAAGAATGGCCAAATCATTGTTGCTTTACAAAAAGTTTGTGGGAACAATGTTCTAAAGAAATCAACTGTTTGCAGATGGCATTTTAAGCAAGGACAAGATGATGTTAAAAATGAAGCCTGCACCGGCAGGTCATCCACATCAATTTGCCCTAATGAGGCAATAGCCAGCACCATACCTGTCGCTCCGTTTACACCATTTGTTCTCAATTGTCCAGTTGACAGACTGAAAAATTAAAGCTGAGCATATTTCCCTTTGATGCTTGCCAAAACTATTGCATCCAGGGGAGCTGCATACAACAGGGGAATTTTCTATGGAAATGTTAAACATTGTGATCAAGATACTAAAGCAGTTCTTGGAAGAACTGTAACAGAAGATGAAACATCGCTTTAAACGTAAGAGCGTGAAAATAAAGTACCATCAAAGCTGACAGTCAAGAGAAAAGGTTGTGCAACAATTTTGGAGGGATGCTGAAGGCATTTTGTGCCTGGACTTCCTGGAGGACAAAGAATGGTTTTAGAAAGTTATACAACACTTTAGCAAGAATACGTCACCAGAGAGTCTTTCACCACCAGGACAATGGTCCTGCTCATTCTTCTCATCAAGCATAGGCAAGTTTTCTAGACTTTCTATGGGAAATCATTAGGCATCCAGTTAATGGTGTAAAAAAGACTCCATTGACATGGTTCAATGCCCAAGAGTCTCGATTCTTTAGGGATGGACTAAATGTCTGGTATCGGCACTTGCAAATGTATCTTGGCTTTGGTAGACTTATACTGAGAAATAGACTTTATATTTTTTATTTGTATCTCCTCATTTCATTTTCCTATGAACTTTTTTAAGTCACTTCAGATCTCCTCGAAAATTATTTTGTTACATGCCTTACACTCAATATCTAATATAATGATCCCATGTAGCAGAGTAGAACTGCCCATACATATGGCTCTCTAGGCTATAATCTTTATGGGAGCGATCACCAGGCCTTTCTTCCATGAACCAAGTAGGTGGGTTGGAACTTCCTGTTTTACTATTAACAGGTGAGCACTTAACCCTTTGGGCACCAACAATCTCTATTTATTCATTGTTGTTGCTGATAGGTGCTATCAATTTAATTCTGATTCTAGAGAGTCTATGCACAGGAGCAGTAAACACTGCCGAGGCCATCAAACAACGTTCTGCAGCTATTCTGAAAGTTTTCCATGGTTAATTTTTCAGAAGTGGAGCACCTCTTGATTCCTCCCAGTCTATTCGTCTGAAAGCTCTATTGAAACGCATACCCCATTGGTGACCCAAGTGGTATTAAAATACCAGTGATATAGCTTCCAGCAACACACAAGCTACATCAGTATGACAAACTGGCAGATGAGTAGTAGATTTATGCATAACTTTCTAAGAGAGAAACGTAGTGGGCATTCACAGTGGTGTGATGAAAATTAACATCGCCCAACCATGGGACAAACTGACTCAAGAGTATGACTGAGGATCAACAATGCCTCTGTAGCTCACCCACCTGAAGAGGAAGTAGCAACAAATCAAAACTGGGAGATTGCCTGTAAGATAATAGGTCTATTTTAAAATGTACTGTGTAAAAATATCACAGTCATGACAAACCAAGGCTGGTGGAAGAAACGTTCAGCACAAAATGAAATCAAAGGGACAGAAAAATTAAATGAAATGTGTGATCCTGGATTGGACACTGGACTTTAAGAAAAAGTTGCTCTGAGGGGAATTACTGGCGAAGGTGAGATCACAGTACCGTGTGTGGGGTTGAAGTTCTTATTTTTCATCATTGTACTGTGGTTCTGTAAATGAACGTCCTTGTTCTTAGAAAACACACGTTGCAGTTAGGGGTCAAGGGGCATGATGCTGGCAACTTACTCTCAAATATTTTATGAAAATATAGTAATATCTGAGTGTGCACATAACTATAACTCAGATATATTTATGTGTGGGGGAAGAGAGGTGAGAAAGGGAAGGGCAGCTGAGAGGAGGGAAGAGGAGGTTGAAAATTGTAAATATAGCCAAAATGGAAGGTAAAAATGGTAAAGTGTAGCCAAATAGGGACAATCTGTCTGAAGGCTATATATGTTTAAAAGTACGGATACAAGCTGCAGCTTGGTAAGGAGTGATGTTTTACTTTTTGTCTCTTTCCCAAGTTTTAAATTATTTCAAAACACATTTTGTTTTTTTTTAAAAAAAGGCTCGGAGCACAACTTGAAAACTGTAATCAATATCACAGAATTGTGCACGTAGAAATTGTCAAAGGGGCGTGTCTGTATGAAACCACGCCCTCTGCCGTGGAGGCGTGGCCACCCTGTCGGGAGAGAATGGCCTCATTGGGTTTCCGAGGCTGTCAGTCTCTCGATAGCAGCACCCCCTAGTATCTTTCTCTGTTGTCACGGCTGGTGGAGTCAAATCAGAAATTTAAGTTTTTAAAAAATATGTCAAAAAAAATCATCGGTTTTGCCCAATAGATGACAGTGGCAAGTGTCTACTACTTTCCATAGTTAATAGCATGATACATCCGTTTTCCAGAATAAAAGAGAAACTGAGTGATTTTAGGGAAGAAATTCATCCGGTGAGTGCTAAAACCTTCTGATGCCTGCGACATGGTTTTCAGGCTGTTTCAGCATATATAGGAAACAGGGAGGTGTCCCCCACTGCCCATGTCCCGTCAGTGCTATAGAAGCAGGCGGATGGATTTGAGAGGCAGTAAGTCAAATAACCCCTGTTGACTGTATGGTTAAAGCGACAATGGCTGGCTTTTCAAACCCACCCACCGCTCCGAGGGAGAAGGATGTGGCAGCTAGCAGCCTCAGAAACCGGGTGAGTTCCCTATCTGCTCAACAGAAACCAAACCAGCTCACTGCTGTGGAGTCGAGGCTGACTCATAGTAACCCGACAGGGCAGGGTGGCACTGCCCCTGTGAGTTTCTGAGACTGTAGCTGTTGATTAAAGTAGGTCTTGTCTTTCTCCAGTAGGGCACAGAGGGTGGTTTTGAACTGCTGACCTTAAGGTTCACAGACCAACTCATAACCACCACTCCACAATGCTCCTGTATCTGCCCAACAGCAACGGGGTAAGCCGCTCCAGAACACGGTTGCCTGCCCATGAAAAGGCACAGGCTGGAGGGAAGCAGGGATTTGGCCCACGATCCGGTTCACTAGAGCACTGTTGTGTTGACGGCTAAACTATTCATGCGTATGTCTAGCCATGGCGGGGTAACAGTGACCGCTGCATGCGCTATGGAAGGACAGACCCTGAGGGGCCTGGGTGCTGTAACAGCATCGTCCCGCCTTGTGCCAGTACCTGGGATGTGTAGTTCTTTGTGAAAGCATGGGTGCTGAAAGACGGAAAACAAACTCCAGGCTGTGCCAGAGCTGCTTTGGCAACGTGCATGGAGGGCTCGGCTCCTGTCGGTATTAGTTTACTGCGCCTGCTATTTTGGAGTGTTGGGTCATGGGTTTGACATTTCTTACTACGAAAGGGCTCCGTGTACAGAGTAAAAGCTCTGCAGAAGAAATCTGGGAAACAATACAAACGCCCCGGGAATCTCGGAGAGTTGGTGTTGTTTGTGTCTAGAAGGATCAGTTCTTGTTGATCAGCCCCAAGATGCCTGAGTACTGCGGTTCTCAACCTGTGGGTCGCAACCACCCTTTCACATCGGAAAACACATAAATATTTCACAATGTATAATTACATATCATTTTGTGATTAATCAGGATGCTTTAATTATGTTTATGTTCAATTTGTAACAATGAAAATACATCCTGCATATCAGATATTTAATTTATGATTCATAACAGTAGCAAAATTACAGATAAGAAGTAGCAATGAAAATAATTTTATGGTTGGAGGTCACCACAACATGAAGAACTGTATGAAAGGGTCGCGGCATGAGGAAGGTTGAGAAGCTTCGCAAGAAAGCTTAAGAACAAACTCTTTATTACCAAGGCCTCAGCTTCAACTCTAACCCCCTTAAATGGGGAGGGGGGAAAAGGCAAAGACCAAGGTTGGAGATGTTTGAAGAGCAAAATTTCCGAACGTGGAATCACCGGAAGAGACTTATTCTGGCTCTACTTTCTATTCCTGGCCAATCTCCTTTTTAGAATCCCCTTCACTACTGCCAAAAACCCTTGATGGGCTGCTTCTTCATTGTATGTTAGTACCGTCTACACTGAGCCAGCATGGCCCAGGCAGTTCTTCCTCTCTCTGAGCAGACTCGTTTCCAACCTCATTATTTTGTGTTAACCATGTGGCTTAGCTCTCAGAAGAAACCCTTACTCCCAAGTTCACAGATGTTAGTTGGTCTTCATTAAGTAAATCCCACCCATAATGGACAGTACCATCTACTTTCGGTTTCAATGGGTGTGAGCATTTTGAGACACTTAGAAAAGCAATCAGAGTGCAAAGTTTTTAAATGTTCCCCCAACCTTTCATGTCTGGCTTGTTCTTACCTAATTGAATGGCAAGTACTGTCAACAATGTACCTTCCTATGTTTTTTTTTTCAATCGTTTTATTGGGGACTTTTACAACTCATATCACAATCCATCCATCGTGTCAAGCACATTTGTGCATTTGTTGCCATCATCATTTTCAAAACATTTGCTTTCTACTTGAGCCCTTGGTATCAGCTCCTCATTTTTTCCCCTCACTCCCCGACCCTCCCTTCCTCAATGAGCCATTGATAATTTATAAATTATTATTTTTTGTTACCTTTATGGAAGATGGTGGACCCACCCAAGACTATGGGCCACCAAGTTAGGAAAGAAACTCACTCTTGTTGTTTAATTTTCAGTCAAAATTAGACAGATCAATATGAGGTACAGTAATAGTAAAGAGGTAAACACACCTTCAAATAGTCCATCTAAAGATTAAAAGGTCCGCAGTTACCCAAGGTCAAGTTCAGAAGGAAAGGGCAATAGAAAACAGGAAACACGGGGAAGATGTGGGGTGAGTGACAGCGAGAATTTCCATCAATTCACTGATTGAGAGGTGTATGGATCTCACAAATTGTATGAATCCTTGAATGTGAAATTGATGATCTGCTCTGTAAACCTTCACCCAATTCACAAGAGGTTTTGGTCTTTCTTAACATTCCCCAGCCTTTCATAATTGCCTCATTCACCCCTGATTCAACAGCAAGTATTCCACGTCTCCAGCCTCTCCAGGTGGTGCATCCGCTCCAACTTCCAGGGTCAGATTGAAAATTGGGTGCCTCTAACACCCACCGCTCCTGCTGACACCTCGGCCAGCTCTCACCTCTTCCTGAGGCCCCTGGCTTGGTGGCGAGTTCTGAATTACCAGAAACTTTTGGAGAACAGCTAGAAGAGGGCTACATTTTGAGATACTCCATGAGTATCTCCACCCTACTGTCCGCATAGGCATGTCACTCTAGGTGCAAAGTTTACAAAAAATGGTAGCAGCGCAGTACACTTAGAAAAGAGACAAACTCAAGCAGCTCCTGAAGAAGGCTAACTCTAGAAAACAAACGCCTGATCCATCTGTAAGTATGTAGACAACCGCGCAAGGTTGGTTGGTTCACTGGTTGAATAGGTTGAAGCATTTAGAAAAACAAATAGGGTAAGGCAAGAAAGGAAATTGATCACCATGATGCTCCACTGTGGCAAGCGTTTCAAAGCTGGTATTATCATGTTAGTATTAGATAGGAGCCTGGGTGGTCGGGGGTCAGCCTGAGTGGGTTCCGTGTTAGGCTGCTAACAGAAAAGGTTTGCAGAGATCGCGAAGGAGCACACCGGATACATATTGAGCTAGTCAAAAACTTCTGATACAATGAAGGAAAAAGGGAGGAGAGTTTGCATTTTGCATAGGTGCTTAATAGGCAGTGAATGAGAACTTAACAAAAGAAGAAATAAACTCTGGAATAAAACATTTATTCTCTGAAAGGGCCCAATACTTAGCAAATAATAAGAAGGCATGTCAGTTAGGGATATCAAACACTGAACCATGTATAAGAGTTGGAAATGATTACCTCTGAGAAATGGAGAGCGATCGAGAAACTGGAATTTTTTTTGTCCCAAGACTTGCATTGTTTTCTTGATTTCAAACTATGTATTTGTATAAATAACTTTGGTACACATAAAATCTGAATTCTAAATAAACGAAAGTTTCTGTCTGGCTATTTCCACACATACTTAGCAGTAGGTATCAAAAAAGAGATATTAGGCCTTATTTTTGTTGTTCACAAAGCTTTCTCTATTCCAAAGACTTTTCCAAATTTCTACACTCCAGCCTAAATGATCCTGTGTTTCTCCTGCTCTGTGTGAGTTATGTTGGCCTCATCATGAGTTCATTGCTTGAAAAATTCAGTTGATCAACTACAGGGTCATTTACCCCAGACAAATTCTAAAAATAAATGATTCTTGCCCTCATTAGATACTGTTATCTCTCTGACTGTTGTGTAAGTCCAGTTTAATGACACATGAATAACTAATGAGCTAAAGCTACAGCTCATGTGAAACTTGTGTGTGGAGTACCTCCAGGTCTCCGTTCCTTCCTTCTTATAAAGTGTATAGACTAAATAATTATATTCTTCATCTTGACTTTTCTTCCTTGAAGAAATATTTATTTTTAAGTTGCCTTTTTTTTTAAAAAAAACCCTATATTTTATCTTACATGTTGGCAGTGGTTGATTATATAAACAGATTAGTTTGTTTTAAGAGCATCGTTTCATCCAAAATGACAGCAGTTCAAAACCACCTGCAGGTCCACAGGAGGAAGATGAGGCTTTCTACTACTATAAAGATTAACAGGCTTGAAAACCCACGGGTCCAGTTGTACTCTGCTCTATAGGGTCTCTTGTGTGTGGCTTATCTGAATTCAAAATAAATAAATGACTACATGGCAGTGAGTTGGGATATATTGATCTAAACCTTGGGAAATAGAGCCTGGTGGTGCTGTGAGGTAAGCATTCGACTGCAACCCTCAAGGTTGTGGGTTCAAACCCACCAGCAGCTCCGAGGGAGGCAGTTGAAACTATGTGTGTTCTCATAAAGATCTACATCCTTAAGAATCCACACAGGGTCACTGTAAGCCAGCGTCAGCTCAACGCCAGCAGGTTTACACCTTGGGTATTTGAGCCCTAGTTGCACAGCGGTGGAGCCCTCAGCTGCTAAATGGAAGGTCAGAGGTTCAAGTCTACAGCCACCACAGGAGAAAGATTCCACAGTCTGCTTCCTTAGAAAATTACACGTAGATTGAGCCTCTGGTTAATTCTCTCTGACCACAGCGGAGGGATGTGAAGAGCCTTTCTATCAGAGAGCATCGTGAAGTCAACTACTGCAGATGCAGGTAGGTTAAAATGTACTATCTTATCATTTGAGCTCCCTTTGGACCCATTTAAGTTGTTTCTGTTTTTAAAAAATGAAGAGCAAATACATTTGGATTAAGTTTCCGATGAATCCCCTTTGGTGACAGAGACTAGAGATGTGAGTAGTCTTGCTTTTCACACAGTGCAATGGAAAGTGGATTTACTGTAGATGCAGTTTGACTCATTTTAAATTTGTTCTGGTTTTTACATATTGTCTGCTTCCTTTCGGTTGAGGTTTTTCTCTGTTGTTTTGTTATTGTTAATTTTGTTTGTTTAGTTGGTTCTTTTGTATGTTTTTCTGTATATGGAATCAAGGATAGGCAAATTTATACAACAGTAACTGGATTAATGGCACCGCAGGGTAGGTTGGGAAACAATGGGCAGCCAATAACAGTGCGGATAAAAAAGAGAAATTGTTCTAAACCTGATTGTTGTTGACTCTCTTTAATGACCACTATTGAATTGTTATGAAATGGGAATTATATGTCCAAAAAGAGGTTAAAAAAGTATGGCCATGGGAACCCTACATCCTACTCTGTCACATGGGATCACTGAATGGCTTAAAATTGACTGGGAAGGGATGCAAAATATACATACGTGCTCATGAATATTAACAACTACAATACACCTCCTGTGCACTTCGTATGCATCTGGCAGGCTTTTCAGAGACTTCCCTGGGTTCGCCCATTTAACCTTCCCAGCATTCCAAAGCTGTGGGTGCGGCCACTTCACTGGGAGGAGACTGCAGTTCATAGTTTAGAGCCTCTCTCTTCAGTACATGAATTGCTTGCTCCGGTGAGGGTGGTTCCATGTGCTTGCAACTGCCCTGAGAGTTGGGTTATCAGGCAATTAAGACATTTCAGTGGTTTAAAAAGAAAAAGCACTGCTTGGGGGATAGACTATTTTGTTTCATAATTCTGAACTTCTGCCAAGTCACTGTTGGACATGTAGCTTAGCGTAAACCTTCTAACTTGTAAGACACACAGATCAGCTGAACAAACGTTCACCACTACATCCAAACTTTGAAAAACGGGAAATTAAAGAGACTTGAGAACATCTACAGGCTTTGGGAATTCAAAATGCTCCTTGTCCTCATTAGCAGTAGCAACAGCCTCGGCGGCAGCCAAGCCCTCTAAAGTCCCAGCATTCCGCTAGAGCACCGTCACCTTCCAAGGCCCTGACTGTAGCCACCGCTGTGAGGGGTCCGGTACGTGGGCTCTGGGCTCTGGGCTGAGTGATCCCCTTGGCCACGAGCCGCGGGCCACGCGCGCGGGAGTCGTCCCCCGGAACGGTCAGGCCGCGGAAGCCCTGGCGCGTGGGCAAGCCGCGGACCTCGCCGCAGCTTTACACATCCCGACCCCCAGCTCGGACTCCTAAGTTAAGGAACCGGTTCTAGGGACAGAGTACCTCCAATTCTGCAGGGGCTGCGGTGAACTGGGGGCGGGGGAGCGGAGGGGCAGGGCTCTTCACGGGGCGTGGCGACTCGGCAGGCGCTGGACACGAATGGCCTTTTCCCTCATTAGTGACGCCAAGCCCAAGTCGGCCCCGCCTCCTAGGCTGGCAGGGATTCGCCGAGCGCGCAGACAGCGTCCAACTCCCAGTATCAACCCGTCGTACCTCTGTTCTCTAAGCAGTGCGTCCCCGCCGAGTTCCGATGGGCAAATTCGGGGGAGGGGCGGGGGCAGCACCCATCATCACCCCTGCTGGCACTGGACTGACTCTCACCTGTTCCCCCTAGGCGAGCGCTCAGGCGCCGGGTCGTGCCACGCTGCGCACCCGCGAGGGAGCGGAGCCGCGGAAGCCCTGCTGCATTGGTCCCGAGGGCGAGCAAAAGGCCAGGGGGGGGGGGGGCGGCTCATCCCCATACTGAGGGCTCCCGCAGCCCCGCAGCTCCTGCAGCCCCAGCCGTGCCCGCTGGGACCCGGTTCCTCGCCGAGCAAGGGTGTCGGCGCGCTTTCCCACGGTCTACTCCGCAACCAAACGCGCCGCGCCAGGGACGGGTGAGGAAGGGAGAGTTCCCGCGGTTATGTGGCCCGACCCCGCCACCCCGGACACCCCTTCTCTCGCTCCAGGTAGTCGCAGGCACCAGCCTTCGCCTTGAGCTCTTGTTCAGGGGAAAAACTTGAGGGGCCAATGGAAAGCGGATCATCTCCGCTTCCCGGCGCGCGCTCCGGAAAAGCTGGAGCCAGGGAAGCGGTGTCGCCTGGCTCCAGACACAGCAAGGCATTTGGGGTGAAAGCACTAAAGCTCATTTCCAAGGGACTAGAGAGGTCACGTAGAAGAAGGAGACAAGCCCCATCGCGAGACTTAAAACGAAGCCAGGGGTCAGGGGAAAGAGAGCTGAGAACAGGGGGACTGCGGCTAGCAAAGTATCCCGCACCCGGGCTGCAGTGCGTCCCCGCGACTCCCGCACTAGCGGGATCGCGCGCCAGCCAGGGCCTGCGGAGTAAGTTCTGGTGGCCGCCCGCTCCGTGTCCCTGGTTGGAGCTCGAGATCCGCAAAGGCAAAGGCAGGAAGAAAACACCCAGGTGTTTTGACCACACCTGTTGGTCCCAGGAGAGCCAGAACCACAGACTCCTACGTCCCTCCCGCAGGCTCCACCACCTCCCGGGGCCCTCCAGCGTGCTCCCTGGACTGCGATGGGGGACCCTCCACGGGCATCTCAGCCAGAAAATGTGCAAGCCGGGAAATAAACGAGCGCCCCGGGTCAGGTCGGGTCGGGGCGTGGGCGCCGCGGGAGTCCGTGGGCCCTGGAGAAAGGGGTGAGGGATTGCGGGGAGCCGCCACCGGGAGTCCAGGGCTGGCGACGGGGCCTGGAGCGCACGGGTGCTCACCTCGCTCGGTAGACTGAACGTAGCGCACGATATCTTCCACGTCCAAGTCTTTGGTCTCGTCGAAATTGTAGGCGGACGTGTGCAAGCCCTCCTCCTGGAACACCTCGTGGACCCCCTCGAGGGTGAAGTAGCAGTTCCGCTCCAGCTTGTCGTCGCTGTAGACCAGCGTGGCGCGGCTCCACTGGTGGTGGCGGAACAAGGCGAGCATCATCTCGCCCATCTTGGCATAGGCGGGAGCCACACGCGTGAGGTGCGAGTACTCTGTGTCCTTTTGCTGGAAGCCGGCGGCCAGCGCCCCGGCCGACAACATGGGCAGGTTCCAGTGCGACGCCAGCCGGGCCACGGGAGCCGCCGCGTACTCGCACACGGGCCCCAGGAGCAGATCGGGCTTGGCCCCCCGCGCCGCGATCACTCGGTCCACCAGGCTGAAGAGCGCGCGGTTGCCGCAGTCCGAGTCCTCGTAGGCCACCTGGAAGCGGGTGCCGGGTGGCAGCAGCCGCCGCCCGGTCCCGTTGCCCTCCACGCTGCGGAGCGCGTACTCGATGGCCGGTCGCACCCGGGCCAGGGAGAACAGGTACGAGTCGTCCTGAGGCAGCAGCACCAGCACCTCGATGTTCTGCGGGAGCAGTTCCTCTCCCTCCCGGCGCCCGGAGCCCGGGCCCGGGTCCGCGCCCCCGCCGTTCCGGCCGCTCGCCCCGCCAGCCAGCACCGCCCAGCGCAGCCAGACGCACGCGGAGAAAGTGAGCACCCGCAGGGAAGGCATGGTGCCGCGGCCTCCGACTCGCCCCGGGCCCCTCACCCTCCCCGCTGCGCCCCTCCCCAAGCTTCGCTCCGAGGTCCCTGTGCCCCCTTGGGCGCTTGCGGAGCACAGAGCTCCCCCCTTTGCGAACTCGCCAAGCGATGGAGAGGACGAGTCCTTCTCTGCAGTGTCAGTAGTTGGAAAAAAAGAAGAAAAAGTTGACTGGGAGGAAGCCTACACTGGCCTCATTTCTTTATCTATACAACTTATCATAAAGATCTCTATTCGCTCTCCCTGGACGTATACTATTTTGCTTAGAGGTGGCTTCGTATTTGGGCGTGCTGAGATTGCTTTGGAAAGCGTATTTAGAAAAGAAAAGAGAAAAAAAGTTAGACTTGTCCAAGTGCTTGGAATTGACGGTGCATCTCCCTCGCGTTTGATCTCATTGATTCGTGCCGGTTCCTGGATCCCTAACCCGCGTTTAAATAGCGTGGCAGCCGAGGAGCGTGTTGCCACACATGGCGCGCCGCGGCCGTGCCTGTATTTCCAGCGGGTGGGGTGTTGGGGGTGGGGGCTCGGCTGGGGGAGCCTCTCATTAACATTCTTACATCAGGGCTCCTCCCCGCACCCCTACCCTTCCCACCCCACCCCCGTCCTGACGCCGGGCTCCCCCGCCGCCCAGGCCTTTTCCTTAAAGCCGCAGCCGCACACGTAGGCCCCCGGGGGGAGCCCGCCCCCACCCCGCAATCCCCCTCCCCCACTGCCCCTCACCAGAGAGCTCCCAGTCTGAAGAAGGGACATGTGTAGAGAGTAAAGAAATGCTGTCCTCCAACCCACGCGCCGTGCAATCCCCCGCAGGATCGTGGTTCTAGACGTTGGTGGTTTCGGTGCAAAATCAAGGGTCGGTCCGGCTGGCTTTCACCTCTTTCCAGCTCCTGGCGCGCCGACTCCGGGCAGGTTCTCCCCTCCCCCCCTCCGAGTAGAGTCCAAGGCTTCCGAGCGGCCGCCTAGCTCAACGACCTGGAACGCCCCGCCCCTCCCCCTGCCCTCGCCCGGGGTGGCGCGGTGGCGCTCTGGATGGGCAGCGGACAAGGGTCTGGGGGTCGTCGCGCGCACACTCTCCTGCTCATTTCCAACAGGAAAGAGAAACTTGTTCCCAAAGGCGTGACCGGGAGAGAGCGGTCCGGCTTCAGGAGGCATTCCCCGCCCCCGCCCCCACCGTCCCACTCCAAGCATCACTGCGGGGGGAGCGGGGGACCCTGCTTACTAAACCAGGTAAATAAATAAAGGGACCGTCTCCCCCAAAACGTTCTTCCGAGGATCGAGTGTGAGAGGGCGCCGCTGGGTTCCAAGCCCGGCGTTGCCGTGCGCCCTCCGCTTCCGGCTCCTGGGAGCGCGAGCCGCGTGCCCCGTGCCAGGGACAGTTGCGGCCGGGCCGCCGTCCCAGCGGCAGGAGACCCGGAGGCGAGCGGTCGTGGGAAAGCCGGCGGCCCGAGCGGCCCCCGGAGCGCGCGGGACGCGGGACACCCCGAGGCCATCGGCCGCGTGAGCGCGCTGCCTTGGGCGGAAGAATGGGGACTCCGACGTCCCGCAAAGTCAAAGAGATTCAAAGCATTTGGAGCTGTGCTTTCTCTGGACTGGCCTCCGGCGTCCGCGTTTCAAATCGTCTGAGACCAACGCCCTCTTTCGGCAGAAACGAACAGCCTTCTGGTCGCCTTTCAGCGACCGGGTGCCCCTCCCGGCCCTGCGTTTCTTTGCTTGCAGAGACCCTGAAGCGCTGGCGCCTCTCCTTTGTGACCCTGAGAAAGCCCTTTAGGGGGGTGTGCGGGGATATGGCGGCCTCACGCATCAGCGCTCGCCGCCTGGCATCTCGGTGGGGGCACCCTAAGTGTAATTCTGGGGAGCGCTTCCTCCTGGATCTCGTAGGTTTCAGCTCCTACGCCGTACTTCCTGTGGCGTGTACCCTGTAAACCGAGACTGGTGGGCGCTGCGAGGTCTCACTCGTGGCCACTCCACGCGTGCACAGGAGAACGACCCCAATGGGTTTGCAAGAGTGGCAAGCAGTCGCCAGGCGTGTTTTCCGTGGCACTCGGGGGTGAATTTGAACCGCCAGGCTTTCCACTAGTCCTGAAGCACCTAACCTTTCGTGACACCCAGTTTCTAACACCTGCCAGGCCTTTGACTGAATGAGAGCTGCTACGCATCTTATCGTGAGAGACGGGTCCCTGGAGCAGGACATCACGCGTGGTAGAGAACAGCGAGAAATAGCAAGGAAGGGCCTGGACAAGAGGGGTTCACACAGTGACGGCTGCATTGTGAGGGTGGAGACGTGTTTCACTTGGTGGTGCTTCGTGCCAGTCGTTATGAAGCAGAACCCACCTGGTGGCATCTAACAGCAACGCACAAACAATGGCAAAGAAGCATCTGTTTACAGTGTAATCCGAAAAGCAGGAAGATCCACAGCTTATTACAAGCAGGGTAGAGTCCTTCATGAACCTTTAGAGGGGAGCAGGCTTTCAGGGGATCCTAGATTTTGAAAGAGAAGAACGGCTAAATCCCCAATCCCAGAAGTCTGAGTGAGTGGATTTCAAATCCAGTTGCCAGGAGACATGAAGGAACACGGGGTATGCCCTGTGTCTAGGACTTCAGCCAAAGGCGATAGGATTCTGCAGTGGGTCGTGTGGGGTTATGTGGAGAGGCTGGGGTTTCAATGGCACGGAGCCTCCGCTCCCAGGCACTGCCCAGCCTCGCCAGAGGGTTAGAATAAGACCATGCGTTCACGTTTGTGAGCTGACCACAACCTCTTGGTGACCTTTGAGTGGGAGCTCAAGAGCGCCGGCAAGGTATAGCGGTGGAAGCAGAGACCCCAAAGAGACAGCAAAGGGGGCGACGCCAACCCTCAAAAACTCCCATTTAAATGTCCAAGAAGCATAATTAGGGTCGTGTAAAAATGCTTTTCAAACGAAGATAAGTACAAATGATAGGAAGATCCACCAAGCAATATCAGCATGTAATGCTATGGGGCTTATTGACTTGGATTTCTCCCAGCCAGCTGGCAGTCTGTGTAGATATTCTGGAGTTCCACACCCTGAAATTTGGGGAAAACCTTAGAAGACCGCCTCGCTTTGCAGATTAAGAATTGAGGCCCGAAGAGTATAAGTAACATGTCTAAATACCTCTTCATTTCCTGAAACATTTTTAAATGGAACTTGATTCCAAATGGAAACCTCTAGTGCCTTTGGTGGCTAACCATAAGGTCAGCAATTCAAATCCACCAGCCACTTCTGCTTCCTTAAAAGATTGACAGCCTCAGGACCTCAAGTGGGCAGTTCTGCTCTGTCTTAAGAGGATGGCATTGAGTCAGAATCCACTCTACTGTCGAAGGCTTGTTTTTCTTTGGGGTGGGCGGGGTGCAGTGAGGAAGGTAGCATGTCCTTCCTATTATACCATAGAAGAGGATTGGGGTGTGCAGCTAACCCCACTTTAATTAATAGTCTCTCATATCAAAAAGTCATGTGTAAAGCTAAATCTTGAGAAAAGTCAACCCAGCAAAACTGAAGATTAATAGCACATTATTCTATAGTTAATTTGGGGGGTAGCACTCACATCACACAGATGAACCAAAACAAAACATAAAGACAAGAAAAACAAAACTCCACATCCTTTTGGCTCAATTCTGTAAAATACAAAAATGCAGGAGGTGGAGTGACAAGACTTCTTTTGACATTAAAAAAAAACTGGGTCTGCACTTTCTTACTAATATTGCTGAAGAAAAATCAAGGATATGATAAGGAGATTCTGCAAAAGCAAAATACAATTAGCCAATCGACATTAAAGATGTTAGCCCTGCACTTGATCTGAAGGACGTTTTCCAGAATTTAGTAAACATCTCTTCAGTACCCACAACCTGTGTCTTGGTTTGTTTGTGTTTTCAACCTGAAGCTAGGGAAACAAGACGGCAAGTTTTCTAGAAGGTATGAAACTTTCTTTTCCAGCCCGGGGTCTAGATGTCTTTCCTCTCACGCCATCAGATGAAAAAACTCAACATGTGATTTCATGAAAGAGTTCAGAAACGTTATCAGGAGACAGTTCTACCACCCATTGGTGGAGGCCAGGCGGTTGGTCCCTCTCTCTCTCTCTCCCCCAAAGCCCTGACCACAATCTCTCTCATAAAAACCCACGCAGATTTGAAGGGCAGCTCCTCCTTCTCCTTTGTGCAGAGAGCCCCAAGGTCACGTTTAAGAACATCGCTGGGAAAGTCTCCAGCCCGCAAAGAAAATACTTCTGGGCATAGAATTGTTGAAAACACACTTCCCCCTAGAGGCAGAAAAGATGAAAGAATTTTACACACACAATTCAAGAGCATCTCTGCGACGTAATGAGCACTGCGGTGTTCTTTTTAATGTCTGGTGGATGTTTCAGCGTGAGTGAAGAAAATCAGTGGATGCCAAACACTGAAATTAAAACATTGCCTCCAGGTCTTAGCTTTCCTTAGCAGAGGCTCTCTTATGTGACCCTCTTTCTTCTGTTACACAAATGTGTGAAATTTTGCCAGCACCATGAATAATAGACACTCCATATTTTTTCTATTTAAATTGATGATTTGAAGTGAAATGTCGCCTTGAGGCATTCTTTTGAAAACTGCTGGCAGATTCGGTGCCGCTGGTCAGAGCTGTTTCTGTGTTAGTGCTCTCTGAGGCTCCAGTGCTTCTTTGAAGATGTTCTTTCTGAGGTGGAGCAACATTGCAAAGACTTTTGGGGGGAAAATCCATAGCTGATTCATGATTTAATCTGAGTACCAGTGTGGGGCAGTCCAAGGGTGGCACAAACAAATAAACACTGAACCAAAAGTTTGGCCATTCAAACCCACTCAGAGGAACTCTGTTATTTCAGTTTGTCTAGAGAAACAGATGCAGTGACACATATGTATAATGAAAAGGTTTATATCAACAAGTAATCTTATATCGAATAGAGCCTTGGTGGTGTCGTTGTTATGTCTTGAGCCTCATGGGCGGCAGTTCTAAGCCACCAGCAGCTTTTTGGGAGAAAGACTGGGATTTCTACTCCCATAAACAGTCTCAAAAGCCCAAAGGGGGTCAATCTGAGCCAGCATTGCCTTGGTGGCAGTGAGAATCTTATATCAAAAGAAGGTAGCCCAGCCTAGTCCAACTCCAGCCCATAGCCTGATGCTAGTCTGTACACCTCTCTTCTACTCAGCTTAGCTTAAGGATGGTGATGCTGACCGCAGGAAGCTCACGGACTGGTGGGTGGAGAGTCACATGGATCTGTGGTAGCTGGAAACGTGGCAGGACACCAACAGCTCTCAGGGTCAGGCAACCCACATGGAGAGGGACACAGAGTCCCAGAGAAGTCCCAGAGCGGAGAAGCCAAAGGGGCACGGAGAGAGCAGTTCTTGAAGGCCAAACTCAGATACAAAAGGCTTATGAGATCAAGGAAGTGTCTTCAGGCTGTTGCTTGATTGACAGATTTGAGTCCACCCCTGGCCAGTAGTGTCTAGTTGGCACTATCCCTAATCACCACAGGCAGTTTGGAAGAAAGGCTTAACCAACAGTTCTGAAAGGTCATGACCTTGACAGCACTAAGGAGGGCAGCTCTACTCGAACACCTGAAGCTTCCGTGCATAGGGTTCACCTTGTTGCCCACTAGTTTGGGTTTAGTTTGGTTTTACTGTTTCCTGCCATGAAATTGTGTAGGCACCGCAAGCTACATGGAGAATGCTCATGACATTGACACATGGATGTTATTTAGTGCCATTTACTAGGTTCACAAGGTGAATGCATTTTTTTATAATGTTCTTTCGTAGCAGTCGCTTTTCGAGGGGAACCCTTGTGGAGCCTCGATACTCATCCCCAGATGTTTCCAGATCATTTGGGATAAGAACTTGGTGTGCAGCTGTATATGCCCATCCTAAGGACTATATCTCATGGGTCTATTTCACTGCACACCGCTATATTCCTAAAGGAATGTGAGGACACACCGAAATACTTAAAACAGAATTTTTTAAGTGTTCTTCACAGCAACCTTCACAGCCACTGAGTCATACTTTATTATCTTCCTTAATTCTTTACTTATGACCCCAGCCTCAACGACCTTCTCCTCTGCCATCAGCGTTTCCAGAGAAAGAATTTTTGAAAAGAAAAGCAAGGGCTCTTGACCAGACTAAATTTTATTTCCATTTACGGAGAGGGGTATTTTGAGTTCAAATCCAGAAGTCTTACATGTTGTTGTTGTTTTTGTTGTTGTTGTTGTTGTTGTTAGGTACTGTCAAGTCAGTTCTGACCCACAGCAAAGCCATGTGTAACAGCAAACACTGCCTGGTCCTGCCTCATCCTCACAGTTGTTTCTATGTTGGACCCCATTGTCACAGCCACTGCATCAACTCATCTTGCCTAGAGTCTTCCTCCTTTTCACTGCCCTCTAGGGCAAGAATGATTTCCTTCTCCAGGGACCAGTCTCTTGAAAGCAAGTCCAGTACATGTGAGATGAAGTCTTGCCATCCTTGCCTCTAAGACATATCTGTTCTTTGGCACTCCCTGGTACATTCAATATTCTTCACCAGAACCATAATTTAATTCAAAAGCACCAATTCCTCTTTGGTCTTCCTTATTCAGTGTCCACTTTTACATGCAGATAAACCAAAAACCAAATTCACTGCCACTGAATCTCTGCGGACTCATAGCAACCCTATAGGGCAGGGGAGACTTGTCCCTGGAGTTTCTGAGACTGGACTTGTTTACGGGAGTAGAAGCCCTGTCTCTCCCCCGAGGAGTGACTGGTAGTTTCAAACTGCTGACCTTGAGAACTGTAGCCCAGTGCATAATCACTGCCACCAGGGCTTGATTGAAAATACTTTGGCTTGGGTCAGGCTCACCTTTAGTTCTTAAAATAACCGCCTTTCTTCTCAACATTTTAAATAGGTCTATGCGGCAGATTGACCTAATGCAGTGCATCCTTTGAGCCATTGACTGCTGCTTCCGTGAGCATTGATTGTGGATACAAGCAAGACAAATCCTTTACAACTTCAATCTTTTCTCCATTTATTATGTTGCTACCTATTGATCCTGTGTGAGCATCGGGATCTTTTTTACCTCTGTACTGACAACTACAAACTTTGATCTTCATCAAAAGGTGCCTCAAGTCCTCCTCACTTTCAGCAAGCTACATATGTAGCCTATTTTACAAGAGTTCCCTTACTTTTAAAATGGAGACAATGTTATCTTGATGTTGCAGAAGTAAGGTTCAGAAAAAATGTAAGGTTCAGGAAAACCTAAGGTAAAAGTGTTGGGTATACTGCAGGAAGTTAATTCCGACATTCCCTTCACTGCCTGGAGTGCATAGGATCACCACAGGTTGGAAACAACTCAATGACACCAAACAGCAATGACGACGACAACAGATTCTTGGGGAATGAATGACTGAACAAGTCTAAGCAGTATGACTTCCTTGTGACTTATTCGGTTTCATCTTTTATCATGTTTGCTTGGCAGCATGGCGTCTAGAGGTAAACCCTCCTGGAAATCACTGATATTGGCCTTGGACTTCCAACCCCAGATATTTCCAGACAGTCTCGAAATGTGAGCTTCTTGAATAGTAGGGGCACATGAGCAGAAGCTTACAGCTATGTCTACCACCCGCAATTGCCTTTACCCGTCATTAGGTCCTTCTAGAAACGTGGGCCGCCCTCGGCCTGAGAGGCCTAAGGAGAGCACAGGGAGACTGGAACAATCCAGAGAATGACGAAGGCAAAATTGAGCTGGTTGTGCAAAGGGGACTTGGAGGATAAAGGGAAGTGGGGACCGAGTATACGAAAGCACAAACGCGACTGTCCTGGGAGGAACGCATGTCATGCGGAGGGTGTGTTCATATTGAGTGAGTGGGCACACCAAGTGCTTGGGCCTAGTGTCAAAAAATACTTGTAGGAGAAAATCTTGCCTGTCAAAGCGCTCCTCTTAGTGGACAATGCTCATGCTCAGCCTTCAGGCTCGGAGGGTAAGTTGGATGATCAAGGTTCCTTCATCTACTACGAGGTTCTTGCCCTGACTCCTCTCATCCAGCCCATGGACCAGCAAGTCATTGCTGCTTCCAAAAACCTGGACGCCAACATCCGACACCTGAGTGACCCTTCAAGAGTTCTGGAAATATCATTTTCATTTCACTTCCCCCACTGCATTACCCTTATCAACCAAATCAGGGGTGGGGGGTGGGGGGGAGGAGGCAGCGGGCGAATCCCTTTTTTTTAACAATTTATTGGGGCTCATACAATTCTTATCACAGTTCATACTAATACATACATCAATTGTATAAAGCACATCTGTACAGTCTTTGCCCTAATCATTTTTTTCTCCTCTTTTCTTTTTTTACATTTTATTAGGGACTCATACAACTCTTATCACCATCCATAAATATACATACATCAATTGTATAAAGCACATCCATACATTCCCTGCCCCAATCATTCTCAAGGCATTTGCTCTCCACTTAAGCTCTTTGCATCAGGTCCTCTTTTTTTTTTCCCCTTCCCTCCCCTTTCCCCCCTCCCTCATGTGCCCTTGGTAATTTATACATCGTTATTTTGTCATATCTTGCCCTATCCGGAGTCTCCCTTCCCCCCTTCTCTGCTGTCCCTCTCCCAGGGAAGAGGTCACATGTGGATCCTTGTAATCAGTTCCCCCTTTCCAACCCACTCACCCTCCACTCTCCCAGCATCGTCCCTCACACCCTTGGTCCTGAAGGTATCATCCACCCTGGATTCCCTGTACCTCCAGCCCTCATATGTACCAGTGTACAGCCTCTGCCCTATCCAGCCCTGCAAGGTAGACTTCGGATCATGGTAGTTGGGGGGAGGAAGCATCCAGGATCTGGGGGAAAGCTGTGTTCTTCATCGGTACTACCTCGCACCCTAATTAACCCATCTTCTCTCCTAAACCCCTCTATGAGGGGATCTCTATTGGCCGACACTTGGGCCTTGGGTCTCCACTCTGCACTTCCCCCTTCATTTAATATGGTATATATATACATATACATATATACATATACACATATATACACATACATACACACACTTATATCTTTTTTTGCATGGTGCCTTATACCTGGTCCCTTGGCACCTCGTGATCGCACTGGCCGGTGTGCTTCTTCCATGTGGCCTTTTTTGCTTCTGAGCTAGATGGCCGCTTGTTCACCTTCAAGCCTTTAAGACCCCAGACACTATCTCTTTTGATAGCCGGGCACCATCAGCTTTCTTCACCACATTTGCTTATGCACCCATTTGTCTTCAGTGATCCTATCATGGAGGTGTGCAGTCAATGATATAATTTTTTGTTCTTTGATGCCTGGTAACTGATCCCTTTGGGACCCCTCGATCACACAGGCTGGTGTGTTCTTCCATGTGGACTTTGTTGCTTCTGAGCTAGATGGCCGCTTGTTTATCTTCAAGCCTTTAAGACCCCAGTCACTATCTCTTTTGATAGCCGGGCACCATCAGCTTTCTTCACCACATTTACTTGTTCACCCACTTTGGCTCCAGCCGTTGTGTCGGGAGAGTGAGCATCATAGAGTTCCAATTTAATAAAAGAAGGTATTCATGCATTGAGGGAGTGTTTGAGTAGAGGCCCAAGGTCCTTCCGCCACCTTAATACTTGACCTATAAATATAGACACATAGATCTATTTCCCCATCCTCCTATATATATATTTGCATGTACATGTATTTATCTAGACCTCCAAGAATGCCCTTTGACTCCTAGCTCTTTCCTCCATCTCCCTTGACTTTCCTCCTGGCGGGCGAACCTCTTACAAGACCATGAACTCTGTATGGTGGAAGTTGTGACCAAAAGCTATGACAGAGTGAGACTGAAGGCATTGAGGGCTCCGAGGAGAAGCCTCCTGTGGAGGATGTTGTGTCTCTCAGCTGGTCAGTGGGTCTAGACATTGATGGAGAGGACATGGAGGGCTGGGTAAAGGTGAGGAGCTCACGAGTGAAGAATGTCGGAAGGAGCAACAGCGGGGCGGCAGCTGAGGAAATGTCCGGGGGGGTGGGGAGGGAAGAGGTCCACAGTCCGTGAAGAAGAGAAATGAATGCTAACCGGATGCCCTGGCCACTTTCTGGATGGAATTGCACCCAGATAAGGCAATGACAGAACTGTGAACGGTGAAAGTGCTGCCTCTCACTTTAGGAACATTTTGAAAGGGGAAGGCTTTCTCTTCTGGCTCTGGAGGAAAGATTTTGTCTCTTCTCAGTTTTTTAGTCCCTTCTCACTAGTTCCTTGGTCCTCTGGTGATTTTCATGTGACAGGTCACCTGTCTTCCCCCACCTCTATTTTTATATCACAAGAATTATTCACTTAAGAAATGTCCTGGGGTGTAGTAGGTGAAGAGTTGGGCTGTTGACTGGAAGGTCCGCAGTTCAAATCCACCAGCTGCTCCAAGGAAGAAAGGTGAGGCTTTCTGCTCCCATAAACATGCACAGCATCGGAAACCCTAGAAAGAGGGCCACTCTGAGTTGTACTAGACTCAAAGGCAGTAGGTTTGGTATTCTTGTTGTTGTTTAACACAATGAAGAAAACCCTTTCACCAATGGGATTATAATCACAGGTGTAGAGTTAGAATTTGTCATTTGGATGAGGGCACAATTCAATGCATAGCCATCATAATTCTCAGAAAAATTCATATATGACCATCTTGGCTCCCTGATTATGCAACCAATATAAGAAGCCAAAGGTTTTATATATCAATTTAAAGAGGTCTTGGCACCTGGATTTAAAATCACTGTATTATCTGTACATAAAACTTGACTATTTTCTTGCTAATGAGAAAATTGCAAAGTCTTAAAAAACTCTGTATGTTATTTTATAATGCTATGTACAGAAATTAAAGATGATGAGGACATTTTTGTTCCCAAAATGTGAAATTTTGTGAGGTGTTTGAGATACTTTTCTTAGCTTTCCAAGATGTTTCTCCTTTATTTATTTACAACTCAAAAAAAGAAAAAAATACCACTGCCATCAAGTCAATTCTGACTCATCTTGAATTGCTGATGCATGAAACTAAAATAGAACAGAATGTCAGGATGAAAACATCAGAGAAATTCTTGACCCTTGCCCTTTCATATTTTTGGTAATCCTGATGGGACACCAAGCTTTGCCTGACATTATGGAAAAAAGTGTTGCTTCAAACTGACATTGTTCCTTTTCTATTGTTCGTAACCCCTTTGTCATTACGTGTGCCTTGTTTAGCCTCTCCCCTACGAAAAATAGTCTTTTCAGTCTTTATATAATTTTTCTATAAATTACCTGTGATGTATACCTAAATCTCCTTGCTTTGTGAATTCTTGATAGTCCTCATGGATGATATGGATATAGCTGGCGGCTAAGGTAATCTCTCATACACAGGGGAATGTCGATATACAAGTTCTCTCGAACCATCCCCTCCCATTTGACCTGATGACTGTACATGGATTCGCCCTCTCCCATCACAAGCCTGGCCTGCTGACCTTGGATTCATCGGCCTCTGCAGCCACCAGCCTATGCTCTTCCTGCCATTTGGATTCATCAGCCTTTGTAGCTACAAGAATCAGGATAACATGCCAGCTAGAATACTTCTGGAATTATACTTGCCCACTTCTACAACTATATGCATCCATTTTTATTTAAATTTACATAAATAAATATAGATAAAGGTACAGGTACAGATAGAGTTGTTAGGTGTCATTGAGTCAGTTTCCCCCATGGTGACCCTATGAACAACAGAACAAAACACTGCCCGGTCCCACACCATCCTCACAATTGTTCGTATTCTTGAGCCCATTGTTGCAGCCAAGATGGTAAGCCATCTCCTTGAGGGCCCAATTCTCTTTCCCTGTCCCTCTACTTTATTAAACATGAAGTCCTTCTCCAGGGACTGGTCTCTCCCCTGACAACATGCCCAAAGTACGTAAAGTGAAATATTGCCATCCTTGCCTCTAAGGGGCACCCTGGTTTTGCTTCTTCCAAGACAGATTGGTTTGTCTTTTTACCAGTCCATGATACTTTTAAGTCCAGAGCCACAATTCAAATGCACCAATTCCTTTACGGTCTTCTTTATTCAATGTCCAACTTCATGTGCATATATAAGGCAATTGAAGATGCCATGGCTTGAGACAGGTGCACCTTAGTTGTCAAAAGTAGCATCTTTGCTGCTTCAACACATTAAAGAGGTCTTGTAGAGCAGAGTCACCTAATGCAACTCATCTTTTGATCTTTTGACTGCTGTTCCCATGAGCATTGCTTGTGGATCCAAGCAAGACAAAATCCTTGACAATTTCAACCTTTTCTCCATTGATCAGGATGTTACCTAATGGACCAGTTGTGAGGATGCTGGTTTTCTTTACATTGACTTTTAATCCATACTGAAGGCTGCAATCCTTGATCGTTATCAGCAAGTACTTCAAGTCTTCCTCACTTTCAGCAAGCAAGGTTATGTCATCTATATATCACAAGTTGCTAACAAACCTTCCTCCAATCTTGATACCACATTCTTATCCAATAATCCAGCTTCTCTGAAGATTTGCTCAGCATACAGATGGAATAAGTGTGGTGAGAGGATACAACCCTGACACGGAGCTGAGTTGACTAGAGAAAAAAAATCCAGTAGCACTCATATATGTGTAAGAAAGTAATTATGGGCCACTTGGGTACAGTCAAAGTCATATCCATTTGTATGCACATATTACTATGTCAGCAGGTCCACCTAGACAAGATAGGCTGGACAAATAATGAGAGAAGAAAACAACAGGACCAACGGTCCTGGAGGGACATGAGAGCGTGGGAGGTAGGGGAAGGGAGGAGGTGTCGCCCAACACAGAAACAAGGGAACAGCAAATGGTTCTAAACCAGAGGAGGGAGGGGAGGGGAAGACTGGAAGGGAGTGACCAAGAGCAAGGTAACTGAGAGGAACTACTGAATCCAGAATGAAGGCCAAACATGGTAATGGGTCGGGAGGAAAGCGAAAGGAAATAGAGGAAAGGAGTAGGAGGCAAAGTGCATACAGAGAACCCTAAATACAGACATGTACATATGTAAATATATTTATGTTTATGGGGGCAATAGATTTATATGCATATATTTATAGGTTCAGTAGTAGGGTAGCAGATGGACACTGGGCCTCCTCATGCATAATCCCCCAATACAATAGCACCTCGCCCTGCTAAGCAGCCATTGCAGGATACATGATCACTGAAGACAGCCGTGTGTGTAAGCAAATGTGGTGAAGAAAGCTGATGGTGCCCGGCTATCAAAAAAAGATATAGCGTCTGGAGTCTTAAAGGCTTGAAGGCAAATAAGCGGCCATCTAGCTCAGAAGCAACAAAGCCCACAGAGAAGAAGCACACGGCCTAAGCGAACACAAGGTGTTGAATGGACCATGTAGCAGATACAAAGGAACAAAAACAATCATTGTGTGATCACCTTCCTCACATAATGGCTGAAGACGAAAGTGCACCAACATAGGTGACCATGAAGGACAGAGGAGACCAGGTCTCCAACATCAAAGGTGGGGTGGTGGTGAGAATCACATCACCGTGAAAGAGGGGGAGTGCATGATGGGGACCCAATGCCCACCTGTAGAGAGCTGAACACCCCTTCCAGAGGGGTAGTGAGGAGGAGATGGGCCACACAGGGTTCAGTGTAACAACAATGAAACTCAAAACCTTCCTCTAGTTCCTGAACGCTTCCTCCCCTCCCAATCATCATGACCCCAATCCTAACTTGCCTTGCGGACCTGGTTGTACCAGAGGATGTACAGCGGTGCAGTGGGGATCTGGAGGCACAGGGAATCTAGGACAGACGAACCCTTCAACACCAGCGGTGGGAGAGGCGACACCAGGAGGGAAGGGCATGTAGAAAGGGAGAACCGATCTCGGAGATCTATGTGTAACCTCCTCTCTGGGAGATTGTTAAGGGGGAGGCGGGTGAGGGGAGACGCCGGGGAGTGTAAGATAAGATATAATAATTATTTATAAACTATCAAGGGACCAGGGGTGGGATCGGAGAGGGAGGGGGATGGGGGAAAAAAAGGGAAACCGAGCTGATTCCAGGAACCCAAGTGGAAGGTGAATTATGAGAGTGACGAGTGCAACGAATGTATAAGGGTGCTTTGCTCATTTGATGTATGCACAGATTGTGATAAGAGCCTTATGAGCCCCAATAAAAAGATTTTTAAAAAAAGAAAGTAATTATATATCAAGAAATCAGGGTCCCAATCCAAATCAAGTCCTTAAGTCTGATACTAGCCCATAAGTCCCTCTTCAGACACGAGCAGCCCCCTACAATGATGCAGAATGAAGGAAGATCACAGGCCAGTGGGTACAAAGTCATGTGAATCCAGCATTGGTGGGAAAATGGCAGGAATCTGGCAGCTCTCAGGGTGTCCAGCAATCAGGAAGGTGAAGGGAGAGAGATGGAGAGGAGGAAGGCCACACTCCCAAGGAGACAGCATCAGGCTGTGAACTGATTGACAGGTTTGACTCCACCCCCAGCGAGGAGTGTCTAGTTGACATAAGGTCATATAACGACCACACACAACTTTGCTGATTTTAAACCATGCAGGATTTCCCTGGTTCCTTTCCCACAACTGTCCCTTGATCCATTTACTGCACAAATGCGTCATGAGCACAATGAAGTGTTATGGAATTCCCCTTCTTCTGAAGTTTATCCATAGTTTGTTATGATCCACGAATGCCTTGGCATAGTCAATAAAACACAAGTGCACATCTTTCTGGCATTCTCTGCTTTGAGCCAAGTTCCAACCAACATCAGCCAGGATAACCCTGTTCCATGTCTTCTTCTAAATCTGTCCTGAACCTCTGGCAGCGCCCTGTCATTGTACTCCTGTAACCGTCATTGGAGGATCTTCAGCAAGGTGTACTGGCATGTGCTATTGTGCTGTAGTTTGACCACAATGGTCTGTGGGACCATCTTTCTTTGAAATGAGTACAAATATAGATCTCTTCTAGTCAGGTAGGCAAGTAGCGGTCTTCCCAATTTCCTGGCATACACAAGTAAGTGTTTCCACTACTTTGTCAGCTTGTTGAAACATTTCGATTGGTATTCCATCAATTCCTGGAGCCTTGTTTTTGGCTAATCTTTTCAGTGCAGCTTAAACTTCTGCCTCCAGCACCATTAGTTCCCTTCCAAAATGGTAGAATGTAAACTAGTTCTTTTGGGTACCATGTCTCTGGGTATTCTTTCCATGTGTTTTTGATGCTTCCTTCATCATTCAATGTTTTGTCCATCGAATTTTACAATATTACAACTCAAGGCTTGAATTGTTTCTTGAGGGTTTTTTTGGTTTAAAATATGCTGAGAGTGTTCTTTCATTTTGGTTTTCTAGTTCTAGGTCGTTGCACATTTCATTAGAATGTTTGGTTTTGTCTTTGGAGCTGCCCTTTGAAATTCATTATTCAGCTCTTTGGCTTCACCATTTCTTCCATTTGCTTTAGATACTCTAAGAGTAAGAGCAAGTTTTAGAGTCTCTTCTGACATCCACTTTGATCTTTTGTTTCTTTCCTGTCTTTTAAATTACTTTTTGCTTTCTTCATGAATGATACTCTCGATGTTCTCCGACAGCTTCAATGTATCAAATCTGTTCTTAAATTGTTCTCAAAGTTTAAATGGGATAGACTCAAGGTTATCTTGTGGCTCTAGTGTCCTTATTTTGATTTTCTTCAGCTTTATCTTGAACTTACATTTGAGCAATTAATGGTCTGTTCAAAAAACAGCCCTTGGCCTGGGTTTAGCTGCTAAGTTTCTCCATCATCTCTTCCCACAGATGTAGTCTATTTGATTTCTGTTTATTCCATCTGGAGAAGTCCATGTGTATGGCTGGAGAAGCCTTTTGTGTTATTGAAAAAATGTACTTGCTATGAACAAGTCATTGGTTTTGTAAAATCCTTTCATGTGATCATGAGCTCTCCAACTTCATTCTTATAACCAAGTCCATATTTTCCAACTTCTATTGCTTCATCTGTGTTCCCAACTCTTGCATTCAATTCACCAGTAATTATCAATATATCTTGATTACATGTTTGGTCAACTTCCAATGGAAGACATCAGTAGAGTTCTTAAATTTTGTATCACTAGCTTTTTTATAAATTTGAATAATATTTGTATTGTTGGAATTTCCTTGAAGGCCCGTATCCTACCACACACAGCATTGTACTTCATGATTGATTTGCAATATCCTTTTTGACAACGAATGCCACACCATTCCTCTTGATTGAATTATTCATGGCATAGTGAATCTTATGATTTTCTGATTCAAAATGACCAACACCAGTTCATTTCAACTCACTAATGCCTAGGATATTGGTCTTTATGTATTCTGTTTCACTTTTGACCTCTTCCAATTTTCCTAGCTTCATACTTTCAAGTTCTAATCATGAGCAGATATTTTTCAGCTGTTCTTCTTATCTTGAGTCCCGCCTCATCAGCAAACGAAGATCCCAAAGCCTCCACTCCCACAAGCTGTTCCTGACACAAGTCACCTTGGTTGACTCCACTCTGAGACACAAGCTCCTCCTCAGTCACCCTTCAAGTGACATTGAACCCAAGGGCTCATGCCCCACCTCTATCTCCTATAATGTTCTGCTTCCGTTTGTTAGGCCTTCAGTATCTGACAGTATTTTGAAACTTTGCTTAAGGTTTTCAGAGGCTCCTCACTCCAAAGGAGGAAGCCCAGTCCTTCCACATTGTCTATTCTTACTCTGAAGCTCCACGGAAACCTGTTCACTTTAGGTTACTGTGATGGTATGTGAAGTAACAGTGACATAACTTTCAGAAACCTCTCTCTGAACCAGCAGTTGCTGTCATACGCTATCCTGGGATTTGCTGTGCCTGAAGCAAGGAGTTTCTTTTGTTTGATGGTTGTCTTCTTGATCTAGTTTGCCATGTAACAAAAAATGGGTGGCTAGAGATGTTGGCATTCCTATCAATTACAGGATATAATTCTGTCTGCCTAACTGTGAGTCCAACACCAACCAAGTAATTCTACTCTGTCCACTATGATCATAGTGCATCAGAGTCAACTCGATGGCAATGAGTTTTGGGTTTGGAAGCAGCAGGTATATACATGGCGGTTGTTGAGTCATATATTTTCACTTTATTAAAATGCTGTTTATACTATATCCACACTGCTCTTCAGAATGGCAGCATCAATTTAAACTTCCATTAACTCTATTTGAAATTTTCCTCCAAGATCTTCTTTATAGTAAAGATTCAGTATGTTTGTCACATTTGCCAAGTGTATCTCCATAACCTAAGAGGAGAGCTGAGCCAATTTCCCAAGATTCTTCTGAAGACTTCATCTTTATAACTTGGGAGTCCAGGCTCAAGATGAAAACAGAGCTTGAGCAAAAGTCCTAGACTTGACCTTTAATTGGCCTGAATTAGGTCACCCAACTATCCCTGGCCATATACTGTGGCCTAGGGAATTGCAGCTAATAATTGAAGAGTTGATTACTCTAAGACTGTTGCTGTCCCTACAGGATACTGAGTGAACAAAAACAACAAGTGCTCACTGGTGTCTTCTCTCCTCTAGTAACAGAGCTGACATTGCGGAGAACCAGGTCCAGAGTCTCATTATGCGAGTGCCTGAATTACAACGGCAGCTGGATTGCAAATCTACAGCAGTGTCTGCTACCAAACTGAGGGCATTGGTTGGGAAAAGTTGGGACCCTGAAACATGGGATGGGAACATATGGGCTGATAATACAGAAGAGGAGGATATTGAGCCCTTAGAAACAATCGACCCACCCCAGTCAATAGATCCACCACTTCAAGCTGACAGTATTAATTCACAATCCACACCTGAGCAGATCAGCCAAACTATTCCAGTTGATATGCCAGGTGGGGCTGCATCAGTAGCATTGCCTGAGGAAGATGCCTTACAAGATACTGCTGAGAGCACTCAAGAAACACCCTCACCACCGATTATTTCAGCTAGACCTGTCACTAAAATTAAGTCTCAGAAAGCTCCTAAAGGTGATGTTGAGATGATTAGCTAAGAAGAAGAGCACTATCCTCATAAAGATCTGCTCTCAAATATGTACAAGCAGAAGCCTGGGGAATATCCTTGGGAATGGTTACTAGGGGTTACTAGGGGTGTGGGATACTGGTTCAGGAAATGTAATATTAGACTGGTCTGAGTTTCTGGATATGGGACCCCTAAGCACAGACTCTTCTTTCAATGTTTCTGTGAGTCAGGCTAAAAAAGGATCTAATTCTTTATTTGGTTGGTTCAATGAAGCATGGACCACCAGATGGCCTAGATTAGACCAACTTGAAGTACCTGACCTACCTCGTACACTGTAGAGGAAGGCATCCAAAAGCTTAGAGAAATTGGTATGTTAGAATGGATCTATCAAGATATTCCCATAGACCCAACAAGGGGGTGTCCTGAGGACATACCCTTTACCACAACCATAAGGAACAAGTTTGTGAAGTGAAACCCAGCATCTCTGAAGACTCATGTAATTGCTATTTTATGTGCACCAGAGTTAACAGTGGGCCCTGCCCTAAGCAAACTCCAATATTTGCCCACAATGGGGCTGATTGGTCCCCGTGATGCTAGAAGGCAGGTGTCAGCACTGAATCAACAGAGACAGGGTGGGCGTGGTTATAATAGACAACAAGCTTTCAGTAGTAATCAAAGCAACCTGTCTCATGTGGAATTATGGCATTGGCTACTTAGCCACGGTGTCTCTAGGAATGAAATAGATGGGAAACCCACTAAATATTTACATGATCTATACAAGCAGAAGAATGGTAGATCAGGTGAACAGCAGAATAGACAGTCACAATCGTTCAACCAATTCCCAGACCTAAGCCAATTTACAGACCCACAACCCCTTGAATGAGGGGGAGGCTGGGTCCCTTTGAAGGAGGACCCTGCTACATCACTGAAGGTTTGTACTGTTAGTCTTTCTTCTAGCCTTCCCCAAAGGGACCTGCAGCCTTTCACAAAAGTGACTGTTCATTGGGGGGAAGGAAACAATCAAACTTTTCAGGGATTACTAGACACCAGCTCAGAATTGACACTAGTCCCAGGAGACCCAAAGTGTTTCAAAGGCCCATCGGTCAGAGTGGGGCCTTAGGAAGGTCAAGTTATCAATGGAGTTGTAGCTCAGGTATGCCTCACTGTGGGTCCAGTGGGCCCCCAGACCCATCCTGTGGTTATTTCCTAAGTTCCAGAATGCACCATTGGAATAGACATACTTGGTAACTGGCAAAACCCTCATATTGGATCCCTGAAATGTGGAATAAGGGATATCATGGTAGAAAAGGCCAAGTGGCCACCATTAGAACTGCCATTGCCTAGGAAAATCGTAAACCAAAAGCAGTACCACATTCCTGGAGGGATTGCAGAGATCAGTGCCATCATGAAAGACTTGAAAGATGCAGGGGTGGTGATTCCTACTACATCCCCATTTAACTCACCTATTTAGCCTGTAAAGAAGACAGATGAATCCTGGAGAATGACAGTGGATTATCGTACACTTACCTAGGTGGTGACGTCAATTGCAGCTGGCGTTCCAGATGTGATTTCATTGCTTGAGCAAATTAATACTTCTCCTGGTACTTGGCATGCAGCTATTGATCTGGCTAATGCCTTCTTCTCCATACCAGTCTCAAAAGACCACCAGAAGCAGTTTGCCTTCAACTGGCAGAGGCAACAATATACTTCCACAACTCTCCCCCAGGGGTACATCAACTCTTCTGCCCTGTGCCATAATTTAGTCTGACGGGACCTTGATCACCGGTCTATTCCACAAAATGTCACACTGGTCCATTATATGGATGACATCATGCTGATTGGATCCACTAAGGAGGATGTATCAAAGACTCTAGATTCATTGATATATCTGCGTACAAGAGGTTGGGAAATTAACCCAATGAAGATTCAGACACCCTCCACCTCAGTAAAATTTCTAGGGGTCCAGTGGTGTGGGCATGTCAAGACATTCCTACTAAAGTGAAGGATAAGCTATTGCATTTGGCACCCCCAATGACTAAAAAGTAGGCACAACGCCTAGTGGGCCTCTTTGGATTTTGGAGACAACATATCCCTCACTTGGGTCTTCTATTTTGACCTATTTATCAAGTGACATGAAAAGCCTCCAATTCTGAGTGGGGCCCAGAACAAGAAAAGGCTCTTCAATAGGTTCAGGCTGCCGTGCAAGCTGCTTTGCCACTGGGACTATATGATCCATTGACCCAATGGTACTAGAGGTGTCAGTTGTAGATAAAGATGTAATGTGGAGTCTTTGGCAGACCCCTATTGGTGAATCACAGCGTAGACCGTTGGGATTTTGGATTAAATCCTGCCATCCTCTGCAGACAACTACTCCCCCTTTGCAAAACAGCTGTTGGCCTGTTACTGGATCTTGGTTGAGAATGAACACCTCACCATGGGCCACCAAGTCACAATGAGGCCTGAACTACCTATCATGAACTGGGTATTGTCTGACCGATGGAATCATAAAGTTGGACATGTGCAGCAACACTCCATTGTTAAATGGAAGTGGTATATACAAGATCGGGCCAAAGCAGGACCTGAAGAGACAAGTAAGCTGCATGAAGAAGTGGCCCAAATGTCCACAGTCTCCACTCCTGTCATATTACCTTCTTTCTCCCAGTCTGCACCTATGGCCTCCTGGGGAGTTCCTTACCATACTTTAACTGAAGACCAAAAAAGTCATGCTTGGTTTACAGATGGCTCTGCATGCCATGCAGATGCCACTCATAAGTGGACAGCAGCAGCACTACAGCCCCTTTATAGGATCTTCCTAAAGGACAGTGGTGAAGGGAAATCTTCCCAATGGGCAGAACTTTGAGCACTGCACCTGGCCATTCAGTTTGCATTTAAGGAAAAATGGCCAGGTGTGAGACTGTATACTTATTTCTGGGCAGTGGCTAATGGCTTGGCTGGATGGTCAGGGAATTGGAAGGACCATGATTGGAAAATTGGAGACAAGGAGGTGTGGGGAAGAGGTACGTGGACAGACCTCTCTGAATGGTCCAAGAAAGTAAAGGTAATTGTATCTCACATGAACACTCACCAAAGAATTGTCTCTAAAGAGGAGGACTTTAATAATCAAGTGGATAAGATGACACACACTGTGGAGACTGGTCCTCCTCTTTCCTCTGCCACTCCTGTTATCAGCCAATGGTCACATGAACAAAATGGACATGGGGGCAGGGATGGAGGTTATGCATGGGTACAGCAACATGGATTTCTACTCACCAAGGTTGACTTGGCCACTGCCACTGCTGAGTGTCCCATTTGCCAGCAGCAGAAACCAACATTAAGTCCAAGATATGGGACCATTCCTCGGGGAGATCAACCGGCAACTTGGTGGCAGGTTGATTACATAGGACCACTTCCATCATGGAGGGGACAACGTTTTGTTCTTACTGGAATAGACACCTACTCTGGATATGGATTTGCTGTTGTGGAGAATAACCAAGTCCTTTTACCCAAAGAACACAGCCTTTGTCTTTGGTTCCTAAGAGAAAATTTCCAAAACTTGAAATTACCTAGTAATCAAAGTGACTTTGAAGAGATCTGAAGACTAACAACAACTAATAGTTTGTAGGAATAGGATGACTCAGGTGGAAGTTGGCCAGAAAGATCTCCCAGATGCATGATATTAGCTGGACCAAGGGTGTGATCAACCGGGACTATGTAGTGAATCCTAAGAAAGTTTCTAGGCCCAGAAGCCTTATGGACATCCTGGTTGGTGCAAAACAGCTATCCAAAAAGGGGAACCTTTTTAAGGTACTTTAGCAGCCCTTCTAGACCTCACACTCTTTGTCTCTTCATTTGTATCATTTCCCTTATAATAAAGTTTGCTTAGAAGTATAACACATTCTGTGAATTCTGTGAACTGTCATCATGAATAATCAAAGGATAATTCAGAAATTCAAAAATGAGGGTGTCATGGAGACTCCACAACTTGGGGTTGGCATCTGAGGTCTCAGACAGACTTGGTACTCTGAAGGACCCTGGCCTTTAACTTGTGCAAGCTGCCCTAGCTCCAGGTGGTTGGGATCAGAGTCAAAAGAGTTGTACATGCCGCTGGTACCAGAATAGAGGTGGAAGAGAGTTGAAACTTTGATCTTTCCACAAACCAACTCATACCTCTAATTCAAGCCGTAACCTCTCTGACCAATACCCAAGGTACCCCTGTTATCAGTTTCTGTACAAAAACACCAAAATGTGGTGGCTTATAATGACAACCATTTATCAACTCATGATTCTGTAAATAAGTTCAGCTGGGAAGTTTTTCAGTCTCCAGGTCAAAGATGATCAGGCAGCTTCTCTGGGGTTGTGTGGTACAGAGGGTCTCCCTTGTGTGCTGGGAGATTAGCTAGGCCTATAAATTTGAAATCTCAGTCATATCCATGCAGCCTCTCCAACAAAACAGACTGAGTTTCTTACATTGTAGAGTCAGCATTCCAAGAAAGTAAGCCCCACTGTATAATTACTTCTCAAGACTCTGATATGGAATTTGCTAGTGTCCCATTGGTTAAAGGAAGTCCAAGCCTAGAGCACATAGTGTAAGGCAGTCCACAGGGAAGTGAGCACCAGGAAGTGCTGATTGGAAGCCATTCCAGTGACAATCTACTGCACAGTTTCACCGCATTCTATAGTTCCCTAGCATACGATGCAAAACGGTGAAGTCCCCAGCAAGTCACCTAAGGAAGAGGTATTGAAACCAAATAAGAAAAGCCCAGAGAAACATCTGGTTCTGCTGGCTTGCGCTATCCTACAACAGAAGGATGGAGCAATGAGGTAGTAAATTATAAAATCACACCTCCGCGCGGGGACTGGAGAAATGTTCAAAATTGCAGACCAAATACAAGCAATCTGACTTAGATCTTAGGCTTACTTCTTAGAGTTGGAAGTCAGAGTTAAGGGACTTCTGAGCTGTAGAAGTGATGTGTGCAGACTGTTAGTTATCCACCCAATAGCTATTCTCCCCTTTGTTCTTATTAACAGACCTTTATTTAAGGCAACAATCTATTTACCTTAAAAGCCACTCTGACTAGCCTCCTTTGAAACTAGGTAGGGCCATGGGACTAAGTCCTGGCAAATCAAGTGTGTTAGGCTGGGTTATCTAGAGAAACAAAACCAGTGATACTCGAATATGTATAAGAAAGAGCTTTGTCTCAAGAAAGCAGCCCAGTCCAGTACAACTTAAGTACGTAGGTCTGATGCTAGCCAGGACCCTCTGCAGACTAAGGTTAGGCTAACATGGCAGAACGGTAAAGCAGAATGCTGGAAAACCACAGGACAGGACAGTCGGTTCAGAGTCATGTGGATCCAAGGTCAGTGAAACGTGACAGGGCACTGACAGGGCAGCCCACATGGGACCACACCTGGAGGCTGGCAAGCAAGAAGGTGAAGGGGCAGTGGGTCCCCGGTGTCTCTCTTAGAAAAGGTCATACCTCCCCGGAAGTATCATCAGGCTGTCAGCTGGTTGACAGATTGGACTCCACCCCCTCACTTTCATACAAATTCGAGTGGACATAAATCTAACTACCACATCAACTATATGTTGTTAGGTAGAACTTCCAGGAAAGCTCTTGACAAGGGGCATGAGCTGAGAACCTTGGCTATTCCTCGTCTTCTTTCCTAGAATTTGGCTGGAGCTCCAGCAATCATAGTAGACCATGAAGAGAGTTTGAATATGGAAACGTCATGCTAAGGATAGTAGGGTGGAAAAATAGGGTTCTGAGACCCTAATGATAGGTCTTTAAGCTTGTTCTATAAGAGTGAATAAGCAAACATATTTTAAATCAATTTTAAATTCACCAACCACAGTGGAGGAGAACAACTAGACTGTTGCCACAAGGCTTTATAATTTCAGAAACTTTACATAGAGGCTCCATGGACTGGAATATTAATGGTGGTAATGGATTTTGGAATTCTTAACTAATATATTGAGTAACTTGTACTATGCAAATTGGACTGTTTGCAACTTCTTGAAATTTAGTATTTATTTTACTTTTTCTTTCCTATTATATTAAAAATAAATAAAACCTTCCTGAGTTCTGCTGTTGTTTCAGTTGTGCCCAGAGTGTGAAAGAGTGAAGGGGACGAAGATTCGGCCAATACACAGTCTCTGTGTGGCTCTCCAAGGGATTGGCATAGGGGTGGTAACAATGAGAAAATGAAAGGACACATGAAGCACATAATTAGGACCACAAAGGGTTCTCTCCTCTTCATTTGGACATGTTGTCAGATTTAAGCAGGAGAGAGTCTGAATTGGGAGAAAGCATGCTTCTGACTAGTTCATTACAACTTTACCCCAGGCTGAGAAGTTTAATCCCCACCACCCACCCTCCCACCCCCGCAGATATATTGACTCAGTGTCTACATTTTAACAAGACCCCCAAGTGATTCTTACAGAACCCCAAGTGATACTCATGTATATAAGGGGTTACCCAAAAAGAAAACTGATTTTCCCCAAAGTTAAGTATTTAATTTTTTTTTACAAAACAACCTTATCACCCTCAAAGTACTCTCAATTACACTTAATACATTTGCCAAATCTGCAATTCCATTCTTGAAAACATTTTTAAAAATCATCTGTCTGGATGGCTGACACCACTTACCTCATTTTTTTTATTCACCTCTTCTACGTCATCAAATCACTGTCCTTTCATGTCCGTCTTCATTCGTGGAAACAAAAAGAAGTCGTATGGAGCAAGGTAGGGTGAGTAAAGTGCCTGGGACAAGGGAAGCATGCTGTTTTTGCCGAAAACTGGTGCATTGAGCTGGCTGCATGAGCAGGTGCAGTGTCATGGTCAACATTTTTTCCCTTCAGGAAGTTGGTAGATGTCCAGACTGTGGTTTGCCATCAACTGACCTTATACCTTTTTTGAAACAAGACAACCACTCGTACACTTGAGTTTGTCCCATAGTGCTGTCCTTGAAGGTTGTGTTCAACATCACAACAGTTTCTGCAGCCTTTTTCCTGAGCAGGAAACAAAATTTCACAGCCACATGCTATTCTCTCAAATCAGCCATCACAAAAAACGAGGTTCAAGCAAAACTGCTTTTGTGAAACAGTTCACTGTGAACAGAGAACCTTCCCAGGTGGTGTCACTGAGTGCACTAACTCACAGTGAGTTACTTGATGCTGGCCTAGCAGGAAAAATGAGTACCATGAAAAGTCCACACAACAGAGCTTTTTCCTGGTTTTGTGGGGGTGGTTCCCTCTCATACATTGGAGCTGGAATGAACCAATGTTTAAAATTGCTTTGTGAACCTTGGAGAACCATCAGATAAGCCTTGAATCATTATTTGAAAGATAAGAGACAATTTGACAGATAAGTGATAACAAAGAACAGCCCAAGTTTGGGTAATTACATGAACATGAGCTTTGAGTTTACAAGTGTGGTGTGCTGGGTGGACTACAGGGAATGGGACTTAAGGTGGTGGTAGGAGGAACAGGAAGTTGGGAAGCAACAGGAAGTTGGTTTGAATATATGTAATGAGAGTAGGAAATGAGCAGCATTTAATAATTTGGAGCTTGGGTTTTCTCCTGAAGAGCCTAAAAAAAATGCTGTGCAGGGGAATGGTGACATAATGAAAGTACTGATTTCACAGGGTCGGTATTGTGGGGTGAACTGTTTCTCCCAGGAAAATATGTGCTGGAATTCTAGCCCAGATACTTGTCAGTATAATTATGTTTGGGAATAGAGTTTTCTTTTTGTATTAATGAAACGATATCCATGTAGGATGTGCCCAAAACCCAATCACTTCTGATTTAAAAAAAAAAATAAGAAAAAGAAGAAGAATCAATGAAACACAAAAGGAAGTACAAAGGGAAAGGACAAAAGGTCACTAGGTATCTAGGGGACATCAAGGCTCCAAAAAGTGAACGTGACCATCTCATCTCCCAGAGTCAACATGCAGAGAGGCTTCCCCTGAAGCTGGTGCCCTGCTACTACACCCCACTCCTACTTCCCTGAACTGTAAGCAAATAAATATCTGCTTTTTAAAGCCACCCACTTGTGCTATTTGTGTTACAGGCGCAGTGTAAATTTAGCCCGTCTAATGCTGGATATAAAAGATTCATGTGGAGCTCAGGATTCTAAAGACAAGTAGGACCCTTCGGGGTTCTGTGTTATCAGGAGAGACCAGCCGTTAGGAAAGGGCGCCATGCTTGGCAGTAAAGAGAAAGACCCTTGACAAGATGGATTGACACACTAGTTACAATATTGGCTTCGAATGTAACACTGATTGTGAGGATGGCACAGGAACCGGCAGCATTGCTTTCTGTTGTACATACGGTCGCAATGACATGGAACCTAACAACAGCATAATTGTCAAATACTCAGCTGATGGCCAAACTGCCAGCCGCCAAAACCGTCTAGCAAATACATGGGATAAAAACCTGGTAATCTATTCCCATAAAGATTATAACCTAGCAAACCATATAAACATTCAACTGTCAGACAGGGTCACTATGAGTCAGAATCAATATGATGGTACACAACAACAAATAAACTAGTATATTAATCTTTCATTAGCTCTCATTACATATTACCTCATGAGTAGCTTTCTTCTATTGCATAGGAAATGAAGAAAAAGTTGCTGAAGAAAAGGAATTTTTCCTGAGATTTTAAGACAGCAGTTCTCAACCTGTGGGTCACAACGCCTTTGGGGGGTTGAAGGACCCTTTCACAAGGGTCACCTAAGACCATCGGAAAACATATATTTCCAATTGTCTTAGGAACTAGGACACTGCTCCTCTACCCATCTACAGGCAAGTCCACCCACATGCAGATACACCCCTATATGAATACCCAGTGTGATGACATCATCACGTTGACCCCATCACATACACCCCATACAAATACAGGTCTATGTGACAGGGTTGGCACCATAATGTACTTATGTGAACCGGTCACACATGTGTAGAGAGCTGCTACTGTGTAGAGAACAGCTGCTGTGCTGAAAGCTGCTACTCTTTTAAAAGCAACCACTGTGTTGAAAGCAGCAGTATTGGAAGTAAACTGACACTTCATGAATTATAACTACTGGGTAAATGTAAAATCATGTTCTGTAAAATCATCAACTACTGCAAAAAAAATATCTGTAGCATGGGAACTTAATCTGGATGCTGATCAGTCTTTTTATATTCAGCTGTGGTTATGTTCAATTTGGAGCAATGAAAATATATCCTGCATATGAGATATTTACATTACAATTCATAACAGTAGCAATATTATATATGAAGTAGCAATAAAAATAATTTTATGGTTGGGGTCAGCACAACATGAGGAACTATATTAAAGAGTTGCAGCATTAGGAAGGTTTAAGAGCTAGAACCACTGGTTTAAGAGCTAGATTTGGCAAATGAAGAGCACAAGGAAGTACTATTTCTTTCCCATTGAGATGGCAAAGATTAAAAATTAAATGTTGGCCAAAATAGGGTGAAAATAGAGCCCTCGTCCATTGCTGTTGGGAAGGCAAAATGGTAGTGTTCTTGTGGCAAACATTGTGACAAATCCTAGGAGAAAAAAAATCACAAAAAATAGAACTATCAAAAAAAACAGCAATTCAACTCCTAAGCTTATACCCATAAGCAGTGGTAGAGTTTAAATCACCTAACAACTAGTTTGCTGCCCAAATGTCCATTTCAAGTGTGAAAAAAGATATACCAAACAGTAGTTTATTATTTTATACAGTTAATGCTTAATAAAAACAATGAAAGAGGTACACAAAACTAGATTATTTTATAAGGAAGAATTTTAAAACATGAATGAAAAGTATTCAATAATACCAGACAAAAAAACAAATACAATAAAAATGCTATTTTATTTCCATATTACTTTTGGATTGGTGTCCTCACTTTCAGTATTCTTCACTTTTATCCAAGCATCATTGGCTGCATGATTTACCCTTAACCACCTTTTCTCTGAAGGAATGGTATCCCACTCCTTCAGAGGTAGGCCAATTAGACAGCAGTCATTGTGTTTGCTATATTAGAAACTGTCAGTCTGGGTACATGTATAAGAGAGAACTTTATATCAAAAAGTAATTGCACATTAAGAATAGATCCCAGCCCTGTCCAGCTCAAGTCCATAAGTCTGATATTACCCCATATGGCTGAAACCAATCTATAAATTCTTCTTCAGACTCACACACACATGCAATGACACTGAATGCAGGAAGATCACAGGACAGTGGGTGGGAAGTCTTGTGGATGCAGTGGTGGTAGAAGCATTTCAGCGTAGGAGTAGAAGCATCTCCACATGGCTCCTCCAGCTCCCGGCTCTGGCTGCATCAGTGTAGCTCCATCAGGGTCGTCATCAGAAATGTCTCTCAGGGAGTGAGCATGTGTCCCGCCTCCAACAAGCTATTTATCTCCTTAGCACATCCAAATGAGGTTGTCAAGCTGCGACCTGACTGACAGGCTAAACTCCACCCCTTCACTCTGAAGTCTCAAATTGACACCATATTGACACCACAGAAATAGGCAACTTCTCTTCTCTGAACACATTATGTTCATCTTTGAAAACTCCCTTTCTATTTCTGCTGAGCTTACAGAAATGTTTTGACAATCCATTTAACTCTTTGAGTATTTTCAGGAACTGTGTAATTCATCCATAATATCTTTGGGGAATTTAGGGTGTAGCACAAAGCTGAAACAAATGACAGTGTGATTGGTTTGTACTTTTTCTCCTTACATTATAAATTTATTTACTAAAGTAACAAATGCAAGGGAATAAAAATGTAGCATGTCATGAAAAATAATGAGTTTGTAAACATTACAAACATAGTTTTATCTAATTTTCAATGCCTATAGATGGAATAAACATTACTTACTACGGACACTTAGAGTATGTTGTTATGCAGACGAATGTTTGAAAAAATAATGTGGTAGTTACATAATCTCATTTCAACCTGAGGGTATTAAGAGTGAAGGGGTGGAGTTTAGCCTGTCAATGTGTCACAGCCTGAGGCTGCCTCCTTGTGGGCATGACCTTCTCATGAGGATTCTGGGAACTTTTGCTCGCTGCCTTTGTCTGCCTGTTGACAAGCCACACTCAGACTTGCTGAGACCTGTGAGGAGCCCCTCATTCTGCTTCGCTTCCTGCTGCTGAGATACTCAGAGAGCTGGAGGAGCCACGTGGAGATCCATGCCAGTGCGGAGATGCCTCCACTGTCATTGAATCCACAAGACTTTCACCCACCAGCCTGTGATCTTCCTGCATTCATCATGTACTGATGAGTCTGAAGAGAAAGTTATGGACTAGTATTGGACTTACAGGCTAATATCACGCTTGTGAACTTGATCTGCACTTCTGGACAGGGCTAGGATGTTTTTCTTAATATACAGTTACTCTTCCATATAAAGCTCTTTCCTATACATATATGAATTTCCCTGGATTTGTTTCTCCAGTCAACCTGGTCTAATACAAAGAGTAAGGAATGTAAATTTGTGATTACCACATTGGGGGGCTGCCCAGAATCCCACCTTAGAGAGAACTCTGATTACAAGTGCCATTTTAACAAATGCCATGTTAAGTTTGCTGAACTTAACAAAAATTAGGTATCAGTTCTACCAAACAAGTGGGAACCAGCTGAATTCATAACTGCCCATACATAAGGCTTGAAATCAGAAACGCAAAAACACGTATGTACCAATGTTCATTGCAGCACTATTCACAATAACCAAAAGAGGAAAACAATCTAAAAGCCCACAAGAAAATGAATGTAAAGCAAAATGCAACATAGTCACACAATATGCTACTAATCAGTAGGAGAAATAAAACCGTGATCCGTACAACAGTCTGGATGGAGCGTGACGACGCTGTGCTGACTGAAAGGAGCCAGTCACAATGCGCAAGTGTCCTACAACCTCGTTTACAGTAACCTCGCTTGTATTACGAGAAAAGACACTAGAGTGGTGACCAAAGTCAAAAATGAAGTTAACGGTTATGTAAAAATCACGCTGCTTAAAGCCAGGTGATCATTGTAATCGCTGTCAATAAGGTTTACACGTGCAGAAAGATGAATTGGCAAATGCTGTACGATAGGCATATTCATAACAACAACGGCAGAAAAAGAGGAGCTGCTGAGGCTGTCGATGTGCAACCAAACACCCCAGGGATCTGCTCTCTGGCTATAGAAATTGAAGGCCATAGTTTTGGGGAACAGCCCAGTTAACTGCCCTAATAATGTGTTCAGTGCTTGTGCTCTGCCACCCAGTTTGTTGGGTAGTGCCTGAGGTCTTAAAATCTGATGGCCTCAGGTGTAGAACATATACAGCATCCTCCAGAGCATTGCCCCAGCCCTGCAAGGTTTTGTCACCTAGCTGGCATCGTAATTGTGTATTTAGAAGGCCACTCCACCATTCTTTTTTGTGTGTGTGGGGATCCAATTTCTTTTTTTTAAAACATTTTATTAGGGGCTCATACAACTCTGATCACAATCCATACATATACATACATCAATTGTATAAAGCACATCCGTACATTCTTTGCCCTAATCATTTTCAAAGCATTTGCTCTCCACTTAAGCCCTTTGCATCAGGTCCTCTTTTTTCTTTTCCCCTCCCTCTCCGCTCCCCCCTCCCTCATGAGCCCTTGATAATTTATAGATTGTTATTTTCTCATATCTTGCCTTATCCGGAGTCTCCCTGCCCCCCTTCTCTGCCGTCCGTCTCCCAGGGAGGAGGTCACATGTGGATCCTTGTAATCAGTTCCCCCTTTCCAACCCACTCACCCTCCACTCTCCCAGCATCGTCCCTCACACCCCTGGTCCTGAAGGTATCATCCACCCTGGATTCCCTGTGCCTCCAGCTCCCATATGTACCAGTGTACAACCTCTGCCCTATCCAAGCCTGCAAGGTAGAATTCAGATCATGGTAGTTGGGGGAAGGAAGCATCCAGGATCTGGGGGAAAGCTGTGTTCTTCATTGGTACTACATCGCACCCTGACTGACCCATCTCCTCTCTTAAACCCCTCTATGAGGGGATCTCCAGTGGCCAACAAATGGGCTTTGGGTCTCCACTCTGCGCTTTGGGTCTCCACTTGGCACTTCCCCCTTCATTCACTATGGTATGTATGTATATATATATATATATATATATATATATATATATATAATATTATATTATTATTTTTGCATGATGCCTTATACCTGGTCCCTTTGGCACCTTGTGATCGCACAGGCTGGTGTGCTTCTTCCATGTGGGCTTTATTGCTTCTGAGCTAGATGGCCACTTGTTCACCTTCAAGCCTTTAAGACCCCAGACACTATCTCTTTTGACAGCTGGGCACCATCAGCTTTCTTTGCCACATTTGCTTATGCACCCATTTGTCTTCGGCGATCGTATCATGGAGGTGTGCAGCCAATAATATGATGTTTTGTTCTTTGATGCCCGGTAACTGATCCCTTCGGGACCACGTGATCACACAGGCTGGTGTGTTCTTCCATGTGGGCTTTGTTGCTTCTGAGCTAGATGGTCGTTTGTTTATCTTCAAGCCTTTAAGACCCCAGATGGTATCTCTTTTGATAGCTGGGCACCATCAACTTCCTTCACCACATTTACTTGTTCACCTGCTTTGGCTTCAGCAGTTGTGTCGGGAGGGTGAGCATCGTAGAGTGCCAAGGCCACTCCACCATTCTATCAAGCCAGGAACATGATACAACCAGTGGATTCCATGGGCATGGGACCACCACCACACTGTATTTACTGTGACGTGAGTTCCTTGATCTGAAGCAGTGCTGTATGGGATGCCAGACTGGGGGATAAGGCATTCCGTAAGTCCACGAATGGCAGTTTTGGCAGAAGCATTGCATGCAGGGAAGGCAAATCCATATCCAGAGCAGCTGTCTATTCCAAAAAGAAAAAAAGCACTGGCCCCTCTGTGACAAAAGTTGTCTTATGTAATCAACCTGCCACCAGGTTGCTGGTTGATCTCCCCGAGGAAGGGTCCCATATCTTGGACTCTGTTGGTTTCTGCTGCTGGCAAATGGGGCACTCAGCAGTGGCAGTGGCCAAGTCAACCTTGGTGAGTGCAAATCCATGTTGCTGTGCCCATGCACAACCTCCATTCCTGCCACCATGTCCACTTTGTTCATGTGCCCATTGAGCAATGACAGGAGTGGCGGGGGGCAGGGGATGATTTTCCACAGAATGTGTCATCTTATCCACTTGATTGCTAAAATTCTCCTCTTCAGAGTTAACCCTTTCTCTGGTGAGCATTCACAGAAGATAAAATCATCTTCACTTTCTTGGCCCACTCATGGAAGTATTTCCACATACCTCTTCTCCACATCTCCTTGTCACTAATTTTCAATCATACTCCTTTAAAGTCCTGCGCCATTCTGCCAAACCATTGACCACAGCCCATGAACCAGTATACAGTCATATACTTGGCCACTTCTCTTTCCAGGCAAACTAAATGGCCAGATTCACTGCTTGAAGTTCTGTCTCTTGGGAAGATTTCCCTTCTCCAATATCCTTCAGGGAGATCCCAGAAAGAGACTGTGGTGCTGCTGCTGTCCACTTTTGAGTGGTACCTGCATATTGTGCAGAGCCATCCATAAACCAAGCACAAGTTTTCCGTTCCTCAGTCAACATATCACAGGGACTCCCCAAGAGGCTCAGGTGCAGACTGGGAGAAGGAAGGTGCTGTGACAGGAGTGGAGACTGTGGGCATTTGCAGCTTATTTATACCTTCATGCAGCTTATTTATACCTTCAGGTCCCGCTTTATCCAAGTCTAAAAAAAAAAAAACCACTTCCAGTTAATGATAGAGTTCCGCTGTGCATGTTGAACTTTATGACTCTGGATCAGATAACACCTAGTGCATGATGGGAAACTCCGGTCTCATGGTGACTTGGTGGCCCGTGATGAGGCATTCAGTGCTCACTAAGGCCCAGTAACAAGCCAAAATCTGGGGTGTGTTTATTTTTTCCAAAAGGGAATAGCTGTTTGCAGAGGATTGGCAGAACTTTATTCCAAAATTCCAAGGATCTGCACTGTGAATCACCAATTGAGACCTGCCAAAGACTCCACACTGCATCTCTATCTGCCACTGACACCTCAGTCCCTTTGGGTCAGCTGGATCATATGGTCCAAGTGGCAGAGTGATTTTCACATCAGCCTTAACCTGTTGCAGAACTTTTTCCTGTTCTGCACCCCACTCAGAGCTGGGAGCTTCTCAAATCGCTCGATAGATAAGCCGAAGTAGCACATCTGAATGAGGAATATGTTGCCTCTACAATCCGAAGACACCCACCAGGCATTGTGCCTCCTGTTTCATTGGGATGTGGGGAGGGGTGGGAAGACAGATGCAACAGTGTACCTTTCAATTTAATAGGACTATCTTGGCATGCCCCACACCACTGGACCCCTAGAAATTTCACTGAGGTGGAACGCACCTGAATTTTTCATTTTGTTGATTTCCAACCATCCTACTCACAGATGTTATACCAATGAATCTAAAATCGTTGACTCATCTTCCTTAGGGGGTCCAATCAACATAATGTCATCAACTTAATGGACCAGTGTGACATTCTGTGGAAGAGAAAGGCAATCAAGTTCAAATTACGGCTTAGGGAGGAAGAATTGCCATACCCTTGGGGGAGAATTGTGAAAGTGTACTCTTTCCCTTACCAGCTAAAAACAAACTGCTTCCGGTGGACCTTCAAAACTGGAATGAAGAAAAAGGCATTGGCCAGATCAATAGCTACATATCAAGTACCGGGTGAAGTATTAATTTCCTCAATCAATTGAACCACATCTGGAACAAC